>NW_004524605.1:15312657-15330659 GCF_000260255.1 Octodon degus
GGCTGCTTCCTCCTGCCTCGCTGAAGAGCGTGCCCGCCTTCCTGGCCCCGGCCCCGTGCTGCCGCCCCGCAGCCCGTCGGCGCAGCTCTCCGCCCCGCAGCGTGGCGCGGGCGGGCGTCGGGGAGCGTCCCCGCGAGGGGCCGACGCTGCCTCAGTTACCCCTCGCCGCACTCGTCGAAGAGCCACCCCGTCCGTTCAGCCCCGAAAGTTACCTTTGCTGCTGTGCTTTGCTACTTTTTAGTTGGACGTTCTTGACAAGTTATTTAAGTTCTTTTTCAGGTTTCTGGTCTGTACACGGAGGATGGCTGTTAGCTCAGGATTGTGAAGAGTCAATGAGGCGATTTAGTGAAATTGTGTGGCAGGTAGCGCTGTCCCCGCCGCCATAATGTAGCTCTTTATATAAAGTGCTGTCACAGGACTCCTGCTTTAACCCTGTACCAATCTACTGTCTAGTAAATTGCCTGTCAGTTGCCTCACCTTTGCTTGAGAAGAGTTAGGCATGGACTGGACAAAGCCAACACACTGTTAGGCAGTTGTTCTCCAGGACCACCCTGCTTCACACTCCGTAATTTTTCACACAGTCATCATGCTGTCCCATTAGTGTATGTTCCCTCGCTGCCCCCTTCTTCCGCCCCCTTTGTGGTATTAGAAATTTAGCAGGGCCTCAGGTATGCCCGGGAAGCACTCAGCTGCATTCCCACCCCTTTTTATTTTGAGGAGCGACCCATTGGAGTGGCCCAGGCAGGCTTGTAACTTGCAATCCTCCTGCCTCAGCCTCCCGAGTAACTGGAATTACAGATGTGCAACACTACTGGCCATGCGTGATCTCAGCAATGATGACATGCGGTTCAGTAACTTCACGGCTTCAAGACTGTTCAGTGTCGTAAGTGTGACACACTGAGAGCCTAGAGAAGTGGCTCTCACCTTGTATCATGCATTAGGGATGGTGGGATGAGGCCAGTTCAAACAAATTGTTGGCTCCTCTCCATCTTTGCCAGCATGGTACTGAGTACTAGGTGAGGTCAATGCCGTTGATTGGTCAGGGGGTCACACTTTTAAGTATAGACTGGAAGAGAAATGGCGTGTCCGAGGTCCTAGAACCCAGAGGTCTCACACTAGACTGCTCTTCTGTGCCCTGCCCATCACAATGTGTGTTAGTGCTGGGTACTTTCCTAGTTATAAATAATCATTTTTCTTCTCGTCTCCTACTTAAGCCATGTTTCACTTTGACTCCAAAGTCCATTTGTCTTGTTAGTGAAGATTATAACATTTGTTAGAACAAACTCTGAAAAATTATAAACATACGCGTAAATATAGGGGCCGGGGAGATGGCTCAGTGGAATAAGTGCTTCCCTGGCAAGCGCAAGAACCTGAGTTCAATCCCCGGTTCCGCCAAAAAAAAAAAAAAAAAAGTAAATATAAATGTACATAAATGTAAAATGCAAATATAAATTATGTGAATAAAAGTGAGTTTATGGTACTCTCTTCTAGTGGCTATGCTAAAAGTAGGCATTGTTTCCAAATTATTTGTGCATATTGAGACTAAAATTTGCCTTCCCACAGCGTTGGGAGCCATCAGTGCATGACTAGTGCAATCAAATGCTTCCCCAAATAATTGAAAGCATTTGGGAAAACTAATACTTCAAGATTAGCAAGCTGATAGCTGTAATCAGTGGTGGAGTGAGTTTGAAAAGTAGAAAGTTTAATGAGCAATAAACTAACTTAGCAACATAATTGTTGATAAAAGAACAGCTACTATATAAAATTTGTATGCTTAGAACTGTGCCTATGGGTTTGTATTTATTGAAACTTTGATGCCTTAACTCCTGTAGGTCCAATTCAAGAGAAAAGAAAATTATGGTACGGGAGACGTAGGATATGTAAGATTTATTTGAAAGACCCATTTACCAGCTGTGTACCCATGAGCAGATTCTATAGTTTCTCAGATCTTGTGTCTTTAAAGAGGGAACACCAAAGAACCTTAATAAATGAGATTGTGTAACACTGGCCATTTTATAAAATATGAAACATAATGGTTTATTCCATATATAGCACAGTACCTAGAGCATAGTAAACATTCAGCTTTTTAAAATTTAAAAAGTTTATTTTTGATACTGATGAATCAACTCATGACCTTGCACTGGCCAGGATGTTTGACTTTAAATTTATTTAACCAATACTTACATAGTATTTAACATATGCAGGGTACTCGGTGACTTCTAAACATTAACAAACTTAATCCTCATAAGAACCCTGAGAAGTAGGTATCATTCCTGTTTCTTAGGTGAGGAAATCTATGCACTAAAAGACTAGTTAACTTCTTAGTCAAATATCTAGTAAGTGGGAAAGCTGGACTCTGAGCTCCCGGGTCTGGCTCTAAGGTCTGGTCTCCAGGTGATTACACCATGCCACCTGTCAAACATGAAATGAATGATGATATTCTGTCATGGTGGAACATGCCTAAAATCCTAAGTAAAGCAGGGCGGGAGAAGTAGCCAATTATGGTACCTTTCCTATTGAATAGCAGGAAGACTGAAAACATTAGCAAGTAGTAAGTCTCAGCCAAAAGTTGGGATGGCAGGAGAATTTTAACTTTTTTGTTTCTAACTTAGTGTTTGGGGAGCACTTCTGTAAGGAGAAATACCTGTTTCTATACCATCAATTTGTAAAATAGAACTCGAAAATTCCACCTGCTTAGGAAACTTCAGAGTCACAAGTTTGTCTTTGATACATTGGTTTTAACTTGTTACTTTGTGAATATTTGCCATTCTAGATAATCTTTTCCTGAAGGAAAGCTGCCACTTCATATGCTTCAGAAATGGCTCTTCCAATCATTGTAAAATGGGGTGGACAGGAATATTCAGTGACCACGCTTTCGGAGGATGATACTGTGCTTGATCTCAAACAGTTTCTCAAGACCCTTACTGGAGTGCTGCCAGAACGCCAGAAATTACTGGGACTCAAAGTGAAAGGTAATTTTCTCCTTACTGTACATCTTTTACATTAACATTTATGAATTGTTTTATATTTGATGCTACCTATTTTAAATAATCTTTCCTTCTTGAGATTTCTTTGTTAAGTGTTTTTCTAAAATTATTTCAGTGGTAAAAAGGATAATGTGAAAGCTTGCATGAGAACGCTACCAGTAAGGTTACTTTTGATTCCTCTGACAGTTGATATTTGTGTCCTAAAGCCTTGGCATAGAAATCTCAGGTGAAATGTTTGTTTTTAACATCTGCATTTTGGCACAGTGTTTTCGTTACAGCTTGGGCCCTGTTCTCTCCACAAATAATCTCTCCTGTTTCAAAGGTAGAAGTGATATTTAAAATTCATAGGTAGTGTTCATATTCAGCTAAAAGGGACTTTTGTGTTGCTGACGTATGTCTTACCATTGAAGGGTGGGTTTTGAGTAACTGTAAGTCTGTAGTTTATTTTAGGCACTTGATTTTCAAGGCTTCCTGACAAAGTGTTGTCTTGCACTGTAAAATAAAACATGAATTTATATTTAGTTGAATAAAGTAGGATGGAATGAAGGAAAACAACGCTTGCATGAATTGTGACTTCTTAGACCGAGCTGAGACTAATTCAGCAGTAATAATTTGTCAACGTAAGGCAACAAAATTCCAAAACTGCTGTCTCTGTACCCAACCTTTTTAATGTTAGGGTTTTGTATAATGGGATAGCGGAACTAGCACCTGAACTTTAGTGAGAAACAGTCGTCTGCTTGTATTGTAGGCAAACCTGCAGAAAATGATGTTAAGCTTGGAGCTCTCAAACTGAAACCAAATACTAAAATCATGATGATGGGAACTCGTGAGGAGAGCTTGGTAAATGTTTACTTTTGTTACCATTTGTCCCGTTGAAGATAATATGATTTATAATTTTAATTGTGGCAAACTCAGTCTCCATGGCCCGTGAAAGATAAAAGCTATACAATGAATATAGTGTTAACTCAGCAGAAAATAAGTGCTGGGGACCTTTTTAGTAAGTAGTTAACTGTAAGTGTAGTAGTAGCCAAATGGTCAAATTGAACATGGTAAATCTGTCCAGGGGACTCATATAATGAGCTATTAACTGTGGAACTTTTTGTTTGAAAGAGTCTTGAGCTCAGACTGTACTTCATTTGAGTTTTATGCTGTGAATGTATTTATGAGGTGAAAGGCAGTATGGTAAAGCTGTTTTCCATCTTAATAGGAAGATGTCTTGGGTCCGCCCCCTGACAATGACGATGTTGTCAATGACTTTGATATTGAAGATGAAGTAGTTGAAGTGGAAAACAGGCAAGTCCTTTTCCTTTGGAAGGGATTGTCACATGAGAAAATGTACATGTTTCATTTGGTTTTATTTTTCCCTTTAGGGAAGAAAATCTGTTAAAAATTTCTCGGAGAGTCAAAGAGTACAAAGTAGAAATACTGAATCCTCCCAGAGAAGGAAAAAAGCTGTTGGTACTAGATGTTGATTATACATTGTTTGGTAAGTCAGTTAATGGTGCTTTTCCTTTTCTGTTCCCACAACAACTTTTGTTTTTCTTTTGTTTGTTTTTTTCCAGCAACTCAGGGTTCACATGAAATATTTGAAAACTTTTCTTATTATTACAAAAGTAAATCATTCACTGTAGGAAATACAGATGAAAAAAAGTCATTTGTAATTTCAAGACCCAAAGATGACCACTCTTAATATTTTGGTGTGTATCTTCTAGTGTGTATGTATGTATTCCTTTTTTTTTTTTTTTTTACTTAACTATAGATAGAAGATCATTTCAGTCATTAAATATTTGTTCTATATATTGCATCATAATTTAGCTTGGTAGTTTCTGATTGATATTTACATTTTTTATGAGAAATATTTAAAAAGTAATTTTGGATGTTTTATCTTTGTTTCTGCTTAATTATATTCAGTTAGTTTCTTAAATTTGGAATTTATCATGTCAATTGAAAAAAATGTTTTTTTCATTCTGTACTATGAGGAAGTATTTGCTGGCACTGTGGTCTATTTACCTCTGTTCCTAGACTTCGTGTTTCGTAACTTAACATACACGTAAAGATTACTAAGTAAATCGGGCGCGTCCTTTGGTTGGATGTGATTGCATCTGCAGGGTGATGACTGAATGTGAATACAGGGGGCCTCGTTTTAATTTTCAGAGAGACTGTTTGAAGTTTAGGGAGTAATGAGAAAATATCTGCACCGTACCGTATAAGCCACAGTTCTCAGTATTGCTGTTTATGCTTTGAGGAAAACTGATGAGTAAAAATTGGAGCTCAAGGTTACTAAGTTCTGTGTGTTGTGAGATGTAAGTGTCAGCCAGGCTATTTGAACCCTAGCAGTGTGCAGTTGGACGTTTATGTTACATTTCACAGTTACTGCATTTCATAATACGTTCAGTGTCAATTTGTCCACAGTAACCAACTAATAATCATTTTGATCAATTTTGTTTTAGATCATAGGTCTTGTGCAGAGACTGGGGTAGAATTAATGCGGCCGTATCTTCATGAATTCCTAACATCTGCATATGAAGATTATGACATTGTTATTTGGTGTAAGCTATATATCTTTTTAGATTTCCATGGAAATAAGGTTCCTTATGTTATTCTGTCGTATAAAACACATGAGTTAAAAAGACCTATGTAAATATGGAAGTTTTCTTTTTTTAGGAAATTCATAAACTAAAGCATGTTTGGCTTTCTTGCTTGTGTATAAACAGACCTATATGTGGAACATAGCACTGCAGTAGTTTCAATACAGGACAAAAACAGATCATGGTGTCAGAATGAAAATGGTCTTAGTTTTTTAATGTCTTGATGTAGAGTAGAAATTATTCTGATTTTCATGGTAGAATCCTTGGTATTACAGGGTGTCGTTTTCTTTCTTGCCCTCTAGTTTCAAAACCCTGGGAGAAAAATAAGTTTTCTTAAACTGTAGCGCTGTCTACAAAACTAAAAGGCAATGTAGGTTACACAAGGAAAATTGCTATAGACTGAGGCAGTGTTACTCATAATGTACTCTCTAGGTCACTCTAAGAACATACAGGTCTGTGATAAAATGAAGCAATGCATTGACTTATGTCCCACATTTGTACAAACATTTAAAGTTGCTGCTTGTTAATATTGTAAGCAAGGAGTAGTTCTCATTGTGAATTGAATAAAATGCCATCCATTAGAGGTGCTGTGCTGCCTTCAGTTGAATGAGTCTTCGATGAGAAGTTAGATAGTGGGTTATAGTCTGTAAATTTCCTTGTAATTACCCTTTAATTTTCATTAGCCAGTGATAATAGAAGTTGACAGCTGCTAAGATTAAAAGCAGGTTAAAAATTTGATAATTTGAGCCATGGTGGTGCACACCTGCAATCTCAGCACTTGGGTGGCAAGGCAGAAAGATCGCCGTGAGTTCGAGGCTGCGTAGTGAGTGTGTAGTACTGAACTATAGTACATACTGAACTGCAAATCAAGACCGTGTCTTAAACAATACTGATGTTTCTGGTTTAATACTGTAAGGAGGAGAGAGCCCACTGCTTAACAGATTTTTGTTCTACAACTTGATGTCTGAGATTCTATTTGAGAGAATTTGTCTTTTTCTTTTTTTTTTTGTATTTTTTTAGTAAGGGTCTACCGAGTCTCACTACGTAGATGGGACTCATAGTGATCTGCCTGTGTTCAGCCTCCCAAAAGCTGGTATTACAGGCGTGCGCCACCACGCCCAGTCTCAATCGCCATCTCAGCGTGCCCTGCATGAGGGGCCGGCACAGCACACAGGGATCGAACCAGGCCACTGGGCTCTGCCTAAGCAGGCGCTTTAATCCACTGAGTTATTTGGCCGGCCTTGAGAATTTGTCTTAAAACTAATTTATTTTAAAAGTTTAAATAACTTCTATGTATTTATTTATTTATTTTGGTAAGTTATGATACTTTGTGGCTGTGTATTGATAAGGGTACTTCGCTTTGGAACTGAATAAACTAGGGTTTTAATTCTGGCTCTGTCTTTACTATGTGACCTTGACAGGTCACTGAATCTCTTAGAACCTTAGTTTCCTCACTGAAAAATAATGATAAACCTAAAATACAAATAAAGATGAAAATAAAAGATAGTAGGAAAGGTGAAGTAGGTTTGTGGAGGTAGACAAGGAATTGGGTGTAGAAGACAGGAGTGTGGGAAGAGGAGGAAATGATTGCGGTGCAGTGTGTACAGTTCCTGCGAGGCTGTGCCTGTGTACCTCAGATGTACCAGCAGCTAAGGGGAGCAGGAAGTACTGGGGCGGCAGTTCCACATCAGACATCTAGTTACTTTTTATACTGGGAAACTGTTAGCTAGGAATTTCTTTATCATCTGGGAATTGCAGACACAAAACAAATACTAAATTAAAAAAATTCCATTTTGTATCTGCTTTTATTGTAGCTACCATAGTCTCTCAGATTTTAGTCAACTGATCAGTTTTGCGTGTTAAGGCAGTTCTTTTTCCTTTCATGTGTACGTACTGAATATTTTTGCTTTGAGGACTCAGATTACCTCTTTCATCTTTATTTACATACACATATACACATCCTTTAAGTAGTTAAACTACTTTTTCCCTGTTCTTAAACCTTTTTCTTGGTAATGTCTATGTAATTTAGTCCAGTAACTTAGGACCAGGAGAGCATGTAGAAATGGTTTTGTAACTTAGTATCAGCAGTCTCCACATTGGTCGATGTCTGACAGTGAGCAGATATGCAACACAGGTAAATACTTTATAAATTTGTCTCTCTTTCTTTGTTATAAAATGCTTCACTCAACATTGTTTACTAAACCATGTATATACATATAATATATGTTCTTTTCCTAGAATTAGCAACATGAAAGAAAGTTAAAATCCAGGCATCCCAATTTTAATTTTGGGGGGCCGGGGAGATGGCTCAGTGGAATAAGCACTTACTTGCCTGGCAAGCGCAAGGGCCTGAGTTTAATCCCCAGTTCCACCAAAAAAACAAAACAGACAATTTTAAGTTTGGAATTGGGATTTGGGTCTTAAAAGTTTCCTAGGTTTGGAATCTTCTGAGTGTTGCTGTTTTATAGGTAAACATTGGTTAAGCTTTATTCTTTCTAGTAGAGACTATTTAATGACTATTTAAAAGAAAATTTCCATACATGATAGGACTATTATTTGTGATGTATCTGTTTTGGAAAATTTATTTATGTGGATCTTGTAAGTGAAATTCTAACCTTTCATATGTTTTGTATATTTCTTATATTTAAGCTGCGACAAATATGAAGTGGATTGAAGCTAAAATGAAAGTAAGTGTTAGAAACAGCTATTTTAAAATGATTTGAAACTGTCTTGTTAAAAGTTCTGAAACTAAATTTTATTCTTACTGGCAGACATTTAGTAGATAAATAGATGTGAATGTTGGTTGTAGAAATGTCTTTAAAGTTTCTGTCATGGTGGTTTGTAGTGCATGCCTGAACTGTTTTCAAGAAAAAGTATGGCTAAACTTTCCCTTTTTTCTTCTCATTTTATATTAGGTTTTTTTGTTAGTTTCTTTCTAGTTTATTTTTCCTGAACTACCATTTGTTGATTTAACTAAGTGAAATTAAAACACTTTAGTAAGATGAATGGCCAGTGGTGTAGAAAACTGGGATTTGGGGAAAATGCAGCTGGAATATTAAAAAAAAAAATCTTTGAATTTTCCATATTATTATAATTTAATCTCCTAAATACTTACATTTCTAGGAACTGGGAGTGAGTACCAATGCAAATTATAAGATTACCTTCATGTTGGACAGTGCTGCTATGATAACAGTGCATACCCCAAGGAGAGGACTGATAGATGTAAGAATCTGATTTACTTTTATTTAAAGACATGTTTATTTTCTAGTGTAGTTTCTGTATGTATACTGATGGAGTAAATTACGGAGTTTAGAAATTCATCTGAGTGGATAGTAAAGTGACAGTTTTGACATCAAAACTTAGTGTTGTCGTGCAATTGGACATTGAAAAATGATTTTTAAATTTAAAAAATTTGAATTTTAATAAAGCAGGACTGTCAAGAAAGCACAGTGGTCAAGGATAATTGTCTTGTGAGGGTGACAGCAGTTTTGCCTGATAAAGTAGGTGAGAAAAACACGAGTATGATCAAGGAAGGCACAAGGGACAACCCAAAGCACACTCACTGCCCTGTGTGAAAATGCTGATAAAAGCAGGTGTTTCGTCGTAGTACATGTGCTTTGGGGTGATACACACGTAGTCCTAGAGAATAGGAACAAGAGCCATCAGAGAGGAGGACTGGGCTGAAGAGGTGAGGGGTTTTGGCTGTGTGTGCTCCCCGCGTGACTAGCAGGCCTGAACATCTGTCTGCACAGCCCTGTGAGGCACTGCTGGTAAAAAAGAGAGGAGCTAAGCAGATTGTGCCTTTTGGAAGCACATAGGCAGGGACTGCAGCGCACCCTAGGAAAGCTTGGTGAGAGTTTTAAAATCATGGAAGTTATAAATAGAATGGCTTAAGTGCATGCGGATCCATTCATGAAAGAAATACGGCATATGTCAAGGGAAACATACCTTATTATCCACTAAAGTAAAATATATTTCCAAAAGCTAAGCATCACAAAGAAATTTAGGAAATGTTCAATATAGAAATCTTATTAACATTACCATGAATGAACTTTCTGCCTTCTGCAAAACTTGTCTTTTAAAAATTTACTTATTTAGAGAAGTTCCTAACTTGTACCATAGTTATGCAATTCACAAGCAAAAGGCAAACATAATGAAAACTCTCAAAAAAAAAAAAAAAGAAAACCCTCCTCCCCTCAGCTGTTTATCATCCATATAGACAAGTGGTGTTACCTCTTGTGTGGTCTCACAGAAACTAAGCAGCACCAGTGGGAGCAACTATAGCAAGAATCATTCTTAAGAATTCTGAAATAAGAGCAAGAATTTACAAATTATGGTGCTATTGAAGATAACTTATCAAATACACTAGCAATTAGGAAATTGTGTCTTCTTAAAAATATTTACTCAGTGAGCTCTGAGAGGGCGTGTAGTAGCTCAGGAAGTCATGTGACTGCTCAGCAGATGAAAGAGTTGCTTTGGATCCTTTTCAAGTTAAATAACCACTCTTGTCCCAGAACCTTCATGTTGGAGTTATGGCAAGTCTTAGAATGTGTTTCGTTTGATTAGAAAATAAACATACTGCAGAAATGTGAACACTGCAAGTTCACATCATGCTCTGAACTTGTGCTGTGCATAGGCGGCTCACCCAATCATCACGGTCTTGGAGGAAGGGAACTCTGGCTTTGTTCCACCATTTAGTAGCCGCTTTGCTTTTAACAAAGGATTAACCATTGAAAAGATTGGACTTAAACCTGCACTTGATGTTAGCCAACAGGCCAAGAAACACTGGACTCAAATCTAAATTTTTATTCTAAGGTAAAGCCTCTTGGTGTTATTTGGGGAAAGTTTTCCGAGTTTTACAGCAAGAAGAATACCATTATGTTTGATGACATAGGAAGAAATTTCCTAATGAACCCACAGAATGGACTGAAGGTAAGCTATGCGTTTATATGGTCAAGTAATCTGGACTTTGTAGTGGAACTTTTCAGCACTGTTGAGTTTCATAAATTTTTAAAAATGCAGTCAAGTGCTGTTGCTTAATTTGTTCTTAGTCATTGACCACATGTCTGAGGGTGGTTCCATAAGATTAAGAAGCTGAGAGAAATTCCTATCTCTTAGTATTTTTACTGAATCTTGTCTTTGCTTCGATGCATACTTAGCATTCATTACAGTTGCCTACAGTATTCAGACTAGAACTGTCTTAGTTACTCTTCTCTGGTTGCTGGGACAAATACCCAACACTCAAACTTAGGAAAGGAAAGGTTTGGTTAGCTCACAGTTACTGGAAGTTTCATAGTTTAAAGCAGCTTGGATTACGTAGCAAGACCTTGGAGCCTTATTTACTCAGGAGGGAGGGCCAGTGCCTCTGTCTGCTCCAAGCATTTCCTCCTTACCTGAGGCAGCCTCAATCACAGACACTGCTACCCTCCTCTGTAGGGTCTGGAGGAGAGGCTGGGGTGCTGCTGTGTCCAGGATGTCCCTTTCCATACCTCTGAGAGACTGCAGCCCCTGGTGGGCAGAGCACATGCTGCCATAATAGTAGCATACTGTACAGGTTGGTAGCCTTGGCGCAACAGACTCGACAGTAAAACCTGGGCATGCAGTGTGCTGTAACATGTAAGTCCACATTAGGGTGCTCTGTGATTTTCATACAGTGGTGAAATTGCCTATGAGCAAGTTTCCTTGTTACTAAGTGACACGTGGCCACAGGTAAGAAAAAAGTATTTGGAGAAGTTCATGTAAAAATGAACAACCTGACTTTACTTTGGTAGCTCTTTAATTAGCCAAGACGTCCCATTATTTTATTATGTTTATTTACTTTGGATAGAAGGTCTCACTGGGTAGTACAGGCTGGCCTTGAACTCACTGTGTAATAGAGGCTGGCTTCCAATGTGCAGTGCCCTTCCTGCCTTAGTCCCAAGTGCTGAGATTGCTGGTGTGCACTGCTGCCTGGAGCTCCAAAGTGTTTTATTTTTAGTTAGACTTGGGTGCGTGTCCTGGCCTTACAGACTGAATTTTAGCATCGGAAGTGAAATCATTACATATGTTATGAGGAATTATAGACCTTGTGATTTTTGGTGTTCTCGCTAACTGCATAGCTGGAACTAATGGTGTTTTCCTTTTTAAGCTAAAGTTTAAGAGGTTTTCAAAATTCATATGCTCCAAGTGCAGATCTTAGAACTAAAAAATGTCAGAGCTAGAAGGAATCCCAGTTATCTTGTCTGCTTTCCTAACTTCAGCATTCCTCAGCCTGAGGGTGAGGAAAGTCATGACTTGCCCAGGATCAGGTGTGTAAGTGGTTGGTTCCTGCTTCAGTGATGGTCTTGGCATGCAGCCAAATGGAATTTGTGTAGGTGTGACAGTTACATTCTGAACCTGGCAGCAGTATGAAATTGGGAAGAGATAGACTTGAAAAATAAGAATTTCTGGTACTCATGGTTGTTTATATGTTGTTACAAGAAAATGGAAAAATACATTTCTGTACATGGTACTATATAGTATGAATGGAGTCTCCATTTGGAGTAGAAATCCTAATACTAAGATATTTTCGTTTCAGTGCTGAACTTTTCTGCCAGCTTTGGTAGTTTTAAGAGATAATAGAGAAAAACGTGAAATACATTTTTGAGACTTTCCTTACAGATTGTTGATTTGGTCTTTAATGTATAGTGAGTATAGTTTTGCCACAAATATAAAAGGTGTTGACTTAGAAGAAAAGTATGACATTACCCTTAGGAAATAACTTTTTTTTTTTTTTTTATTGTTGTGGAGGGTCTCACTGTGCAGCTCAGACTCAATAGTGATCCTCCTGTTTTCAGCTTCCCCAGCACTGGGATTACAGGTGTGCGCTACCATGCCTGCTCTTGGTGGCCAACTCTGTGTGTCCTGGGGTGGGGCCAGTGCAGTATGTGGTGCACCGATCCGTGCACTTGCCTAAGGAAATGACTTCTATTGGAAGCTTCGGGAGAAATGATTTTCCTGTATAGTTGACCAGGTGTAGGGGGCAGAAAGGTGTAGTTGAGTCTTGATGAGAGATTTGAATGACAGTTTATGAAACTCATGGCTATTACCTGTTTTTGCAAGATGTAATAGTACTGTTTAAGAAGTGAATTTTGAGGGAACTTTTAGCATTTCAAAAAGTACAGGCTGGTTTTTTTGGTGTGTTTAGAAGACACTTTATTTTTCCAGCCAGTATTTGAACCATATTTATCTCTTAGTGCAGGGAGAAATGTTGTTGCACATTTCTGATTCTTTACCTTACAACAAGGCTTTTTTTTTTTTTTTTTAAACGGGGCTACTCAGATTCAAAGAATTTGTAAAAATACATAGCCCCTACCCTCAAAAGTTTTAATCAGGAAGTGGCTGGGATCTAACTGGAGACTTCGTACTTGCCAGGCACAGGAGACCTCTTGCTTGTCTCCTGTGGAGAACTTTTTAGGTCATTGTTGGTGATATGTCACATTGGCATTGAATTTCCTATATTGACCAACATTGTTAAATCATTGTGTTTTGTTGTCACAGTTTCAAATGAACAGTAGAAATTTCAAAAAAGATTCATATAGATCTAAACCTATTTAGCTAAAACTTAGTATTTCTTAGATAGTTAACATCTAATAACCTAGGCTTGCTATCTTGTCTTGAGATTCGTTGTAAGGCATTGTGAATATGAATATAAAAGTGAACTAAAAATCCTGACCAATAGGTGTGAAAACTTTGTTTTTATTATCTGTGTAAAGAAATGATAATATAAGAGAATTCAGCTAATCTGCACAGTATTTCTAAAACCTTTTTTTGATATGAAACATATTGATTATACATGTTGCCTGCCCTGCAAGTTTAGCACTTAGGTTGTGAAAATGTTCAAGTGGTCAGGTGAATAATGCATTTCTTTTTGCCTTTGATTGCTTTTTTAATAGTACTTAAGACCAAATGTTTAGATTGTAAAAATAACTTAGGGCTTTGGATTGAAAATCTTACCAGCTTTGATCCTGTACTTTCTCTTTCAGTTCTGAATTCTTTCTAGCTCTTTAAGCATAAAACCTTTTTTTTTTTTTTTTTTTTTTTTTTGTCAGAACCGGGGATTGAACTCAGACCCCTGTGCTTGCCAGGCAAGCACTTACTATACTGAGCCATCTCCTCGGCCCCATAAAATCTTTTTGATGTATTATATCCTAGTAGTTCAAAAGTTAAACACACTGCTTTTATGTTCTTTAGGAGTTGAGTGAAGGAATACTTTAATATAGTCCTGCAGACACCCCTTCTACTGGGCCATCACACCGTGCCCCTGCTCACTCCCAGCCTAGAGCTTACGCAGGGTGCAGGAGAGGGTCTGCACTCGTGCCGCTGAGAAGTAACGCTGCCAGCTGGCGATGCCTTTCCTAAGTGTCTCCGCAGTCCATGGGCTCTGTAGACCTGCTTTGCTGGTCCTCCTCATTGTCCTCCCATGCGACAGGCAGGGTCAGCTCACAGCTATGGCGGTCTCTGTACCCAGCTGTTCAACGAGAGCAGAACATTTGGAAAATTTTTCTTCTGTCCACTTAAGGATGGTAATCTGTTTCACTAGTGACAGAAGGAAAATATATTTAAAATTTTTACTGCTGATAGATATGGTCTTTAACTTACTGTTTTTGCTTTTGTAGTAAATGAGGGTGATTAAATGTTAGCATTTTCTGATGTTTTGTGATGCTGGGACCCAACCCAGGTCTTCAGACATCCTAGGCAAGCACTCTTCTGCCGAGCTACATCCCTAGCAATACTGTGTACAGTAACTGCTTTTTTCCATGTAGAATAAGGATTTTAGTACTTTATGATTTATTCAGTTCTTACATCCTGTGTGCTTCAGGGGAGTGTGGGTTTTTTTGTTTTAAGACAGGCAGTCACTGTGTGTTCCACTTCCTGTGTAGCCTAGACTGGTCGCCAACTCACAATCTTCCTGCCTTAGCCTCCAGAGTGCTTGGAATAGAAGCGTGCATCACCACACCCAGCTGTGTGACTTAGTTGCTTTGGTTTTTTATAGTGCTGAAGCTTGAAACCAGGCTCTCCCATTGAACTACCCACCCAACCCTGTGTATGTGTGTGTGAAAAGAGATGAAAATCAAATAAAAATAATGTATATTTCAAAATAAATGTTAGTTTATTTTTACCATTCTTTTAAGATCATGATGTGATACTACCTGTAGAACAACTATATAGAATAACTATAGAATAACAAATTGTGTAGTTATTTTGTTAAATTTTGTTCTATTACATTAAAATACATTTTCAAAAAGATAATTCACAGCTAAAAAATCTGTACAGAATTATGTAGTATTATATAATGAATCCTGTATAAGTAGTATCTAAGTAGCTTATAAGTTCATGGACAGTTTTATTTGTTGCATACCTTTTGTCTCCTTAATATTTGAAAACAAATCCATGATACACCATGTATTTTATTTTTTTTCCATAATTTTATTGAGAAATAAGTGACAATGAGATCGTTTCAAATCAAATTGGTAGGACAGTTCCAATAATTAACACATTGCATACTGCCTTCCTAGTGTTTATTTGTTGTACAAGATGCAGACATGATATACTATTTACAAACACTATTAGAACAAATCCCTCTATTCCTTGAATTAAGAGAATGTAGCTATATGTCTATCCTGTTTTGAATACACAGATACAAAATGGTTATTCATCTGTATCCCCTTTTTTTTTTGTTTAGGTCCATCATTTAAATATTATAAGTGTGTTAACTCCGCAAAATATTTCAAAATAGTCCAGTAGTCCATAATAGTATTGGGTCTTCCACTTGACTGGCAATGTCAGAAATTGTTGACCTGAGTCCCGTATAGCTCAACATAACAGCATGACTTTATTTCTTGTACTTCATTTTTATACTTTTCTGCTGGATAGTTAAGACCAAGATAAAGCAAGACCTATATAACAAGAATTGTAGCTTTTGGATCTGATAAGGTCAGTGAAATCCCCTCAAGATTTATTCTGAGATACTGTACCTCAGATTGTAGATCCTTTGTCAGTTTCAGCCATGTGGATGAGTCACGGCTATTGCTTGACCAATTTACTTTCTGTGAAAGCCTGAGAAAATGTTTTCTCTCCATGTGACTCTCCTTAGATACACCATTTTATTCAAAATTGATTAAAAGGGGCTGGGGAAACGGCTCAGTGGGATAAGTGCTTCCCTGGCAAGTGCAAGGGTCTGAGTTCAATCCCCAGTTCCACCCCCCCAAAAAAAAAATTAATTAAAAAGGTTGACAGACCATCTTGAATTGTATGAAGATATTTGAGCTGATGTCTTTTAAAGAAAAGACACTTTACTTTATTGAGGTGTTAACATAAACTTTACTGTTTAACACGGTAACACATACATAAGTGCCACCCAGGTCAAGACATGGAATCCTGTGCTTTTGGTCACCACACTGTCCAGATGTATAGTTCGAAGTGATGCTTCTTAAATGAGTGCTTTTCCTTACCAAGTGTGTCAACCTTAAAAATTTGGAAAATGTGACTATTCTTTATAAGAAACTTGTACAATTTAATGACTTCTGTGGAAATTTAATGATAACGAAAAATGCCTAATGACTAAATGTGGCAGAAAGCAGGTATTATGTATGTGTGTATGTGTCTGAATGTGTAGTGATGCTGTTTCAGGTATATAAAAATTTCAATGAGAATACTAACGTGAGAATTGTCACTTAAAATTTATCTCATGTTCCAATTAGATCGAGCTTGTATTTGGGTTAAATTTTTTAATACACTAGTGTAAATAAAATTAATTAGTAGAAAGTACCTAAAATGATGGATGGGAAAATAGTGTAAATTGTTTTGCAAAGTAAAGTAACCATATAGGGCTTGAGTGCTGTGAGAAAAGTGGTAGTTTCAGCCTGAAAGGATGCAGGTAGAGTAGTTGGGAGAGCCTTTAATTTGTACTGTAGAGATTATGCCTCACTTTCTGTGAACTACATAAAAATAAGGCTCATATAAAGATAATTTTAGTGTTGACGTCTTTGGCCATATCTTAGCTCTTAAAACTACATGATAGACCTAGTATATAGGGTTTTTAGTTTTCCTTATCACAGTATGAAATTTTGTTTCCTATTAGATAAGGCCTTTTATGAAAGCACACCTAAATCGAGATAAAGACAAAGAACTTTTAAAATTAACTCAGTACCTCAAAGAGATAGCAAAATTGGATGACTTTTTGGAGCTAAATCACAAATACTGGGAAAGGTGAGTGCTTGTTGCTTATTCCTTTTTCTGTGTACACTAATCTATGAAAGACAAATTGGCGACTCTAGAGTATCTGTATCTTAACCTTTAATTAAAAATGGGCAATGGCCAGTGAGATAGTTCAGCGGACTAAGTGCCTGCTTAGGCGAGCACAAGGACTGGGGTTTGGTCCCCGGTACCCCATTCCTGGCTGGCCCTACCTCAGTTGCTCTGAGCTGGTGACCCAGTCTGGGCTTGGTGGTGCATGCCTGTAATCCCAGCACTGAGGATCACTACGAGTCCAAGCTGCATAGTGAGACCCTGTACCAGATACATAAAAGTAAAAAAAAAAAAATTAAATAAAATTTTTTTTAAAAAGGTAAATTCTAAAAATATTTTCTAATTCATTGACATACCACTGCACCTCAAAGCCATTTTGCCTTTTTGCCTTCACCTCACATTTGTTCATAAACCAATGTCTGATGAGCTCTTCAATATTTCTATTGGAGAGGACCACTCTACTACAAGAAATCTGTACACATTCACGATGCCACCTGAAAATTGGTCCAGTCCCCTATGAATCAGATGAGAATTTAACCCATATTCTTGTACTATAAAATGATAATCAGGATGGACTATGTTAAAATTTTTCTAAATAGTGTTAAAAATTCCAGAGACTTTGTTTATAGCAGAGTACTTTATTCCACTCAACAAATACCTTATGTTTTTCTTTTTCAAAGGTAACTTACTAATTAATTACTATCTTGCTTCCCTCAGTGTTTTCTATGTAAAGACACACGCATAAATCCAGTATAGATTACATAAACCTCAGTGTTTTGAGGCAGAGAAAAGCCCCTGATAAAACTGAAGGGGTTACTGTGGTATGTCCTCTAAGAATTGGCTTGGACTTAAATCTGTAAAGGTTTAGTTTCAGTAATATAGCAACAAAAGAGCCTGTTTCTATACTAACTTTCTGGCTTTTCATATTCCACTTTTGGCTTTTCAGAGCACATTGCCACGTAGCTCCTTAATTATAGTCTCGTGACCTTATCTGGAAGATACAGCATCCTCTTTTTTGGTCCCTATCTTCAAATTGCAGGTGATGTAACTGAGTCGTGGCGATACATGGGTAGCACACTGCCCCTCAGGAAGCAAAGAGCACCATCAAAGCTCATCTGAGGGGCCGGGGAGATGGCTCAGGAGAATAAGCACTTGTCTG
>NW_004524605.1:15332484-15360948 GCF_000260255.1 Octodon degus
TCTTATATTTGAAAGGAGTTGATCCTTTCAAATAAACACGGTGTATATTGTTCTTACGGGACTATTTCAGTGGTGTAAATAATAAATATCTTTTCTTAAAACACTGGCTATCTGTCCTATATTATCCATATATTTTACTCCCCCCCCCCTTTTTTTTTTCCAATGTATTTGGTTCAGGGTCTCACTATTCAGCTTGGACTCATAGTGATCCTCCTGTTTTCAGCCTCCCCAGCTATGGGATTACAGACATGCGCCACCACTCCTGGTCTCAGTGGCTGTTGTGGCATGTGGTGAGAGGGATTGAATCCTGGTCCCTGTACTTGCCTAAGCAGGTGCTTAGTCTGTTGTGCTATCTTGCTGCCCCTTTACTTCTTTGTTGAATCACAGATCAGACATTGCGTTCAGGTAAGAACCTCTTAAAGAATTTTTAAATGGTTTAGTTAAAAGTGTATTTGACTATGCATTCAGAATTGATTCTAGCAAGTGATTAGATATGTTAGATTACTTCTAATAAACACCATCATGTTGTTTGGAATATGTAGTATTTTCTTTGTGACAGGTAATTGAATATAGAAATTTGAGTTTGTTTATTTATTAATAGACAGCATCTCACTATTCATCCAGCCTGGGCTTGAACTCATTTCATAGACCGGGCTGGGCTTGTGATCCTCCTGCTGTAGTCCCCCAAGTGCTGAGGTTACAGTATCCACCATGTCTAACCGAACTCTTTAAGTAGTTAAGCTGATTCAGTTAAAATGTGTTTCTTAATTATAAGGCTAAATTTGCTTAGTTAATATTATAACAGATTTTTATTCATTTCATTGGTACATTTTCTTACTGTATAGATTTATTGTTCCAAAGTAGATACAGAAAGGGGATTTAATCTTTTTTTTTTTTTTTTTGGAACCGGGGATTGAAAGGGATTTAATCTTTTTCGGTGAACTAAGAACTTTAATAATACAGGCCAAGAATTAACAGATACTTTCCAAATCAATATAAGTGAAAATAAAAATTTAGCAAGCCCCGGGAAACAAAACAGGATTTTATAAAACATTTGCTGCCATTAGGTGGTGCCCAAACCAAAGTTGATATGCCGGTGCACTTAGTGAAGCCCCTGTGGGAGGACATTGTCATTCCTGGCTTACTGACTCACATGTGGTACATGGAATGCTGCGGGATTCTTTATTACGTGTAATAGAGTATGGGAATGTCCGTATGCCTTCTGTGTCTCATGACTTAACTGCGCATGTGTATTTTAAATTAGTAAATTATATTTCAGAGGTGCATTTGAGATCTAGGATCCCTTCAGAGGCCTGTTAGGAAAATCAGTTTGTGAACTGGTGCTATTTCTAGCAGCTGTTCAGTTTGATAAAGAATAATTGGGCTGCAGCTGATGAGTTACAACTGATATGGGAAATGAGTTGTTTTTTAGTGGCAAGAGGTAGAACAGTGCAAGAATAGGGACTGGCAAAGATGGATGTGGAAAATAATTTAGGTTATTGCTTGGTTTTAAATTACAGTTAAAAATAGCAATAAAGTATGGATAGTGAATAAGCTTAAGGATTCTTATATAAAGCAATCAGCAGAATTCTGTCAGTGGACAGATTGCATTTCCACTAAGGTTTATACATCAGAACTCATTAAACTAGTTAGCTGATAGACATCTCTAAAGATCAAATGCATAGCTACTTAATATAAGGGTGTAATTTTTGAAATTAAGATACTTGAACATCTAGATCTTTGAGCTTCCCAAAGACTTTCGACAAATTATTGCATTATATATTGGGACAAGGTAATATTAGGCATACTGTAGGCTGCATTTCTAACCCTTTCAATTTTTTGAGACAGTCTTACCAAAGGTCCAGGCTGGCCTTGCATTTGCAGTCCTCCTGCCTCAGCCTTCTACAGGAATTACATGCATGTGCCACTAGGTGTAGATGGAAAGTAAATTTTTAAAGTCTTCCACACTGATAGTTCCTTTAAAAAACAAACAAAACAACAAAAAACAGAGGCACTGTGGAGATAGCTCACTAGTGTGTGCCTCCCTAGGCAAGTGCAAGGACCAGGTTGGATCCCTGGTACCACAGGCTGTGCTGGTCCTGCTCTGAGCGTGCTGAGCTGGCCACCAAGACCAGGCATGGTGGTGCATGCCTGTAATCCCTGCCCTGGGAGGCTGAAACAGGAGGATCACTACGAGTCCAAGCTACATAGGGGGCAGGGCTAGCGTGGCATATGGTGCTGGTCCCTATGCTTGCCTAAGCTTCCCTGAGCAGGCGCTTTACTCTGCTGAGCTGTCTTACTGGCTCAGGTTCTGTGCTATTGAGCTGTATCTCCAGGCCAGGAAAACTTTCTGATGAAGTGTGTATTTTATAAATATTACCTTGGTTGGGGCTGGGGAGATAGCTCAGTGGTATAAGTACCTGGCAGACAAGCATAAGGGCCTGAGTTTGATCCCTGGGGCGGGTGGGGGGGGGGGGCAATATATATCTCCTTGGCTTTCAGAGTTTGAAGGAGAAAAGGAAAGGAGGAGGAAATACATCAGGGCCCAGATCTGTTCTGTAGATATTCATATCCTTCAGAATGGTGTTCTGCAAGTACTATTAGTAGTAGTCTCATTGGGAAGAACAGCTCTCACCCCTCCCCACTCCCCAGCAACGTGAGTGAAGCTTCGGCATTACGACATGCGTCCAGCCATTGTGACACAGCTTACACAGTAGACTATCAGCGCTTCTGTGGAACCAGATAGAAGCTTGCAAACCTTGCTGTGCCTGGTGACAATGTGAAAATCAAAACACAGGGTTTTTTTTTACCCACAAAAACTTTTCTTATAAAGATAATGTAGGGGCTGGTGAGATGGCTCAGTGGTCTAAAGCACCTACTTAGAACAAGCTAAGCTAAGCAAAGCACAGGGACCGCGGTTCAATCCCCTGCACCACATGCCAGCCAGCCCCGCCCCCTGGTGGGCTGAGCTAGCCACACACACACTAAATAAATCACACACACAATAAATAAATGTAAAAAAAAAAGATAATGTAAATGTCAGCTTTTTCCTGAAGAACTTGACAGAATAATGTGCAGAAACCAAGCAACATTTTACATGCAGTTTTTAGTACCTTTGAGGTGCCCTTCAGGAATAAACAAGACTGGCCTCAGCATGTACAAGTGATGAAACTGTAGACAAGTGCTTGTCGTAGTGGAGGTCTGAAGTGGTAATTCACAATAACATCTGTGACAGCAGGAAGATGGAGAGAACAGTCGGTTTCTCCTCAGTATAAGCAAACATCGTGTAGAAGGCCAACCTACCTGCTTGAACCTGACCAAGGGCTGACGAAGATGAAAGAGACACAGGATCAGGTTGAGGTATGGAAGGCCAGGGGCCTCGTGCCTCCTTGCAACGAAGAGCTGCGAGTGACCAGCACACCTTGGCTTTGTTCAGTCATACAGGGGACCAAACAGCAAAATAGGATTCATCTGTCTCCCACTATCCTTGATACTTGTTCGGGTACGCTATAGAATCTGAGCTGTTTTTACTTTTTCCCGCAGTGTTGGTACACACACAGGCTGCCTTTCACAGAAGAGGCCAGTTAAGCTTTCAATTTCCTGGCTGGTCTCCCACATCTGAAGTAGGCTGCTTATGAAAAAAGCTTGCAGTTTGAGAGGCTGAAATCCAACCAATATGGTCTGAGGTCTGGCAAGAGTAGATACCCTTTGGCTGCCTCGCCTCATGGCAGATGGTAATGGTGGATCACTTCAGAGAGGGAGCCAGTATGTTAAACAGGAAGCCAAGAGAGCCGGGGTCCCACAGTCCCTTCCAGGGGCACAGCTGACCTAAGGCCCTCTCACTAAGCTCCACCTCTTAAAGAGCCTGCTTCCCAACCTCACACCTGAGGTGCAGGCTTCTAATACTTTATCACTCTTTGGAGGATGCACTTAAACTATATCAAACCATTACCATGGCACTGAGCTGAGATCTGAGCCATTATTCAAAAGATTATGGAGTAGAACACCGTGGGCGGGACTAAGAGAAAGTGACATATTTTAAGGCAGCCCCAAACTGGCAGCTTCAGGTATTAACAGAAAATTAAGCCATGAGGTTGCCTGGTAGGAGATGAGGTTGGGCAGAGAGTTAGCCAAGTCCATAGGAAAGGTAGAATTCTGCAGGTCACAGTAAGTTGTCTAGCGAATTTTAACTGAAAAAAAGGAACCAGTAGAGGGGTTTAAATGTGGAAATAATATAACTTTTAGTAACCTTACTGAGGTGCAATCATGTACTATAAAACTCAACCATTTGAAGCCTGAAGTTTGTGAGTTTTTAGGATAACACATTTGAAAGGTATGTAATTGTCATCTAATTTTAGAGCCTGATTTGTTTTTAGGAAAGATCAGTCTGGTTTTGTGTGGCGGAGCAGAGGTAGGAAGGATAAGATGAGGCCGTTGATGTCGAAGATGAAAGGTGTCCAGTGTGACCAGAGAGCACTTGTGTCCCTTCGCCCCTTCGTTGCATCGTTTGCCAGCTGCTCACTGAGCCTCTGGTGTGCTAGGCATCATCTCTAGCTGCTCATCAGTGGTGAACGAGAGATGTGATCCCTCCCTGTAGGAACAGGAAGCCATGTAACTGCGCCACAAAGAGCCCACCCAGCCTCGATCAGTGAGAGATTGAGTTTGAAGGACATTTAACCTAGTGTATCAAAGTCAACATACCAAAAACCTTTCTAACCTGTGTTCACAGGGAGAAAACCCTGTATGGCTTAAGCCAGCTCTGTTCAGCTTTTCGTTCCTGTCAGGTATTTGAGAAAAGTCAGCTTTTGAAAGGGGAAAGATTTATTTTGGCTCCTGGTCTCAGGTGCGTGACCAGTTGGCTCCATTTCCTCTCAGCTGTGGTGAGGCAGGACAGCAGGTGGAGTGTGTGGTAGACCTCTGAGGCAGAGTTTGAACCAGTGCCCCAGTGGCTTATTTTTCCACTTTCCTGTCTATTCCAGCCTTGAGCCAGTTGGACACTGCCACTCACATTTGGAGCAGGTCTCTTCAGCTGCTGTCCCACGTGCCAGTTCTCTGCACATACCCACACAAACACACCAGAAATTGTGTTTTCCCCATGTCCTAGGTATTTCTCAAGCCTATCAAGTTAACTGTGACGTTATCCTACTCAGAGGTTCCAGAATGAAGTGTTCAGCATGGGCACATGTGGCCAGTGACACGTGAGGCAGAACAGAACTGAACCCTTAGGAAGAGGGGTCAAAGTCCTGTTTCTTCTCATGAAAATGTTGTGGTGCAAGCATTCCTTTTGTATCAGTTTTTCTGTCCCTGAGACAGTATGCCCATCCACAAGTTAAAGGAGGAGAGGTCCAGTTTGGTTCAGTTTCAGGGGGTTCAGTCCATGGTCAGCTGGGTGCCAGACAGAAGCATCACGATGGGAGAGCATGCGGGAGGAAAGCTGTTGAATTCATGGCTTCAGGGAAGCAGAGCGTAGTACAGGAGAGGAAGGGGGAGAGGCCAGAAACGGAACCCACACAGACATACCCAGAAGTCTGCTAACTCCTTGGCGGCTCCCAAGCCAATTGTAATGACAGGATTAAAATTAACCACCACACCCTTCTCTATATTTCACATATGGGTAGCAGAGAAAGTAATTTAGGGAAAGTTTTACATGTATGCTCTTGTGTTTTTTATACTGCGCTTTTTTCCCAGTTTTTAGTGGTAGTTCTGTGTCTTCCCCATCTCCGCCTGAGCCCTGCTGCCAGGTGGTCCCTCCGGTTCCCCATTTGCTGAGCTCCCTCTGCAGGATCCCCAGGAGTCATTTTCTGCAAACTGATTCAAAGGTGCTCCAGTATCATCAGATGTTTCAGGACCTGTTCTGCCTTGAAAGTTTTGAAATTTTTTCTCGAAGCAAAAACAAAGACAAAAAAACCTAAACATCTGCTAAGTGACAATAATGAAAGAGCCCTTATATGCTATCGTGGATGCTGCTAGATTTTAACAAGTAATTTAAAAAAAAAAATAGCAACTACAAATATTCTTTAGTATTCCATAGTCAGTTCTTTGCTCCAAGAAAAAGGTGCCTCAGTGTGCTGGTGGATTATTCAGTTGATGTTGACCTACTTGTTTAAAAGGTATTGCAGGATTGAAAAGGCTCACCTTTTTTTTTTTTTTTTTTTACTTCAAAATCCACAACCAGATCTTCCATAATGAAAGACAGATTAGCAAGGAAAAAGCATATCAAATATATTTTTGTGAAATTTTACATGGCACAAGAACCTTTGGAAGGAAAGACCCAGAGATTCAGGGAAAACTATATTTGTTTTCGATGAGGAATGGACAGTTTTGTAGAAATATATTGGAAACAGGGGTATGATCTGATGGGGATGAACTGGGGCCAACTTCACAGAGCCAGTTTGTTCAGATTCATCCTGGTGTCTCCATGTGCATACCATCTTTTACCCCCTTGGTATTGGGCAGGCCCCTTCTGAGGTAAAGGTCTTCTGGTTTGCTTTTGTGGGAGGTAGTGAATGCTCCAGGTTTCATGGCTTGCTTCAGGGGAGAGGAGTGCTAGTTTCTCTGAGCCACTCCACCTTCTTAGGGAAGAGGAATTTTTGTTGCATGATCTGCTTTAGAAAGGCAGTTCAAAGTACTCAACATGACAAAGCCTCTTCCTTTGGGGTATTATGTTCAGAACCCACCAAATCTTTAATACCATGCATGATTTTTATAAGACCTATTTTTATTTAGGAAATACAAATAATTTTTCAAAATCACATATAATCTCATACCTAGAGGTAGCCAGGCGATCACACTGTAGCCCTGGTAACTTGGGGATATACATCCTCCCAGACTTCCTTGCTGTGCATGTGATCGCTGATAGCATATGTACAAGGATGAACAGCTCTCAGTGCTTGAATGAGCCTAATAGATTAGAGCTCACTTGCATTTCTTTTGTATTCCTACCAGCTGCATAGTAAGTTTCTGAACTGGGTGGGTATATGATAAAGAGGACTTGGATTAAGTGACTATGTGAACAATACACATATTCTGTGAACAGAGCCCTGCTTGCTTAATTTTGTCATTTTAAACATTTGCTTCTTTAAATCCTTCCAGCTGTGCTTGGACTAATGACAAAATGTTACCTACATTTCTTTCTTTCTTTCTTTTTTTTTTTTTTTTTTTCTTTTTTTTTTTTTTTTATTTATTTATTTATTTTTTACCAGGGATTGAACTCAGGATCCTGTGCTTGTCAGGCAGGCACTTGTTCTGCTGAGCTATCTCTCTGGTCCTTGATATTTTTAAAGATAGGATTTGGCTATGCAGTTCAGCCAGCCTTGTGCTCACTTCTGTAGCCTCCAGGCTAATCTTGAACTTGTAGGGATCCTCCTATCTCGACCTCCTGAGTGCTGGGATTACGGGCGTGTGCCACCACAAGTGGGGCCTACACAGTGCACTCAGGTTTCCAGGGCTGGCAAGGCATGAGGGGCTGGGGATTGAATTTTGGACCTTGAGCATGCCAGGTAGGTGCTTATGCCTCTGAGCTGTCTCCCCAGCCCTGCTTATTGATTTTTCAATTCATATATATTTTATTTTTTATTTTTTTTATTTTTTGAGATAGGGTCACCCTAAACCACCTAGGCTGATCTTGAATTTGCAGTTCACCAGCCTTAACCTTCCAAGAAGCTGGTATTACAGGCATGTGACGGTGCACCTGGCTTCCATTTACTTTTATAGGAGGATATATAAAATAAAAATATTTTAATGAAAGCTTATTGTCAAAAAAGAAATTTCTAAAAACTCGTTACTGATTTTGGATAAATAAACTACTAGCAGTTTTATGTCTCTAGGGTGTATGAGAAATATTTTCATCTTTTGCAAATACATTTAGCCTGTAGTGTGATACACAGATTTTTAAAATCTTTTATTGGCTGGTGAGATAGCTCAGCAGACTAAGCGTCTGCTTTGGCAAGTGCAGGGACCAGGGTTCAATCCCCTGTCCCACATGCCAAGCCAGCCTCACCCTCCAGGGTGCACTGAGCCAGCGATGGAGCCCAGGCATGATAGCACATGTCTGTAATCCCTGCGCTGGGGAGGCTGAAAACAGGAGGAGCACTGCAAGTCCAAGGTGCATAGTGAGACCCTGTACCAAATACATAAATGAGAAAAAGTATTATTTATTTATTTGGTACTGGATCTCTCTATGCAGCTCAGGTAGTGATCCTCCTGTCTCAGCCTCCCCAGCACTGGGATGACAAGCATGAGCTGCTACACCCGGTTTCAGTGGCTGGCTCAGTGAACTAGGGTTCTGGAGCTGCACCGTATGCAGCACTGGGGGTTGACCCTGGGTCCTTATGCTTGCCAGGCAGGTGCTTAGACCACCGAGCTTTCTCCCCAGACAAGTGTGATAGTAGATTGATTCATGTAGTTTACAATGACTTCACAGGAGAATAACAGAAGCGTGCAACACCATATCTAAATGCCATACTTATTTTGAATTGATAATGTCAAAGAATTCTGGGAGCTCAGTACTAGATTGATCATTCTGATCAGTAGTGCAAGGTGTTCTATCAGTGCTACCAGCAGCAATTCATTGAAAGCAAAATGCTGCCATCTCCGTGCTGCCAGGTCACTGAGTGGATAAGCGTCCACACCATACCTGTAGGTGGGGGCGCAGTAAATACAGGTGGGAGACACACACCTTCAAGTTTCTTCCAAGGCCAGTCATCCCTGAAACTTTTCAAATGGGGCCCAAGATGAACTCATGCCATTGTTCCTGTTATGCAACTCTATGCACAAAAAAGTTTTGTGATCTGCTAGGTGACTTAGGTAGGGGGAACCTTTGGTGTAAGTAATGAGGGGAATTTAAATTAGTAATATATTAGAATCTGGGCTTGGGCCTAAAACAATGTTAAAAATACCTCCTAGGAGCAGATGGATAGACCATGGCCTTGATGACAGACTTGGGTTGGGTGTCCACTTCCACAGATTCTGTGAGATTTAGGATTAAAATCTCAACACCCTTATGTTAGTTTCTTCTTGCTGTGTAACGAATGACTACATATTTATTGGCCTAAAACCACACTTATTACCTCTGAGTTTCTATGCTCAGGAGGAGTCCAAGCCCAGCTTAGTTGGATCCTGTGTTCAAGGTCTCATACGACTGCAATCAAAATGTTGGGCAAGGCTGGCTTTCATCTGGAAGTGACTGATGAATAATCTGCTTCCTAAAGGATTCAGGTTGTTGGCAGACATGTTCTGAGGCTGTGTGAGTGGATGTATGTTTGATGACCCCCAACTTTTTCTTGACTGTTGGCAGCCTCAGGTTTTGGAGGAGTCCCACAATCCTTTGCCATTCGTGTTTTTTCTGTATGGCTGCCTACCTCATCAGCCCCTCAGGAGCGGCTCTCGTCCTAGTCTTCTGGTAAAGAATTACATTAGGTGGCGTAATTATGGGAGTGACACCTCATCCCATTTGTCATCTTCAGTTAGAAGTCTGATCTACTTTGGACTTGGAATATTCCTCAAAGACCTATAGGTTAAAGGGCTATTCCTCAGAGTGACTTTGTTGGGAGATGGGGGCAACCATTGAGATGGGGTCTAGAGGGGGTTTAAGACATTGGGAGGAAAGACACTGTGGGACTGTCCTCTTTTTTCTCTACTGTGAGAAGAATGGTTTTGATGTGCACTACTGCCATGATGTGCTGTTGCACCACAAACTCCATTGTTGTTCAGAAACTCTATAGTTGTTCAAAAATTACACCTTGGTGTTCAAATTGTAATAACACTCGGATTTGTAGGGTTAGAAGAATAAGTAAAATATTGTTATGCTTCATAGCTAGATACCCTCTCAAAGCCTCATGTAATCATAGGTAGGATTTTGAAAGGATTTATTGAGATCAATAAAGTTGACTTGGGGGCCGGCAAGATAGCTCAGTGGGCTAAGCACCTGCTTAAGCAAGTGTAGGGACCAGGGTTCTATTCCTGGCTCCACAAATTGCGTTGCCCTGCCCATGGGCCTGCTGAGCCATGGAGATTGGGTGTGGTGGCGCACACCTTAATCCCAGTGTTGGGGAAGCTGTAAGCAGTCTAAGCTGCACAGTGGGACCCTTTACCAAATACATAAAAATAAAATATAAAAAATAAATCAAGCTGACTTGGGCAGGGGATATAGCTCAGTGGGACAGTGCCTGCCTGATAAGCATGGGGTCCTGAGTTTGATTCCCAATACCAATAGCTAACTTGCTTGTAGCAGGTGGGGTCTGGTCTGAAGAGATGAGACACTGAGGTGTGACCTGAAGGGTACATTTCCTTTTCTGGTTCCTCCCTTGCCCATGCTTCCTGGCTGCCATGAGGTGAGCGGCTAGTCCTCTGCCAGGTCTCTGTCTCCTGCCGTTCTGCCTTGTAGCCAGCCCCCCAAATTATGGGCCAAAATAAACCTCTTCTCCAGGAAGTTTCCAGTGCTGGGTATTTTGTCCCAGGGATGGGAAAAGTGACTCATAAATATTATAGTTTGTATATTTTTAGTAACTTTTGCATTATTTAAGTGAAAGCTTTCTCTTTGTGTGGAGCTTGGCTGAATATGAGCTACCAGATCTGCTTATTTGTGTGTTCTTGCCCTTTAGTGATAAGGAGTCAGTACTTTCACCTTGCAAAGTTTAATTTTATAGAGGTGAGGTTACTCAGATTCATATTTAAAATTTTTTTTTTTACTTTTTATTTTCTAAATTTGTGTAACTAAAAATATAATAAAATCATCTGGAAGGGGTGGATTTTCCTGAACAGTGATAATGCCTTTGCAATTTTTAATATAATCATCTAGTTAAATCTATTTGATGTTTTTCCCCTGCTCTGCTTTCCCTTATTGTTTATTCTTCTTTTGAGAAAAAGAGCTGACTGCCTAAATATGAGGCAGGTTGTTTTCTGCTTTTCAGCATCCAAAGTAATAAAATTCAGTTGCTGAATCAGCCAAGCATGTTCTGCATTCTGACCTCTTCAATCCAATAACGTTTTTGCATGAATAAGTCTGTACAGCTTGTTCCAAAACATTACCCTGCGAAGTAGGCTGATCTGTGCTTAGAATGCCCTGTTGAGTTTGGTCCTACTGGCTGTGGACAATCTAGGTCACTGAAGACTTGTACAGGGAAGCCCATGGCATGGATCAAGTACAAATGATCACGCCAGGTAGGCTCAAAGAATGGGAGCTAACCATGTGTTGGGTTTCCTATCACCACGGTGTATCAATTCTGTAGAGCAGGACTCATAGGCCGAGGCATGAATGACAGTGCTTTTGCAAACTCTAAGTCACTGTAAGGTTCACTGCCTACAGAGCTATCTGTCCCTTACATTTGAGGAACATGTTAAAGCTTTAGACAAACTGAATTGACCAGAGGTTAACTGATATTAGGATAATTTTTTTTTTTTTTTTTGGGCGGACGTGGGGATTGAACTCAGGCCTTTGTGCTTGCCAGGCAAGCCCTTATTCTACTGAGCCATCTCCGTGACCCTACCAGAGGTTAATTGAGCAAAGATGAACTCAGCTGTCAGGCAGCCCTCAAAACCAGCAGAGGTTCAGAGAACTCTGTTGTATAACTTGGGCAGGAAGTGTTTATGGACAGGAAATGGAAGTGAGCTGTAGAGGGAACTTGACTGCTTCTAGCTCTGTGCTGGCCTCACTTAGATGTGGTCTGCTCAGTCAGTAGCTTGTGATTGGCAGACACATGGTCAATGTGATTGGCTGGTGCTCAGCCATTTGCTGCAGAAGTCTATTCCTAAATTGGGCTGCAGTTTGTTATGTTGAGAATCAAGGTAAAGAGATGGTCCCATGTCAAATTCAGTTTAATTGAACAGCACATATCAGTTTTAGAATCATGGCTGATTAGAAAATGCTTTTACTTTCTTTGTTTTCTGGTACTAGGGATTGAACCCTTGTCTTCACCCATACCAGGCAAGTGCCTTGTCACTGAGTTATACCTCCAAACCTATACTCTGAATTTTTTGAGTAAATGACTTCTCCATGTCTTTAAGTGGTTTCCTTACCTCTACTGAAGTGTCTGTTGTTGAATATACACTTGAAGAATATAGAGAAAACACAAAAAGAATTAAAGAAGAAACAAGAACTAAGATACAACTGTAATTAAAACTATTATATATTAGTACTGTCTAAAAAATAGGTGAATGACAAATACATACCGCATATGTAATTGAAAATTTTTTCATGTCTCATTTAAAAGGTTAAAATACTTTAAAATATTTATTTATTTGGTACAGGGTCCTGCTATGCAGCTCAGACTTGTAGTGTTCTTCTCTCTCATCTTCTCCTGTGCTGGAATTACAGGTATGCACCACCATGCCTGGTTCCGGGGCTGGTATGGCATGTAGTGCTGGGGATCAAACCTGGGTCCTTGTGCTTAGACCACCAAGCTCTCTTCCCCAGCCCCTAAAAGGTTTAGAATTGATTAAATAAATTTTAATAACACTTTCACTTAATATATGTGAAATAGGATTTTTGACAACAAAATAAAAAAGTGAAGCTTTCTTCCATTAAGCCATAAGTTAGATGATTACAGCAACAAATTAATATTTTACATTCAGTCCTCTTTACTTTGGATAGAATAGCACAAATCAAAGACAATAGTCTATATAAGAAAAGTGGTATAGAATTTAGTACAGTATTTTCAGGGTTATTAATGTATCTCATCTATATGATTTATTTGAAAGTTTGATTTCTTGTTTTTTCTAGTGATCCTAGCAATAGTAAAATCTACCTTATGGCTATGTAGCTCATGAAATTTAAACACTACTTTAAAAAACTAATATATTTTGAATATATTAATGCATATCTAAATTAGTGATACAGAAACTGTCAATTGTTGTATTTTTCTTCATTACAAGCTTTCATAAAAAAATAAAGCTTTCATTTAGAAGCAGTTTGCACTTTTTGCAGGCAAGAGAGCAATGGACAATTTGGGGTTATATAATACTATATATATTATAATATATATCATAATATATAATAGAGTATCCTAGAAAAGGTACACTTAAGCCATTCTGCTGGTCTCAAAATATTCATGTACCTTTAGCTCATTTATTATGGTTACATTTCATTTCTCTATCCCTATCTAGAAGTTATGGGTATAAATAGTTTTATTTTTTCATTAAAAAAGAGAGGAGAAAGGTCGTATATCTTCTTAACTCGTTCTTTCACTTGCTTCAAGTTTATAAAAATTGCTGACAGACATTTTGGATAAAGGGACAAAGCTGGAAGGCAGAGAATGGAAGAACAGTGGACCATTCTGGTCCAGGAATTCTTGGTCTTCTGCATTCACGTGCATTTGCACATTTAGGGTTCGCAAGAACTCTGAAAAATGAAGAATTTGGGCATTGAGATTTATTCATAGCACAGCTGGACAGTCTGCTATGCTGTCTTCAAGGTCCAGAAAGCATGTTACATGTACAGCACGCTTCCCACATTTGAGGTGGTCATTATCCACCCGTGGTCAGTAGCCGGGCTTGGGTCAGCGCAATGCGTGTGTGTGGTGAACCTGTACCCACGCCTTGGTTCAGTGTTACTCCCAAGGAAGGCGCTCTGGCTTTCTTAGTGGTTTATTGAGATCTGAGAGGGCGACAGAAGGTGCCAGGGTGGTAAAAGCTGTCAACAAACATTAAAAAGTTAGACCTTATATATAATAATGACTATATTTTATTAATACACCATCTTTATCTATATAAACTATATGTATAGTACCTTTCCACCTGAAGAAATATATTTACAACTGCATGTTAAAAAATTGAGTAGAGGAGATAAGGTGGATTGGAAGACCCTGAAATCTTAACACCTAGCCAAGAAAGACTGTGTGTTCTCAGAGCAGACATTGTGGGGTCCAAAGTGGGGACAAATGCAGATAACCTTCCTGCACCGGCGCAGGCAGCCTCACTGCGGCCCTTCAGCGGACCCTTGTGTTCCCTGCACCCGTCCAGTCGGGTCCTCTCCCACCCCCAAAGCCGCAGAACTTCCTTCCCTCTGTTTCTTTCAGTTCTGCATCCCAGTCTTACTTCTCCTGCTTGGTCAGAGGGGGCCATCCTTGCTCTAGTTATCTAGAGCGCAGCCTCCCTTGCCCCTCTGGTCTTCAGCGACCTCACTGTGCTTAATGCCTCTACCAAGCAGCTACCACAAGCAAGAGCAGTCTTTTCCTTGGAGTCCTCATCAGATGAAACTGGAAGCTCAAGAGAGTAGGAGTTTGGGTTTATTTCATTGACGATTGGGCCCCAGCATGTAGGGAAGAGGCTAGTGCCCAGTAGGATCTCAATGAATGGTTGCGGAGTGAATGCCCGGTTGATTGGGAAAAATGAGGAGGATAAAAGTGGACAAGATGAGCAGGAAGCCCCCAACATAACCACACATCCATGTTTTTTTTATAAAACACAACTCATGCTTTTCCCTTTTAAGAAAAGTATCTTTGTTTTCAAGTACCTATCTAGAATAACATTAGGCTAACTAAGGATTTCTGAAGTGCTTTGGGATTTTTTTTAATGAATAGATGAAATTGTATCTAATTAGCATTAATTTTTGTGTGTAAATGGGTACATCCAAATTGTATAAAAGCTGTTCTCTTGAATAATTAAACATCCTCTTCACCCTGTAAAGCATTTTGCGCACTTGTTCCTCAAAGAGTCTCTTACCGGAAACTAAAATCATGAGGTTTAAATGCAAAATAAAGGCAGTTTTTGCCTTTATGAAAGCGTGTAGAGAGTACTTCAGAAACTAGGCCAGCCCAAGAGTCAGACACCACGTGTTCTGAGGAGCCAACAGCAGGTTCCTTGATCATATCAAAAGTTAGGGAGATTTTATTACCAAAACTAGGAAAAATAAGTAATTCTCTTTTTATCTCAGTAGAATTCCAATCAATGGCTGTAGAAAGAATGATGGAAATAAAAAAATCAAATAAGAAATAGGGCAAAATCATCCCTGCAGGTATCTTCCCTCTGTGCTGAACTATTTGGTGGAAGTATGACAGCAAGGAGGGTATGACCATGTTCTCTGTGTTTCTCTCTATGATGTATATTAATTCCACAGTGAAAAATAATTAACTTTATCATGGAGAACTCTGGAAAAAAGGGTTCGTCTGACTCAGTGATCAGAGTCAATATCTGACGGAACGCCAACTTCAGACCCCTCCTGGTAGGACTGACTGAGAAAGGCACAGTAAGAGGTGGTTTACAAATAACTGCTCACCACTTTTCAAGAGGATCAGGGCAATGTGCAGCTCAGGAAGACCAAGGGAGCTTCCCTAGATTTGAGGTGATTATAGGGACAGGAAACCACTGAATCTCGGATTAGATCCTGGACCGCAAAACAGACACTGCGATAATGGGCAAAATTTGAATTAAGGTCTATGGATTAGGTAACCATGTTGTATTAATGTTAATTTTCTAGTTTAGATAATGACACTATGCTTCTGTTAACATGAGGGAAAGCTGGGTGATGATGATAAGGGACCCCAGTGAGTTATTTTTGCAACAGCTTTGTAAATCTGAAATGGATTCAAAATGAAAAATGGAAAAGAAAGACATGTATATTTATCTGGTAATCTGACAAGAGTAAAAAGTAGTATTAGCCAGCTAGTATGGGTCGAATTGTATCCCCCTAAAATTCATATATTGGCAGTTGTGACATCCAGTGCTTTTACATGTGCTAGAAATAGCATCATGGTGGGTACAATTATCTAAGATGAGATCCTACTGGAGCAGGGCGGGTCCCTAAGCCGCTATCACTGTTGTTCTCATTAGAAAGGGAAATTTGGACACAGATAGGCACACAGAGTGATGGAGGCAGGGATCAAAGCAGGGCTACAGAAGTCCAGGGTCGTGGAGATTGCCCACAAAGCTCCGGGAGCTAGGGGTGACCCTTGGGGTAGAGACTCCCTGATTTCCCCCAGCAGGAACTAATCCTCTGGATGCCCAGATCTCAGATTTCTACTCCCAGAACTGTGAGCCAATGCATTTCTGTTGTTTAAGTCCCCTGTGTGTGGTATTTAGTTATAGAAGACCTAGGAAACAAATACATTAACTTACTGAGGGATTACAATATCCAGGACCCCATGTTAAGCTCTTCATACACGATGTCTCATTTTATTTTCACTCTGGCCCTTTGCAGTTGGAGCTATCATTGCCCCCAGTGAGAAATCTGATGCGCAGATTGCCTGATGTCCCACAGCTAAAAAGTGGCAGAGTGGGTTAAAACCCCTGTACTCTGGCATCAACATATTTCTAAGCACTGCACAACAGTTATTTCTCCCAGATTCCAATCCCAAAGATTGCCATGGGGTTTGAAATGATAGCCCGAGAATGATTTCTCATTGTGCCTAGGGATGGAAAACGTGGATGCCACATCCCTACCATTCCCAGCCTTTTCTTGTCAGTGTCTGCTTATTTGGAAACACTGTGAGCCCTAAGAAAGTGCCTGAGTCAGCTAGGGGGAAGGTCCAGTTTGAAAGTTAACAACTAATTTAAGTGAAAATTAGCGATTACTTTGCAGGCATCTCAATCCTAGAGAACTGTATTCTGGGGGAGGAGAATTCCTTAACTAAAGCAGAGAGCAAACCCTATCTCTCTTTTATAGCAAATGGCCCAAGAGAGAATTGTCCACTGGGTTTCATTCTTTTGCCTGCTGAAGTCATTCTTTCATTCAATTACCTTTATTGGGCACCCCTGGGTTTCTTGGCACCAGGCTTACCCAGCATGACTCAAAGCCAGGCCCAGTTTTCAGTTTGTGGCTCATTCAGATTTGGTCCTAGGGCAAAAAGGTGGAAGCAAAGGCTTTCGAAGGTAAATTCCTATGTCCCAACTCCCCCTGCCTCCCTTCTTTCTGATGCTGGGAATTGGACCAAATGTGTGCTCTATCACTGAGCTATACTCCAAGCACCCCTCACTCTGATTCTGAACCCCTCTCCAAAGGATTATTTTTGGACTCACTCAAGATTCTTCTCTTATGTGCTAGTGATCCCCAGTCCCTCTCTCTAGCCCAAACCTCACTCATGGACTCTGTACAATTCTTAGTGGACGTTCCATTGGTTGTCCCGTAAATAAATACATCCACAGTGTCAGGTAGAACTCATGAACTTTGTTCCATCATCTTTATTCCTTCCTCAACTGAAACTGTTGCTTTTCTCTTAGAAACCACAATAATCAAGTCAGTAGTTCCTACGCTCTTTGTTAGCAGGGACTATGCTTTTTAAAACATTTTCTATGACAATGCCCATCTCTGGGTTGGTCTTTAGAACATGAGCTATGGAAAGTGTTACTAATCAAGGGTTGAAAAAGTAAATGAACTGTTTTCATTCCTGATTCTTCTTCACCACTCTTGTCCAGTCAATAAATCCCGTTAGTCCTCTGCTTCATTTCATCCAAAGTACTCCACTTATCCCCACATCTTCCTGTCCAAATGGCAGTCATCCCTCCTGGAGAATGATTGGACCCTTTACCCTGTCGTCTTACCTCCTCACTTGCCATCTTTGAATCTTTTCTTCATATAGTAACTAGAGTCATCCAATAAAAATAGAAATAGGACTCTGTCACTTTTCTACTTAAAACTGCTTGGTGGCTGTTAAATTGCCTGCTAACAGTCACATGAAGCCCCAGCTTGACACAGGAGGACTCACCTGACTTAGTTATTACTTATTTCCTTGTCCTCATTTTTCAAATTTCTCCTTTTCTTCCTCCCACACCGTACTTCAGTTGGTTGAACATTCTCCTGGTCTCTGAACATTCTATACTTTTCTCTGTTGTAGACTTGTGCTTGTGTTATTCCTGTGACCTAGAAAATCCTCCTAATTCTCTATGGTGAAGCATGGATATGTTCTCAGTTGTGGTCTTGTTTTAGTTGCTACTGCCACAAATTACCACACATTGAGCTGGCTCCACCAGTAACCAATGTGAGACCATTAGCACAGTGCCCATGGTCAGAGGTCCAAATGGGCATAGCTAGATTCTGTGGTTGTGGTCTCACGAGACAGGGCTATATTCCAACCTGGAGACTCTACTTGGAGATTCATCCAGTTGTTGGCAGAACTCAGTCCATTGTGGTTGTGAGTCTAAGGACTCTGTTTCCACATCAAACACTACACCTATAGATAAGCTGACAACAAGATGCCACATACTTATCATGCTTCAGACATCTCTGACATCTTTCTTCGGGAACATCTCTTGAATTTTGGGGGACTCCTGTGATTACATTGATTCTACCTGGCTAGTACAGGGTAATCCTATCATAATCACAGTTTCTGGGGATCAGGGCATGGGCATCATTGGGGGGCCATTTTATTTATTTATTTTTGAATTTAGTATAGGATCTACAAGGTGTACAGGATCTCACTACACAGATTGGACTCGTAGTGATCCTTCTGTTTTCAGCCTCCCAAGTGCTGGGATTACAGGTGTGTGCCACCACTCCCCGTTTCAGTTGCCTCTCAGCGTGCCCCAGGCTTGGAGCTGGCATGGCATGCCGGGCATTGAACCCCAGCCCCTATGTCTGCCTAGGCAAGCGCTTTAATCTGCTGAGCTATCTGGCCGGCCCAGAGGCCATTATTTTGCCTACCAAAGACACCACCTTCAAATCTGGGTTCCAAGTTCCTCCTCTGTGCTCCAGTTATTTCGCATTCCCAGAGCCTGCCTCCCGTGGGAGAAAGTGAAACACCAGGTTCTAATTTCCTAGCCTTCCTAGTAGGTAGTCCTTGGTCATGCCTGCCTGGGAATTCTGGGATAGGCTTCTTCTCTGATTAAAAATCAGTTTTAGAAATGCTGGGGAGATAGCTCAGTGGCATAAGTGCCAGCCTGATAAACACAAGGTCTCAAGTTCAACCCTATGCACTGCAAAAACAAAACAAAAAACCACAAAAAAATCAATTTCAGAGAACTGGTTTTTCAATTTTTGTGCACCGTGACATGAAGGCCTGGAGGCTCAGTAGCTAGCCTGTGGGGTATATATAAGGACCAAAGTCAACATACCACATTATTGAATTTTGGAATTAAGTAATTTTGCCCTGGTTTGCTGTCAGATTTCTTGTTGTATTATCTGTAATCCTCCTTACTGGTCAAAGCAAACTTTGGTAGGCATTATCTTCTTTGCAACCCCAAATATCATTAACTTCATAGACCCTTCTGCACCTATACAAACACCACTCAGGATTTTTATTGCCAGTGAGCTTGTCTTCAGTCTTCTCTAGGCTGTAAAAGCCTTGAAAGGTTGTTGACTTGCCTGCATTCTTTTTGCCCCTAACATAGTGCCTGGCACAGCAAACACTAGTAGCTATTGCTCAGTGGGCAACACACAAACAAGTGAGTGAAAGCTTTCTCTCCTTTAATTTCCTCTTCCCAACACCTACTTCTCTTACTGTGAGTAGACTACCCCACACAGATGAGTAGGCTGTGTCCTGTGTAAGGGTGACTGATTACTTCCCATGATGGGAAGAAAAGGATGCTTTTGAGATTCTGGACACCATGTTCCAGATGGGCAACTATTTTGAGAAACTAATTATGCTAAAATGCTTGTGGGAGATATTAAGTTTTAATGTTGGTCCTTCTCTGGTTATTTCCATGCTAATCTTCTGGGAATGAGGACTTAATAGAACAGGAATGGCCAAAATGGGCATCGGGAGACGCAGGTTCACGTCAAGGCCCTGCACAATCAGACTCCAAGTGCTGGTGCAAAGACCCAAACCTTGCTTTCTGTTGCCTCCCCCACAACACTAGAGGTTCTCCAATTGCTTTGCAGAGCCTGGGAGCATTGGGACTCCTCAGAGTGCTCAGCAGGGAACAGGGAGGTGGGCAGAATCCTCCAGTCTCAGCAGCTCTGCTCTTGCCTATTTTCCAAATGGGACATAACAAAAATTAGTTGTTAATTGTGTAAGAAATATACTGATCTATTCTGCTTGTAAGGAATTAGGACATTGCAGATGCATGGCCCCTTTGTACTTGGTGCTCTCCAACCCCTATGTATGTTGGGACTTCATTTAAAATGTTCATTTGAACACATGGATATTGGCTCAAACTGCTTGGAGGTCTGTTGACCTAGTTAGCCCCTAAGATTGCCAAACATGGGAAAAAAACCAAAACAAAACAGGTATTTCAGAGAGAAAGGTTAAGCCATGGCTAAGGAATATTCTACAGTTGAAGAGAAACCTACAGTTTGCCTTAGGTTTGCTGATAAGGTGTTGCACTGGGAGTAGAAACTTGCGGCAGCAAATACTCCTGTTTTCCAGAAGTGTGCTCGGGAGGTTGGTAGGAGGGAGGGCTGCTCAGTTAGGGCTGGAAGGCTATGCTCACATCTGAAACCTGACCTCATCTCCATGGGGAGGGAAAAGTGGCAGGATTAGGATTGCTTCTCCTTAGAATAACAGCAATCTCAGCTAACATTTATCATGTGTTCATTCATTAATTGATTTTGCTTCTGGGGATTAAACTCAAGGCTTTTGCACTTGGGCTACATCCCAGGCCCCTTTTTATTTTTTATTTTGTAACAAGGTCACATCGAGTCTCTACATGGCCCAGGCTGGGCTTGAACTTTTGATCCTTCTGCTTGTGCTGCCCAGAGTGCTGGGATTATGGGTGTGTTTGTCTTGGTTCACCCTCAGCGCATCCCTGGCAAGTGGTGGTACTATTTGCATTGTTTTTATAATGAGGAACATAGTGATTAAGGGATTGCCTACGAGCAGTAGCCAGGAGGTGAGAAGTAGATGTGTGAACCTACATCTTGCTTCAGGAGCAGTGTGCATCCCGGGCCGGAACCCTTTGGAGACCTGGCTGTCCCTGTCCTTTCAGCTTCACTGCACCTCGATCCTGTCGGGTTGGGAGGGAGGAAGCTTACCGAACGCAGTGGTTTGCCCAGGATTTCTTCCTGCTTTCTCTGTCCTTCAGTCCCTAGGTCACTGCAGAATACTCCATCCCTGGTGTTCCACGCTCTATTAGTTCCTCCTGCACCCGGCCAGGCAAGGTGTCCGTGGGCTGGGAGGGAGGGCAGGGCAGAGATGGTTAGTGCTCCGGAGCGAGTTGCTGCAGAGCCCGCAGCTGGTCACGCGCAGGCGTCCACGCAGCGCGAGGACGCGAGCCCAAGCCTGCGTGAAGGTAAATGCAAATCAGCGCAAGGGAGCCTACCTGCTGCCCAAGGAGGCTTTTCAGCATACGCGCCAGGTTTCCTCTGCCTTCAGCTCACGTGCTGATTTCATTTTCCCACTTTTTGAGCTTAAGTGAAGGAATCCATCTCCTTGCTATAATCCGACCCTCTGGAGAACCTCCTGTCCAAGTGCATTTGCTCGCAAACACCATCCTTGAGGAAGACCTGCGCTGAAATGACTAGTGAACGACGATTAATGTCTGATGTATAAGGAAGTGAATTAGATTTATGCCGAGTTATTATATCCAGAAAAGGTGACAAGGATGGAAAAGGCACCTCCTAGGAGCTGGAAACCTTTGCAAGAAGAAATAACTGGTATATTTACCATCAGCTCAGCCAGACTCTGATTTAATCTATTTACCCATTTTCTCCTCCTCTTTCTTACCAGACTGTACAATCCTGAAAGGCAGGGACTGGTTCAATGGTCTCCATATCCCCCAAGTGAGATGTTTTTGCAACTTTATTCATAAGAGAGAGGGCTCTACACGAAAGAGGATTCTATTTTCAATCTCTCAAGCCACCTCTTTCTTCCTGCTTGACTGATTAATGATCCCTCCATCCCAATCCAGGTCTCAGAGGCACCAAGGCCTGGTAACAACGGTGACACCTTTCCCACCCCCTGCAACATCAATCGTCTAGAATTAGGCTTCTTTCAGGTGATGAGCTACATAGAGTTTAATAACCCTACACTGTTAGTAGGGACTTACCTGGGATAGGTACTTTTGTAAACACTATTGCCACTGGAACTGCGAAACTTCATGGCACTTTGATGTACTGAGTAGTTTGAACTAAAAGACATTGGAAGAGCCTCGGAAACAGAGTCTCCCTCTGACCTTTAGCGTTTGTCCTGTTTCCCAAAATGAGACACAAGAACTAAATTCTTCTTCAAGGCAGGCTTCCAAAACTAAAGTCTTACTCCCCACAAACGAGCCACAAAGCCTAGAGAGGTCAATTTCTCCCTTTTACCTTCTCTCGAAAACCCTCGATCAAGACAGATTCTGCCTCATACCTCACAGGAAAGAATACTGCACAGAGAGGTCAAGAAGCATCTAAGGGGGTGGGCTTTGTAGGGGTTGCCCCTTGTCTGTTACCCTAACACCAAGCCCTTCCATCCAGCCTGTTTCTCCAGTGACCCCACCCATTGAAATTAAACATAAAAAGTTTTCTCTGAGTTTTGAGTCTTAATTTCTGAAGACTTTCACATCCTAAGGAATTTTAATTCAACACATTTGTCTTGTTTTTCTCTTATAAAACTGTCTTTGTTTCAAGTGTCAGCCTTGTGATAGATGAGGAGAGACTTTTATGCCCCTATAGCACTTGCTTAGTGTCCCAGTTACTCTTTTCTCATTGCTGGGACAAATACCTGACATTCAAAATGAAAGATGGAAAGGTTTATGTAGCTCACAATTACTAGAGGTTTCAGTCCACACTCAGCTGGCTTCAGGGCAGGTGGCATGTGGCAGAGGGCAGCCTTCCATGGCAGAGGCAAAGAGCAGAGAGCAAAGGGAGGAGTAGCATCAACAAGGGTTACAAAGAGCAAGTCTGTCTTCCTTAAATTGCCTTCAAACTATCTGCCCCAGGCTGGATGTAGTACACCCAGCAGCACTCACACCCATAATCCCAGTTGATTATGGGTTAATCACAAACTCTGGAAGTCTGCCCCATGACTGCATGAGGCTTTGGGGGAACAACTAGACCAAACCATATATAACATTTAGCATCATTTTGTTTAATCCTCACAACCACCCCAAGAGACAGATTCTATCATTATCTCATTTTAAGTCTAAGAAAATTTAACCTTGAAGATGTTAATTTATTCAAGATCAAAGAGTTAACCCGTGGATATGGCTGCTATTTACACTGCACTTACCACATTAAACTGCTGGTCTCATTTTATAGGGCATTTAGTGCTTAACAAGTGGGCTCTAGTGCTTAAAGTTACAAGGCTTTGGTCCTCTGGAGTTTAGATCCTATGGGAGTGTAGGGCTTTGTCTTAGTTACTTTTCTTGTTGTTGAGACAAAATATGAGATTCCCAAAGTTAAAACAGGAATAGTTTTTGGTAGCTCACAATTTGCAGAGGTGTCGGTTTCTAGTTGGCTGGATCCAAGGCAGAGTGGCACTGCAGAGGGGCATCGAAGAGGAGAAACAGCTCATGGAAGGCAGAAGGCAGCGAAGCAGCAAGTGGCAAGCAGCATGGGATGAGCAGCAACAATGGCAGCCCTCTTTCTGTCCCCTATATTCTATCCAGGGTACTGCCCTTAGCACTCATATCCAGGGTGGGGCATCCTTTATCCTAGTATCACACCTGAAGCAATCTCAGAATCACATCTGTAAGCCCAGCATCACACACTCTAGATCTAGCCACTCCTGGAAAGCCCACCTATGCCCAACCTCATGTGGCTTTGCAAGGGCATCTGAACAGCCAAGATCCAAGGAGGGTCCAGCAAGGGGAAAAACGATGTCAGGGACAGAGCAGTGATTTAAATCATGTGGCAGCAAGAGCAGCAGAGGTGAATTCTCCAAAGCAGCAGCTCTCCCTCCCTTCTTGTCCTTCAAGTGAACCCTACTGGCTCTCAGCCTCCTTGGAAGAAAGGTGCTGGCCAGTTTCCTCATCTGTGGCAGTAGGAATGCACCAAGAATACCATTGTAACAGGGTGGACCAGGGCCTAGTGAAACAGCTTCTGGAACCACATTTGCCCCTTAGCTGCTTCCCCTTCTTACTGGAAATGGAAAATGAGGAAGAGACCCTTCCTGGTGTGGCACATGCAGGTCCCAGAGGTGGACTGCACAGTGATGTTCTCACTTGTTCCTGCAGGGAAAGAGGACAAGAAGGCAGAGTGGCAGGGTCCCACTCAGAATCATGGGAAATTGGATGTTGTGGGTCTTCAACCAGCTTGTGCCAGCTGTGAGAGGCAAAGCCAAGTTTTCTGATGCCAAACCACAGATTTCTTCTTGTGCTGTTCTAGGTTCTTTTTCTGACTTGTACAGCAGTGTTGCTCATAGGTCTGGATGTTTAGAAGGATGCTTTTACTTAATTTTTTTGCTTCATCTACTTGACGAGAAGTTTCAGTTTGGGAAGATGAAGTCATTCTGGAGATGGAGGAAGCATTCTGGATGCAAAGTACCTCCTGAACCCTTCTAAATTTTACCTGCTCAAGAGAAAAAGCAAGGAAATGATATTGACCATGGCTCTGTTAATTCTCTGTAAAAACAAACCATCTCTGCAATGTTCCAATGGAATTTTCTTACATCTCAGTAGTGTGAGAAATGGGTCTCTTGGCTTTGCTTAGCAGGAAGAGGCATTGCATAGCTGCCCTGCTCTAGAGCTGAAGAGGAGCACCAGGGGAAAGGAAACAGAGAGTAAACACTGTTTGAAAATGCAGAGATTGTGTCCAGTGTCCTACTTAAGGACGCTGGACCATAAAGGTCTGCCCAGGCGTAGGGCCTGCTTTTCTGATTTCTAGTCATGGAGCTTTACACGCGAATGTTTGATGTGTCTTATACTGGTTATATTATCACCCAAAAGGATTGTCCTGAAAAAAATTTCCTATTGCTTCTGTTGAAATTAATTAAACACTAAGAGGTTATGTCAGGAAAACAGTGGGCATGGCAGGAGCCAGAATATCTGAGTTCTGCTCCAGGCTGGTTGAAAGTTTTTGGAAACATCTTCAGGTCTTGTATGTATGAAATATGATTTTTTTTCCTAGTTAGTGTGGTTTATTAAGTGTCCATTAAATGCTTGCAAACCTCTAGATGGAAGGCCTTGTAGGACATGCGGTTGTTATTAACCATGCATGTGTTATTATGAGAAGGCTCATACTTTAAGGTGGTGGTGTGCCCACCTGTGGGAACTCTCTGGACCAAACCCAGGCATGCTGTGTGAGTGAAACCCTCTGCCGCACCCTCGGACCTCTCTAGAGCCCCCCTCCCCCCGGCAATCCCGCCGAATGAGAACTTCTGCTGTGCATTTGGGACCCCCCAGATCCAGCCCAAGCCCAAGCCCAAGCCCAGCGAGTGTGTGGGAGAGCTTCTGCATTCCCCTGTGCCCCCTGGGCCAAGGGCACAACAGAGGGGCACCATGGCTTCACTTCCAAGTGCAGCAGTAGGAAGGAGCTGACCACAACAGCTAGACTCAAGCCTAATACAACTGGATAAACTCAAACTTTATAGATCTGCACCCAAATTTCAGTAAGTGCTAAGATTATAACTGCACCAAAGCTCTACACCAAAGGTCAGAGGTCAGTGCTATATGAAATGACAAAGAGAAGGAACATGCAATCTCAGGCCTCAAGTCCACCCAGAACAAGTGCAGAGGACACTAGTTCAGCTGAAATGTATGAATTAATAGCGTCTGAAGTAAAGAAACAACAGCAGAAAGGTATAGTGGAACTCAGATCAGAATTAATCTCTGAAATAAAAAAAGATCTCTGCATTACTAGCATCTGAAGTAAAGAATCAAATGTAGAAACATATGGAAGAAACCTGATCTGAAAAAAATCTCTGTAGTAAAAAAATTAATAACTGCTTCTAAAGAAGACATTGATAAAAAAAATAGAGATTACAAAAATGACAGATTCCTTGAATGAGCAATACAGGAAAGAAATATAGCACATGAAGCAGAGTGAAAGAGATATAGAGGAACTTAAAATCTGAGTCACAAGCTTGCAAAACCATTTTGGTGAAAGTGAAGATAGATTTTCAGATCTTGAAGATGCTGGTGCAGGTAAGTGAAAAGGTAAGAAAGGATTTAAAAAAAAAATTTCCAACCATTCCTTTATTTTCATCCAAATGTTCATCTCAAGCCTGAATTGACATCTACCAGCTCAAATTTCTAGTGCTGATTCTGTCAAGGACCAAAGTCCACAAAGGTCACTTTCACTATTGTGTCAGTGATTCTCCATGATTGTTACCTTCTGAGAAACGTGCTTTTCTCAGGGGAACTGAATAAAAGGCTATGTGTTCCTGGAAGCAGAAGGACACATGGAATGGATGCATTAAACTATATGGGTACACATGCCAGGCACGGATTACGGTGCATGGTGTGGGACTGCTGATTGCAGAACAGTTCCTGGTGAACACAAAACCACACAGTCCTGGGATGGTTGACTGGCTTTATCATATTCTTAAGTGGTTCTTGCATCTCATTCTGTACCTGATGGAGGACACCATGCCAGGGAACATGAACTTCCTTAGGAACAGAGTAGAGCTCAAGGTTTAGTTTTCTCATCCTGGCAGTGTGGTACAGCAGGTTCTTCATGGTATCTATGACCGTGAAATTCCTTGTGAAACAGAAGATGGTGAGCTGTAAGCAGCAGCTCAGGGAAGGCAGAAAGGCATAGACCTGTGCATCAGCGATTCCACAGTTTTCTAAATTTAAGGTGGTCACTGTGTCTGCAAGCTTATCCAGCAGAATTCGGAGAGGATCATCCATACTAAATTCAGTCAGGCTGATGCAACTCAGATCCAAGTGTTTTAGCTGTCTGGTCTGCTCATTGTAGGGAAGCTGGTTCCAGTCAGAGTGGGAAAGCTGGCAGTGAGTTATTGCCAGGCTATCCAAGGGGGATGCCAGGCACCTGAGTACCTAGTCCAAGTGGCTTTTGAGGAATGAGACAGAGTTCATATAAATGTCTTTCAGACAGTGGAGCTTCAGCAACTGAGAGGTGATTTTGGTGACCAACTGCTTTCTCTTCTCTGGGGAAATGAAGTTAGTCTCAGAGATGTCAGAGAAAATTATTTTGTGGAGATTCTGCATCTGATCCAGAAAAGGGGCAAAATCAGCTAGGACAAAGAGTGCCCAGTAGTAACATACATAACACACATGAACCTACTTCACTGAATCAAAGTTGAGAAGTTTGAGGAACTCTGTGTCCCAAGTAGAGCACGTGGTAGTAATACACAACCTCTTACAATCAAGGTGTACCAGATCTTCCTTCTCCTGGACCCACTTGAAGAGGTAGGATGCCACTGGGTAAAAATACTCCTGACTGCTCCACAGATCTTTGAGGGTTTTCTTGTTCAGTTCCCATGTCCCAGTATTCTCTGTTTTTCTCCACTTCAAGGATTCTGAGGAGCAGTCTTCTACCTGATTTCCAAAACAAACTCTCCAGAAGCTCGGGTGCATGACCCACATATCTAGCACTTGCGGTTTCAACCTCCTGACATAAACCTTCTGGATCAGCAGCACATCAAGCCCAACCAGCACAGCTTGTAACGCCCTTGTGTGTGCCTGCATAACATACCCCTGAAGGTAACAAGATGTCCTCATTCTAATCAGACCACCCAGGTGCAGAGAGGGAAGGGGCCAGGACATTACCATGGCTGTCATGACTTCCGCTGTCCACTGCTGAAGGCCTCCTTGAACACTGGTGGGAAGAGCTCCCCTGGAAAATCTTCTAGGGCTTCCACATCCAGGGCCTCATCCCTCAGTAAGCTCTTAATTGCCAGGTGTAGTAGTGCATGTGGGGACCAGATGCTCATCCTGGAGAGTTTGGATGGCTGGGATGCTGCAAAACACCTTTCTCAATGTGTCATCCATTACCCACACTCACTGTCCAGCAAGGGCAATGAGGCTGCTCAGGCTTTTTCCTTCAGAGCGTCAGGGGGAGGTAGAAATGTGGAAGAGCAAGTGATGAGGGGACAACTTGCAGCACTCTGTACTTGCAGCACTCTGGAGGCAAAGACAAGTGAATCTTGTGAATTCAAGACAAGCTTGTGATGGAAAGTGAGCTTAAGACCAGCCTGAACTGCAGAGTGAAGCCCAGGACTGGATGAGGTGACCTGGTACTCAGGGAACCCAGGAAACCAGGCAGCAACTCCAGGCTCCATGAAAGGAGCTCTTAAAAATAACTAGGATGCAGGAAAAAATAGTTCATCACCTGCAAGATGATGTAAAGATGAACAATGTGAGAAACAATGAGAATGGAGTCAATACAAATGATATGAAAAGAATATGGGCAAAAATAATAGCAGAAAACTTCCCAAATATGAGGAAACAATCCGACATTCAGGTAACTGAAGCACACAGAATGCCAAATAACTTCAACCCAATTAAAAACACACTGAGACATAAAATAGTCAAGATACCAGAAATCCAGCACAAGAATAACATACTGAAAGCTGCTAGAAAAAAGAAGCAGAGTCCTGGCCCAGGCCCAGTGAGTGTGTGGGAGAGCTTCTGGTTGCCCTGTGCAGGCGGGACCTACTGGTCGCAGCCCAAGCCCAGGGTGGGTGAGACCCTCTTCCACCCCCTTGGGATGTCCCCCACCACTCCGCAGCACCTCCCCCACCCTGCCTGCTGAGTAGGAATTTCTGCCACGTT
>NW_004524605.1:15365316-15370799 GCF_000260255.1 Octodon degus
ATTCCTGACTTGAAATTATACTACAAGGCTACTGTGATAAAAATCGGCATGGTACTGGCAACAAAATAGACCTGAGGATAGATGGAATAGATTAGAAGACACTGAAGCCCCTATGAACACACTCAGCCACCTTATCTTTGACAAAGGGGCCAAACGTACTCACTTTAAGAAAGATAGCCTCTTTAACAAATGGTGCTGGAAAAACTGGCTCTCTACATGCCGAAAACTCAAACTTGACCCGGGTCTATCACCATGCACTATACTAAAGTCAAAATGGATTAAAGATCTAAACATTAAAGCAGAGACACTAAATCTCCTGGAAGAGAAAGTAGAAGGAACTCTTGAAGATACCTACAGTATTTAAATGACAATTGAATGCCTTTCTCTGACAAAACTAACTAAAAAATGGGATAGAAATGAATGACCGTTTTATATCTGTATACTCAAAATAGTTAGGATAGTTACACAGCTCCATTCTCTTAAGTCAATGAATAGAGAGGATTGCTATAATAGTGTTCAAGACAGGACAGCATGTCTACATCTTGTACAATGAATAACCACTAAGACAACAATATGCAATGTATTAATTATTGAAAATGTGCCAGTAATCTGTTGTAAAATTGTCTCATTGATATTTGTTTCTCAATAAAATTATTTTTGAAAAAGGTGGTATGTTGCAAAGATTGGAGCAGGAGAACATAAACTTCCCACTACCCCTCCAAGACAGAAGCAGAATGGCATAGGGGCTGTATGCATCACTTAAAATCAGAAATGCAAAAAAAAAAAAATCCTATTTAATTACCCAGCACAGATATGCACATTTGCATTTTCGAGAAGGGTCACTATTCTTGCTGACTCCAACACTTGTTTTTTACATAGAAGTCACCAGCAGGAAATCGACAGGGGTCACACATCCTCTGAGTCCAAAAGTGACAAGGAGCTCCTTGTCACTACTGAGTCTTCCTGGGTGACTTCAGGAAGCCTGGGTCCTTGTCTTTTATTCTCATTCCAGAGTGTCCTATGTACTGAACATTTTGGGACTTAATGGTATTGAAGTCAACTTCTCAGTTGTGTTTTACTTTTTTACAAAAAGTTCTAGGAATGTGCACTATTTACAGGGAGGCAACTTACACTTGGTTGGGACTTCCTAACCCCAAGAGAAAGCACACTTCCTGGTGCATGGTGAGCCCTCATTAAATGCTGGAGCTAGGCCTAGGAGATGGGATATCCATGGTTGCCAGGTTAGCTTCACTTCAGAGTGCTGGAGAGAGCATGGCGTCAACCCCATGATAGAAAGGGGAGAAGCATGCAGGCCCTGAAGGGGCACAATGCAGTTTGGTGCCCTTGCAAAGAGTCCTGCTGGTCACCTGCGGGCACATTCTGTGAGCTCAGTGAGATTCTGACTTTGGAAATACTATAAGAGGAAAGAGCAGTTAGGCAAAATTGGAAATGAAATCCCCTCAAGGAGGGCAATTCTCAAATGATGGAGGGAATACACCCAAGGAGACTTAGAAACAGAGTCAGCTGAGGAAGTTCAAAATATGGTTGCAAAGTAGACTTTTTTTTTTATTAGCTTGGCCTTAGAATTCATAAATGAACAAACAGAAAACAAACAATCATTTTATGCAAAGGACATGCACTACCTAAAAGTAGCACCTCCCTAGAGTAATACTTTCTGGTCCTGTGCACATGTCAGATTTGCTTGTGCTGGTGGAGAAGTGATTTCAGAATGTTTTCCCTGCACTGTCTGCCTTTATATGTGACAGGTAAGAATCCACCCACAGTTCTGACAATTTTATATCCATGGTCAGAACTGTTCTGTTTTCCTTCTTGAATCCTAAGAGCTTTTTATCTTCCAGGTACGATATCTCTGTCCTTCCCTCCTTGTGTCTTAGAGAGAAGCACATGTGGGGACTTCCAGGGAGGCAGGAGCTGAAATTCAATTTCAGTCCTTTTCCTCATTCATTGTTTTTTTAAAGTTCAGGCCTCTCAGGAATAAACTGGCTTGGGAGTACAGGTGGCTCTGAATAGCTTATCAATACCATTTCTAATACCTGTTCTTCACTGGAACCATTATTGACTTGTGGGGGCTTTTCCATAGCTACACATGTCCATGCCTCTATTTAAATATCTCTCGTCTTCCCATTCATCACCAGTGCACAATAGTGCTGGCCTCAGAAGACTGTTCTTTTTAGTTGTCATGAAGCCAGTGTACCTGAAGCTTTCCTTAAAAAGTTGTCAATACAAGTAACACTTCAATTCACATTTTATTTAAGACACTTTAAGGGCTTGATCCAAATAGGTCAGGTCTTGGCAATATGAAACATTCAATACATCTTGGCACATAAAAATGTTAAATAACAGCAATACATTAATAAATACATAAATTACTTAAATATTTAAATAACATGAATGGAAATTAGAGTGTTGAAAAATCTATAAATAAATTAGTTCATTATGCCAGTATGCATTTAGCTTCTATATACAAAAATATAGCGAATATCCTAAAAATTTTAAAAAGCAAATCAATAAAATGTCTTGTTGCGGCTCTTCCATCACGCCTTCAAGATCTTTTGCCTAATTTCTTCCATTTTTCCTCCGAAGTTTCATCTTAAGATTGCAACCTGAAGAAGAATGTTGGACACCACTGTGGATTAGCAATGTGCCAAGCCCCTCTTAGTTCTTCCCAGCCATGACCTACACTTGGGCGAGCCATGTGAGAAAGATTAATGCTACCTTCTGTTGTCTAAAATTTGGCTTCTCCCATTCAGTGTGGAAGCCCTCTTGAGGGTTTTTCTTAAAGGAAGGTCTGATTGGGTCATTTCATTGTTAAGACACTTTTAGTGGCTACCCTAGGTCCCTAGGATTAGATTTTAACCTCCTGGCTCCGACTGCCAGTTTCCTTTCTTTGTCTTCTTCCCTTTTAGGAGGGCAGGACCTAGGTCTGATTTCTTTGTTGCATTATCCCTGGACCCAGCAGGGTGCCTGAGGTAACAAGCATCAACTCACTATCTGTGAATGGGCAGATGGGTTTCTGACTGCTGTCTCTCCCGCTGGGGGCTCCATTCTTCCTTTCCCATCCCCACAGCTCCCACCCCTCATCATGCTTCTGCACTGGACGGCGCATGCGCTGTGCTGGGCAGTCCTGCTCACCTGACTGCAGGGCACAGAGGCCACTTCACTCCACGATGAGTTGTAGTAGCGGTCCTGGGCTTGCACGAGCACCTTCGCGTTCTTGGGGCATGAAACTGTAGCTGAGGTCTCGTTGGTTAAGAGGCTATCTTTCTGCTAAGAGGAAGGAAATCTCTAAGGCCCATTGCCCCTGCAGTCGTGGGGCGGGCCTGGTCTAATTCTGCACACGTGAGCTTCCTGATGCACGCAGCCCATCGCTGGGCTCCACCTTTGTGGTTCCCACAAGACTGACCAGAACTTACACCACCTGCTGGCAGGGTCATAAAATGCAGACGTGGCTCTGCAGCTTTGCAGCCGCTGAGAAAGCAATGACTTGGCCTTGCTCTCATCCTCCTGCACAGCTGCCCTGTCGTCCCAGCACGAAGCAGAGACAGACTTTCTCTAACTGTCCCCTGGGTATTTAGAAACGCCATCTGCTGATCCCTTCAGCACACAAATCCTTCAAATCCTGCCGCTGCTACTTAATAGCTTTGTGACTTCAGGAAAATATCTTAGGCTGCCTGGATCTTTCCGCACGTAGAGACAGGGACAACTATGCTCATTTCATAGCATTGCAGAAATTAAAGATACTAATCATGTAAAAACTCTGGGCCAGACTGTAGTGCCTAACAAGCACCCATTGTCACCCACTAATGATACATAGTTCTTACATAGGAAGGTACTTCTAAGATTTTAGGGAATATTTAGATAAATCTATTCCAGAAGAGACCTATCTGCCCTCCGCCTGTTTTCCAGAGAGTGACTAAGTCGCTGAGTTTCTGGCACTTGCTAAATGCTATGCTGAAGGAGGCCTTTTTCTGCTGATTTTAAAAGTGGGGTTAAAGAAGCCCGAGGCTCTATAAAAGGCCTCCGGAAATTTGCAAGAGGCAAAGAGTTATGACACTGAGGCGAGAAGGCTGAAAAGCTACTGCTTCACACTACAGTGACGTAATCGCACAACATTTGCAACAGCCATGTTGGGTAAGTACACGTGTTCCATCACCCATTACATTTAGTCAGTTGAAACAATCATTTGGGGCTCCTGGAGACGAGATCCTAATAGGATCAGTTCTGGTCCTGGGACTAGTGATTGGCCAGAGGAAGCCAGCAGGGTGGGTAGGTTTGTGGCTTTTGTGACTGGCAGACTAAATCTGTGTCCTAGGCCTGTCCCTTCCTAGCTGGATGACCTTACGAAGGTGAAGACTTTTTGAGTTTCAGTGTCTCCCCTTGTCAAGCGGTGACAGTAGTACCAGCTGCTGTCATCAGGTCAATGGTGTGAATTGAATTATACATACAAGGAAAGTCCTTAGCACAGTTCCAGCAAGTGCTAAGACATAGCAGTTGTTGTTATCATTGTCAAGGTTTGTGTCTAGGTGTCCCTCCCAAAGCCTCCTGCAGTCATGGGGCAGACTTCTACAGTTTGTGATTAACTCATGATTCACTGGCATTATGGATGTGAATGCTGCTGGGATTATGGGGTGTGAATGCTGCTGGGATTATGGGGTGTGAATGCTGCTGGGATTATGGGTGTGAATGCGGATAGGATAATGGGTGTGAATGCTACACCCAGCCTGGGGTGGATGGCCTGAATGCAACTTGAGAGAGACAGATATACTCTCTGCAGCCATTGTTGCCACTATTCCTCCCTTTTTCTCTTGCTGGTTGCTGTCTGCTCTTTGCCGCTGCCATGAAAGGTTGCTCTCTGCCCTGTGCCAGTCTGCATTGGAGCCAGCTGAGTATGAACTGAAACCTCCATTAACTGTGAGCTAAATAAAGCTTTTCTTCCCTAATCTTGAGTGCTGGGTATTTGTCCCAGCAATGAGAGGAGAGTAACTGAAATATAGTGCACCTGGGTCACACTTTACCTTTTCCCGTTTGTTTTTGACCTGGACTTGCACTGAGAACGTCAGGGAGAAGTAGGAATGCGGAGTGCTCCAAGTGTCAGGATACTCCCAGCTGACCTCCACCTGCTGAGAATTCGTCAGTGGCTTCAGCTGCAGGTTCTTTGGTGGGTCTGGTTTAACTGTGGAGGACAAACATTGTTTTATTATCCTGGTGGGCTTTGGAATTAGGTGGTTTGGGCTTCTAAGCCCCTGGCCCCTGTGAGTAACATGGTAGTTCCTCAGCTTCTCTGAGCACTTGGCCAGTGCCTAGAGACCCCTCTCTCTGCTCCAGATGAGCCTGCTATTGCTTGAGGTCACCTTCAATAGCCCCGGCCTTGGGGCTGGAGAGATGGCTCAGTGGTCTAAAGCACCTACTTAGAACAAGCTTGGCAAAGCATCAGGGACCGCGGTTCAATCCCCCAGCACCAC
>NW_004524605.1:15370921-15378650 GCF_000260255.1 Octodon degus
AAAATTTAAAGAAAAAAAAATAGCCCCGGCCTTTACTTTGGAGCTCAGAATCCTTCCATCATCAGATGAGCCCTGGTGCTGGTGCCACCCCTGTGTAGTACCCCAAAGAGAGCTCATAGGGGCAACATTCTCCTGTCTGGGGTCTTCAGTGCAGGACCATCCTCCTCACACTGAAAACATAACTGAGTGGAGCCAAGTCACTGGGGATGAAACAAGAGATTTTCCACTTCCTCCTCTGTCTTTCATCTTTGCAGCTGCTGGCCCTGACTTGCAATGTAGCCGAGCAGACTGTCTCTAAGCTCATTCCCTTGTTCCATAGATAACCACTGAGCATCTATAAAATGCCATTGCTGGACTTGGCTGGAAGATACAGCAGTGACCAGTAGGAAGACTCCATCCTAAGGAGGGGATTTTCCATGGCATGTGCATAAGCTCTGAATGCCAGCACTGCTCCAAAGACTGGGCTTCTAGCAGATGCCAGGTAGATATCCCCTCCCCACTTACTACAACTGATGTCTTTCCTTTAAATCTCAGCTGAATGCCATCTGCTCTGCAAAGGCTTCCCTGGCCACCCTATGACCATTGTCCCCCACCTGCCATGCATGAACTTTCTACGCATTCTAGGGCAAGGTCTGTGATTCTGATCCTGTCACACCTTATCATGATGCTTGTTCAATGAGTAAATGATAAAGAGAGTGATGAATGATGAAATTTCTATCTGCCAATTAAAAGATAAGGGTCAATTTTGGAGGAGTTTGTATACATTGCTTCCTGAATGTACTGTCTATATACTGTCTGTATCATTTGAGCGCTACAGAGGGACAACAGCAATTAATAGAGATATTCTGGTTTTGAATGTAGATACAACTGAGGCACTCTTGGCTTTATTGTGTCATGAATTGGGCAGCGAGATAGAAGTGTGGCAATGAGCACATGCTCTCTAGTGGGGCAGATGCAGGTCTGCATTCTCTTTATAAGAAACATAGGTAATGGCTTCCACCTTGTCCGTTCTTGTGGAGGGGTGCAGTACCAAAGTGGATGCATGTAAAGCCCTTCCTCACCTACACCTGGGGCACTGTCCACATGTGACAAATGGCATTTTTCCTTATGAGGTGCATATAAGCGTTTCAAACTCACTGATGTCTCGGATGTAGAAGCTGCTGGTGTACATTTCATACTTGAGCATGTGGACAGCATCCATCACCACCTCGATGGGCAGACTTTCCTCTGCGGAGGGGCAGGCGCTGTCCTCCTCACACTCCACGGAGTACTTCGTGTACTCACTGTTGTCCACTCTGACCTTCTCTGAAGAGAGAGTTGCTGCTCCACAAGTCACTCCTGAGGGGTCAGAGGATCTGAAGACAAAGGCAGAAATTAGCTTCTGTGTGGTGGACACAGTTCCCATTGACTATAGCCAACAAGCCAGGTATGGCTTCAGTCATCTGTCTGAGAATACAGTTTGTCCAGCTGGATAGATTTTTCTCCTGGAGGTGAGCAACAACCCTCCCACGGAGAACAAGCTTAGTTTCCAAAAGCCCAAAACCTACACTTGCATACCTTGGCCTAAATGAGTCTAGAAATTTGTTTTAGATCTAGAGTGTCAGATTACATCGCTTATTAAATTTGAAGTTTTTTTATACTAATAACAAAATCAACACATACACACCAAGCATAAAAATTAAAATGATAAAGGTGTGTTTGAAGGAAGTATTATGTGGCTGTATTTTCAAATCCTAACCTCATTCCCTACACAGAGGAGCTTCCCTAACAAGCTATCCATGGATGGATGAGTCCTCCAAGTATACATTGTCCTGGGAATCAAACTCATGACCTGCCGCTTGCTAGGCACGCACTGTACCTCCGAGCTATATCCCCAGCTCTTCCTCCAGACTTATTTCACTAAATATTCAAGATAACCATATATTTACTTGTATATGCACATGTATCTATTATTTATATATAAATAAGTTTTTTAAAATAAAATAGGATCAAATTACATACATATGATTTTATAGCCATGTTTTTTTTTTTTCTCTTTGAAAATTTTATGGTAAACTCTCCATGACACAGCATATAGATTAGGTTTTGTTACTCATTTTGATCAATGCCTTAGTAAGCTAGAGAATAACGCGCTGTATTTTATTTAACCATTCCTTTTCTGGTGGCATGAAATGTTACAGTGCTTCTCAGACATGCAGCTGTGTGTTTCAGCTCTGGTATAAGAATTCTGGAGCCAGTGTTTTCATTTTAAAGACAGGAAAATGAGATCCCAATGCTCAATCTACTTATTCAAATGGTGACGAAGCCACATGATCACCTAGGGTTGGCACCACTGTCTGGCACTGCTCAGGACCTTGGATGATGATTAAATTCAATTATGTATAGGGCGAACACACGAGCTCTGTATCCATTGGAATTGGCATCTTAGGGAAAGTTTGAAGTGTGGTGGGCAAACAGTGATCCTCAAACAAGTTGTAGCCACAGAAGAAAAATGACTTGAAGTGGCCCTGGGAAAATTTCAGGAGGCTTCGAGAGCCTTGGAGTTTTCTTTCAGTATGTCCAAGATCTATGTCCTGGAGCACGTGCTTCTGTTTTTGACTCAAGGTACACTTCGGCAAACCATTTGTAGCTTTGATTTCCCCCTCTGATTTTTCCCCATGGTGAGATCAGCCTTAACGATGTCTCGCCAAATCTGCATGAGTAGGTTCAAACGCAGCAGCGGAGACCACGCTCAGGAAACTCTACTGCCCTGCTCTGACATATGCGTTTGTTTAGAGGGTTGGCTTAAACATCCATATTCTTCCTTTAGTTTAACCAATGGGGCAGTAGTTGAAAAAAATATGACCTTAACTTTGCCGGTCTCCTTATCATGCCCTGGCAGAGCAATGATGTTTTGCTCTTGTTTTCATGATGACATAGTTGCGTGAAAACATTGCTAAAGTCAACAACTTCTGACATCTCCAGTCCTACAGATAACCCACTACTATTGTGTACCTACTGGACTGTAGTGGAATATTTTGCTGAGTTCATGCACCTAAAATATTTAAATGGTAATGGAATACCCTTCTCTGACAAAACTAAACAAAAAAGGGGCTACAAATGAAGGACCATTTTATATCTGTATATACAAAATAGGATAGATATACAGCTACTTTCTCTTAATTCAATGAGAAGAAAGATTTGTTCTAATAGTGTTTGGGCAGGATATCATATCTGCATCTTGTACTATGAATAACAACTATGAAGACAACAATATGCAATATATTAATTATTGTAACTGTCCTACTAACCTATTTTGAAACTGTCTCATTGCTTTTTGTTTCTGAATAAAATTAACAAAAAAAATTGGTAAATCGAGTGGCTTCACTTACCCTCTGCTGCCCTTGACCTTGAATGTCACATCCTCATCGATTGCCGTCAGCCACGAGCATGTGAAATGTCCAGAATAACTCCTAGCTTCACATTTCAGAAAGGTCTTGCTTTTGTTCTCTGTGTTTGCAAAGAAAAAAAAAAAAAATCCAATATGTAAGGGTTTCCTTCCAGAAAGATTTTGATCATGATTAGTCAGTGGTCATCAAATGGCCCAAGGGTGACATTCTTCCATTTATGTTTTTGAAACATGATGTTGCTTTTTTGGCAGGTAGTTCAGCAAACATTGGGAGCGTCCCAACCTGATGCTGATTCTGCAGCGCATGCTGCTCTGTTGGGAGCTGCCAAAGCTGGCAAGTGATCCTCTGTGGGAGGGCAGGACAAGCTACCTCAGTCTTGAGAGAAACATCCTTCCTGGACATTGTGCGCTATAGGCCACAATTTGGGCAACATTGTAACTTGTAACTTTGCAAAGGTATAAATAAACACCCCTGGGGTTGTTCTGGGGCCTTGGCCTATCAGGTTTGGTCCACCCACTGACCTCAGTTATTATCTCTTATCTTTATTTTATGAATCCTCTCACCATTTTCTCCCCAGAACTACCAAGAGGCCAACGGATCCCTACACTACTCTGCCCATTTAACATATTAGTGTTAAATTTGTTCAGGGCCATCTCTCCAGGAATGAGTTATGCACCCTACATATTGCATTACTTTCACTACACTCCAAGTAGTATCTCTATTACTTGAACAAAACCTCAGTGCAAGCATTCATACTGACAGTTTTTCTCAATATATTACTGCAATGTCTGGTAACCCAAATTTTTCAGAAAGCAAAGGAAAATGGAGGTTCTGGGTAGTTTCAGTAAGAGACTGGCTGTTCACACATTAACTATGCTTTCACATCTCAATTTTTAACTTTTGTATTGGTTTGAGGGTAAGGAGGTAAAAATTGCACTAGCCGAGGAAATAAAATTACCTTTCTGTTCCTTTAAAATATCAGTGGACCAAACTTCATCCTCCTTTTTGTGGAGTAGCAGGAGCAAATGGTTCAGAACCTTGCCTCCTTTGTGACAGGTGTAGCGTCCAGCATCTGCAAACTCTCTGATTTGGATGGTCAGGGTTTTACCAGAGCCCAAGACATGGCTGCTCTTGTTTGAGGTCCATGTGATGCCGTCTTCCTCAGCAGTGTTGCAGGTAAGAACCACCGTCTCTCCAGGAGCATCAGCATGCCAATCCAGCTCTACAACGTACACTGCAGAATTGCGGGACCAGAGAACAGACTATAAGCTGGTGATCTTCTGGACTGTGTTTTATTCACTCTCTGGAAACCCACCCTTCCTGAGCACAAACTTCTTTGTGTTTGACAAATGTTCCTGAGAAAATCTTACAACACCAGCCTCTGCTTGGCCCAAGGTCACAGGATTGAGAAGTAATGGAGAGTTTTATAGCTGTCACCAACTCATAAACTGGCAGGCTGCCTTTGATAATTAATCTCTAATTAGTGGGTACATGGGGGAAAGACCTTGACATGTCCCAAACTGCAAGCAGCCAAGATTCTTTGCCAAAGGTTTGATGGAGACAAACTTCAGTACAATTTCAATTTAATGGAGAATAAGGTGAAACAGTCTTGAGCAGACTGAAATGGAAGCACTAGTGTCCAACAACCACTGGTCAGAATAGAAATCCTGGCCCCGCTAACCAGCATCTGGAGCAAGGCGTTTAACCACCACAAGCCTCAGTTTCCTCATCTGCCAAATGATAATACAAATTATAGCAATAGTAGTATCTGTGTTTTAGGCTTGGTGTGAGGAGTAAATGAAAACACATGTGAAGCAATCAGCACAGAGCCTGCCAAGAAGTAAACTCCGTGTTAGTTGTTAGTGTTATTCATGCACTGAAGACTCAGCCAACCACATTGAAAAACTCTTAAAATTTTCCACGGGGATTTAAGGATTTAGTTCCTTGTACATGAAACTCAGAAATGGAGAGTTTCAGTACCTCTATTGTTTTTTGTTTTTTATTCATCTTACACTCTTAGGAAGCAGTCAGGTAGATCTCAGTCTTCCCGTTTTGCAGAGGAGGGTACTGAAGCCAAGGGGTTGCCCTCGGTCATGCCCATTCTGCAGAATGAGAGCTACACCTCAGACCTCCTTGTGCCCTAGGTTTTTCAGTGGCTCTCTAATGCCAGGTGTCTAAGCTGACACTTGAGAAATGGCTCAGTACAGCACTATAAAGAATGTGTCTCGTCAAAACTTCACTCATGTTTTGTTTTTATCCTCACATCAACTACTGACTGCGTAGAGGAGTTCAAGGCTCTCAAAGTCCAGTCACGCAGGTAGCACCTCCAGGGCACTTGTGAGAAATGTAACTCTTCACTTGCTAAATCAGAAGCTTTTGGGATGGGCCTAGTGACCTGGCTTTTAAGCCCCCGCCCCATCCCCTTGATGATGATTTTAATGCCTTCTCCAATTTGACAGCCTCTTTGGTGAAGAAAAGAGCCTGGATTTTGGAGGGACACAGGTCTGGATTAGAGCCAGAGCTGGGCCTTACACTGGCTTATGTCCTTGTCCAGGGAGCACTCAACTACTTTAGGCTTGGATGGTATCATCTTTAAAATGAGGAAAACAGTAGTACTTGCTTTAGAAGTTGTCATGTGTGTTATAGAAATGAGTTCATGTGAGTGTTTCATAGCGTCCTTAAATGCTCTCCAAACAGATGGCCCTTGTTACTACATTGGCATACTACCGCAAAGCATTGGGAAGCATACAGTTCTCATGAAGATCAACGGGATTTGTAAACTGAGTGGGTAACAAAGATAAGAATCAAAAGGTATCGGGCCCGACACTTTGGAAACAATTAGCTGTGCTGACATAGATTGCATAGAGCTTTTGGCTTTGTTTTGTTCTGCATTGGTCCCTGGGCAACTGAAGGGCATGCTATTTTTCCTGTCAGAGCCCCCAGCTGACCTTGGCCCACAAGCAGAGGAATGCCTGTTGGGGAAAGCTGGTGAGGAGCGCACTGAAGCCAGCGGTTGGCTGGGAACCGGAAGCTTGTTCCCCACATCACAAACCTGCTGTGTTTCTCACATTGATGTTTTGGAATTTCTGTGGTTTGCCAAATCTGAACTAACTAAGGAGTTAAATATGCGAGAGCCACTGTGAAATGCTAGCAGAATAGAGGAAGCTCCTGATTCTACTAGTACCTCTTGTAAGCTACTAATCATCCCATTTATCACTGGGGTAATAAAAAGTCCATAGACAGTATTTTAAACAACCTGGATAGGGCTAGCTAACTTTCACTCTCACTTCACTATCTAATGCGTTCCCTTCTACATTCATTCACACACTTAAAAAAACTCCTCTACTAATGTCACATTTTTATATTTATTTGGCAGTGGGGATTGAACTCAGGACCTTGCACTTGCCAGGAAAGCGCTTATTCTGCTGAGCTAACACCCCGGCCCCACATTTTTATATTCAATTCATACTTGAGGAAACTGAGGGTCAGCAGTGACCTAGCTCAAGTTTACAGGACCAGTAACTGGCAGAGCCAGGATTTGAACCCAAACCATGTGAGTCTCAATCCAGTGCTGCTTCCAAAGTGCTCTGTCAGGCTAAGACATCAGACACCAACTGAGGGCACACTACAGGGTGGTGAGGTGGGGAATGGTAGCACACAGGCCTACGACTTTGAAAATCCTCAGGTGCTTTGACTGTATGAAACACCTGGAAAAGACAGTGTCTCTTTTTCCCTCACAAAGCTCCTTTTATGGCTTCTAGAATGAAAAGCACATGATCCAGATTCCCTGAAAGGCAAAGAGAGAAAAACTCTGCCCTGTCACAGGGTGTGGCTCTCGCGAGGAGAGCCCAGCGCAGGACTGCCCGCCTCGGGCTGATGCCTCACAGTGTCACCTGTGAGCGCTGGCTGGAGTGTAGGGAGTGGGGAAGAGCTCCTTACCGTCTTTTTCCAGTTCCCACATGGCCAGGAGGGGCGATGCCAGCAACACCAGGGATAACCAGGATGTGATCAGCTGCCGATGACACATCTACGAGGCACAGGAGCAACGGGAGGAAGAGCAAGAGCAACAGAGAAGAACAAAGACAGGAAAAAGGAAGAGCTAATGTCAGTAATTATTCAGTTAGCTTTGGGAAACATGCTCACGTCCTGTCTACACTTTTAATCTCGACTTGCCCCTTTCTGCACACCATTAGGATAATAGTAAGTAATTCACAGGCACCCACACCAGCCTCTGCATAACAGTATCTCCCAATAGAGAACATAGGCAAGTGAAATAGATGGGTCTAGCTGTCGGATACAATCCTCTTGTTTTTTTCTTCTGTATTTTTATTTTATTTTTT
>NW_004524605.1:15378783-15394881 GCF_000260255.1 Octodon degus
GGTGCTTTAGACCACTGAGCCATCTCACCAGCCCTCTTCTGTATTTTTAGGGAAGGGTCTACAGGGTGTTCAGGGTCTCACTACTAGATCAGACTTGTCGTGATTCTCCTTTTTACAGCCTCCCAAGTACTGGGATTTCAGGTGCACGCCACCACGCCCAGTCTCAATTGCCATCTCAGTGCGCTCCCGGGCCAGGGCCAGCAGGGCAGGCCCAGGGATCCAACCCCTGACCGCTGTGTCCACTTTAATCCGCTGAGCTATTTGGTCGGCCCTAATCTTCTTGTTTTTAAAATGAGAAACATGAGATTACAAAAGGAAAATGCCTTTTCTTGCTCCGTGTTCCACATTGATTCTCTTACTTTACTCTACTACGTATGCCATTCTTAAAGAGTCCTGAGCCAGGAGAGCTGAGAGTGAAATGTGGGTTTCACTGACATCTTGTTTTCTAGGAGCCAATATTTTCACTCGGCGAATATTTACTAAATCAGTGTAGTAACTGCTCCCCATTGCCCCATTTGGGGAGAGAAGCCACACACCCGTGTCACAGTAGTACAAGGCAATGTGCATTGAGATGCTCAGGACGAGGGTTAGTAATAGCAGCCGTAACACAGAGATGACTTCCAGCTCTCCCACAGCCCGAAGAGCTTAGTTTCTCTCGTTTTGACAGCAGTTGTTGCAGATTTCAAAATGACACCCTCTCGTGTAAGGCAACTCATCAGATCTCAGACTTGAATTTACAACAGAGTAACTCTAAGATTTATTAAGACAGACTGCTGGCTCTCAGCCCCAGTGTCTGATGCAGTCCATCTTGGGGCGAGGCCTGAGCATCTTCATTTCTAATAAAGTTCCAGGTAAAGCTGCTCTGCTGGGGACCACACTTTGGGAAACAGATGGTTTAAACCATGTTCTGGTTGCAGGACTCCTGAAAACCATAGTGCTTTTTGGGAGAAGACCATGAAATACTGATAGATTCACCATGAAGTAATGACACGCACACTTTTGTGCTAACTTGGCCACCACCTTATGTTAAAATTCAGTACAGATTATTATCTAGGGTTTATGGAAATCATTAAATTGTGAAAATTACACCCCACTTACAAATTAGAGGCCCTGGTTCCCATTATTCGCCTCTTGTAACCTTGTGATCCATCTCAGATCTTAATAACAAATGTATGTATCAATGTTTTTCACATTGAAATTACAAGATATTTGACAGCAAATAAATTGGATTGAGAAGATTATTGTCCAGTTTCCTTCGGAAACACCTCCATCCATCTTGGAGGACAGCGGTGCATGGAAGGAACATGATTTTCAAGATCACTGGGCTAAATCGGATGAAGAACAAGCTTAAACATTTCAGGCAAATCCCTTGGCAGGGGATCATGGCTTTGCCAGCACGGCTGCTCACTCAGGAACACCTTGCTCTGTGCTTTGTTCCCTTACAAACTCACGAGTGGCAGAAACAGGAGTAGAAATTAAACCTTGTATACTGCTCAGTGTACTCTTGTCACTTCTGATGGAGTGTGAAGGACCTGGATTGTAATTCAATCCATGTTATGATTATAGCAAAGTTGTACTTTGGCAGAGGGAGCAGATTGATGCACTCATAGTATTGGCGTCTAGCAGATGTAGGCTTGAATTTTAGTCCCACCTCTCACAGCTGTACGGTGTTAGCCAAAGTATTCTGAGCCTCAGTCTTCTCACCCACAAAATGGATATAAATCAAAGGGCTATGCCATCTCAGAGTGCTGCCGGGGACACAATGACATGACACAGGACAGAAGGCAACTACTAATGTTTCTTTGTCTCCAGCAGAAGAGATAAAGGAAACATGGATCTGTCTCTGCTGTTGGTGCAGTGGATACCCAAAAATGTTATGCTAGGCTGTAGAGAAATGCCCATAGAGGTACTGCAGTTACCTGGGTCTGTAGGTCCCACATGTTAGGGCTCTGCAAAAGGAGACTATGCACGGTCCTGGTATCTCCTCGGGATTCTGTTACACTCTCTTAATGTCAAGGTTTTCCCTTGGGCTTCCTGCCAAGAACTTTCTCTCTGGACCTACCATGGACCTGAGCCGTGCACATGAATTGTGCTCTAGGGGCAAGGGAGCTCTGGCAATGCTTCTAAGAAACAGCTCTGAGTTGTGCATCGTCTATGGCAAAGAGTGAAGGCCACACTCAGATAAAACAGGACGCAGTATGTGGCCCTCCGTTACCACCAAGGCTCATCAACTAATACTGCGAACTGTGTCTCTCAGCCCAAGCTTCCCTGGCACAGGAAGTTTGAAAGTCTTGAAGATTAAATTATTTTCATGTAATCTTATAGATTTTCTAAATTCCTGAAACCCTGTATGAGGGACAAGGGGACCCCAGGTTAAGTGCTCCTGCTTCTTGGGGATTATGCTAATGCCCCCTTACTCTGGCACTAGCACGAGTGTGCCAGTGGCACTTCATGGGCATCTCTTTTGCAAATTCTACCTTGTTACTTTTAATTCCAAAAGAGAATTATCATTTAAAAATAAAAGGTATAGTCACAGATGGAACGGCCAGCACATGTAAAGCACCCCAGTTCAGGAACTACACAGATCTCTAGAACTGGCATCCCTGCTCTATCACATATTACTTGTGTGACCCTGGGGAGGTCACAATGACCTCTTTAATCTGCATACTCTTAATTTGTAAATAGGCATCTTGTTAGGATGAGGTGCAAAGTGTCCGGCATGGGGCCCAGATGAACCCTGGGACCCCTGACTACGTGTTCTCTTTTTTCGATAGAATTGATTATGGTGGCAATAATATGGCTTTGTCACATTTTTCTGTTCTGCAATTCTCAGGTCTCGGATGGCAGGACCTGTCTCTGTCTTGTTTTACACTGTATGCTCAGAGTGTAGCCTACAGGGATTCTCCAATTTGTTGGCAAAACAAATACATAAAAGTCATCTCCAATCCTAGTAAAGTGAGCTTCATAAGGTTACCCAAGTTCAGTCTACAATCTTAAAATTCCCTGTTTGGAAAAAGTGACCCATGAGCCAGGGTTCCGCAATCCCTTTGTTGAAATGGCCATATTGTTGCACATACTTTTATCTGGGCGAATATCACACATCAGTACAATAAAAATTATTCCCTTCCCCACAGGTTATAGAACGCTTCAGAAAGTAGCTTTAAACATTACTGCTACTTTTGGTTTCCTAAGCAGGGCCACAGTTAGTCAATCTGAAGGAACCAGAGAACCAACCTATTCAACTTAGTTGATAACTGACTATAAAATCCGATAGAAATATGAGAGCAAGTATGGTCTGAAATGGTCTGTAGGCGGTATAAGAAGTATGAATTTAATAACGTTAAAAATGTTTGGGAAGCTTGTTAAACTTTTTAGTACTAAGACAAGCAACACCATTTACATTAACTGTACACCATCTTTTAACTGATGGAAGATAATGCACTTTTATAAAACACATGTACTTTTATATATGTACAATTTTTATATACTGACACTTTTACACACGTACACACAAAAACAAAGCTAACCTCTCTATCCAACATACCTTTGTTCACCGGTCTTGAATTATTACAATCATTATTAGCTGAATTCTAAAATTGCCCCTTATACACTAGCCCTCAAAGTCCTTAGTTTTCACTAGTGTTCCATCAAGTCAAGTCCCCAGGGACTCTCTAGGAACCCATCTACTCCCTGCTGCCAGGCCGCCTGAAAGGGGAGAGGGAGGTGCTCACCTTGCTTGGGTGGAGGCTGCAGCGTCCAGGGGGCCTGAAACCGTTGTGCGTTCTTGTGCTGTTGCTGCTGCTCCTGGAGCTTATATACCGTGCTCCTACTGGTGGAAAGCCAAACTAGAAACTGACTTGTTGGAAGTTGCAACATGAAAAACTCTTCTCAAAACCATCTGGGGGAATTTCAAGAAGTTCCTCCCCCCACCCCACCCCCTCTCCCTGTGCATGTATCAATAATGCTCAGGGAAAGTAGACAGCAAAATCCCAGGTAGGAGGAAATGGCTTTGGGGTGGGGAAAAAGGAAGGAGATTGGGGATACTTGTTTCTTCGGGTTTACATCATGGCCCAGGCACTCAGCGAGCACCGGGCGGCCTCCCTGGTTTCCACCGACTGGAAGCAGGAAGCTGAGTTTGCACCAGGATGGAGCAACTGCGTGCTCGGGCACAGAAGCAAAAGCTATGGTTCGCTCCAGGTGGAGGAGATGAGATGACGGGCCCAAGCTTTAGCATGTCCAGAGCTTTTATCCCTATGTCATTCCATCAGCGTCTGGATTTCAGACACTACAGGTTCATCCGGGCCCAGCCCGGGAGGATGGCAGAAATGTGGGTATCGCAGAGACGTCTGGGGCTCACAGAGACTTGTTCACAGGCCGATGGCAGTGGAAAGTGAAATAGGCAAACACACGACCTATGCCACACCCCGGTGTCCCTCTGGGGCACCCAAATTGCACCCTCATTTCGCTGGGACACATATCTGTCCTGCATGGATGCACAGGGTTAGCAGAATAAAGATGTCACTTCCAGAGGAATTTAAAATTGCTAGGAGGTGCGCAAAGGCGTAGGCTGGTGACAGGTCCTCCTCCCCCTCAGCATCTGCAAACACACGTTAGCTCACCCCGAGCGCACGCAGCCAGCGCGGGCTTTCCCCGCGCCGCCGGCAGAGGGCGCGGCGCCCCGGAACGCAGTCCTGCCAACGGACGTCTGCACCGCAGCCCTGCGGCCTCGGGGGAACTTCCTGGGGCAGAGGCTGCACGCGGCCAGGTTTCGAGATGGCGCAGGTTTCCGGGCCAACTTTCCTCGCAGTGTTAGCTGGGGAGGACGGGAAACCCTGGCGAGAGCGGCGGAGCTTCCCACTTCCTCTGCCGGCGGCCGGTCCCGGCCTGGGAGGGTGTGGCCAGGAGCCCCAGCGGTTGGCGACCTCGGGCTCAGGTTACCTGCTTGGGCCAACCTGGTGTCCCAGGCCTCCGGTAAAAGGGCTTGTATCTCAGGTACATTGTCAGGAGAACAAAGCAGGTTGCTTTGTATGTTAGTTCTCTCTCTCTCTCTCTCTCTCTCTCTCTCTCTCTCTCTCTCTCTCTCTCCCCGCACGTGCGCATCTGCACTTTACACAATTGATTTCTCCACGGGAGAAACTTTGATTTTTTGTTGGTACTTGTAACAGCGTACACACAAATATGTAACACTTGGTGTGAAGTCTTTCGGTAAAAATGTAATAATTTCCTCCTACCGATCTCTGGAGGGTCTCTTGAACCAGAACCTTTATATGAGATTGGAGTGAAACAGTTTCACTAATTAATACACAGGGACTGTGTCACTCGACACAAGCCCTTGTGCTTCCATTAAGTAAACATAAATACAAAATAAAACAAGACCCAGAAAACACATATTTTATTCCTGTGTTCGTAAAAACATCTTCAAAATTTTATAAAACTATATGATTTGTTAAAAAAAAAAAAAAAAGCTCAGTGAAAATAGTGTACTAGTTTAGTACAAAAGAAACTGCAAGGTGCATACCCAGCTGCTCTCTTCCAGGACTGAAGGTTGGGACAGGCCTTGATGACAGGTATGGGATACACCAGCTATCCGCGTCCTCCCAGGATAAACACGTAGAAGGCGTCCCAGAGGATGGGATTCCAGGCCCTGCTCAGAGCCCATCTGTAGTAACATGCAGTTACTAATAGCATCTAATCTGAGGTGTGATGTAACTAGAGTTTTGTGGTGCTGTAACGGCATTTTGAAACAAGGCTACTTTTACTATTCTATTATCCTAGAAAGATTTTTGTAGAACTCAAGGAGACATCGGGATGCCACAGGGAATGAGTGGACCAAGGGGAATCCGTGCGAGGAACAGCAGAGCCCCAATATTCCTTTTCCAATGAGGTTATTTGGCAGCCAGGATGAAAAAGATTGGCAGCCTGCACTGTTTGGATGTTCCCTGTCCACCTGCAAAGGGTATAGTTAGCGGCCTGTATGTGCATAAAGCATTATCAACAGTCAAATTAGCTTCTCCCTACCCAAGCTCAGACACTGTGGTTCAGTAGTTGGGAAGTGTGGGGGACCAGAACCATGCCTGGTAACAATGAAGGCTGTGATGCGGTGGACAGGCAATTCACTGTGGGTACCGTGACTGATATTTGAGACCCTCTGCATACCTCTGTCCTACTGACTAGAGACGCACTGGGGCCTCACTCATCTCTGGATGCACCTCTGGGTCAGCCAGCCTGGCAGTGCCTGTGCTTTGACTTGTGTTCTCAGAAGAGGTCTATCAGCTTGTCACCATAGTCATGACCCAGGCAGACGGAACCAAAACCCCAGAACCCCCTGCACTTATCCTGTGGGAGGGGAAGGTCTGCTGACCTCCAGCCACATGCTGAGCTGCCCACTGAATGTGCCTTGTGATAAATCCCTGACAGGGAGGCCATCCTCCCTGAAACTGAAAATGACTTGAAGGATTTTTTGACCACAAACACTCCCTCTCCAGAACATTGCTTTGTACTTCTAGCACACATTTCTGATAAAGGAGAAGTCATTTAAAACCTTAAAATGTTTAGAAAATTACACAAGTAATATAGATGTATGCATGCTATTATCGGAAAATAAAATATTGCACATTGAATAAGAAGTTGAAAGCCGAATTTGAGAGGATCCTAGAGGTAGCTGTTGCCAATAGTTTGTTGTCTGTTCCTTCAGAGTTCCTTGAGCCTTATGTATTTGTATCCATCTGGCTATATAGATTCGATCATACGCTTCAGATGTTACTGGTTATTGTCATTTCAATAGTATAACATTTCCAAGTCACTGCTGAAATGTACAGTCAGGATGGTGACATGAGTGTCTGCCACATATGGAAGCAGGAGAATGCCTGAAAAAAGTGAGCTCATTCAACTTTTTGAAGTGTGTTTCTAATACTGGTTTGTGGCTTGAATGCTTTGAGTGCGACCCTGCATGTCTCCATTGCTTAAAGGACGGAGGTGTCTTCAGCAGTCTCCTTCCCTTCCATGGTGACTCTGGTCACATGTCTTCAATGTCATCCTTCCTTTCTTGGCCCACGAGAGGAAGGCAGAGGCTGTTAGATACAGTCACTGTGTCATTTCATCACCCAAGTGGGCACTTTTGGCCTGTGCAACTCGATGGACCACAGGGGAAGGCAGATGTGCCACGTTGGCACTGCTGCTATTTGCATACGGAAATCTTGGTCTTTTCCTCTCCGTGATTCTTTGTTAATCCCAGCGAAAGGAATGGGTGTGCTAGGGCAACCAGAAGGAAGTGGGTGTGCTCTGGAAATGCTTAGGTTAGGAAGGTGTGGAAACGGTTGGCCTGGTCTGGCTGTGAGTAGAGACAGGTAGAGCAAGGCCAGCGAGGGCAGGCTGGAGAGAGCAGGCCTCCCCTGGGCTAGCTGAGGCTCCTCTTTGCACATTTCTCCACCCAGAAGGGATTGACTTCCTGACAGGCCAATTCCTTCATGTGTAGATGAATTGTTAAACCACCACACAGGAAATGGTTCTCCAGCTGAGAAGTAGCCTGACCAAAGATGAGGACCATGCCATTTGCGTGCTTCCGCTATGACTGTTAATCCGGAGCTCACAACTGAGGCTGCATTGGCTTCTCTGCTCATAGAGAATTGATATTTAGCCAGGATTCTATTGTACTGTGCTCTGGAAATCTGCTCTGAGAGATTACTTCTGAGCCCTGGTCTTCTGCCCCATCATTTTCTCTTTACCTTTTGGTCTTGAAAATTCTATCTATGCATCATCATTTGTTCTTGGTGAGTTACTTTAATTCATCTCCGTAGTTGAAAAAAAAAAATCAGAGGTGAGGTGATGCCTGCCTGTAATCCCAGCTAGTGTGACATGTGAGGCAGAAAGATGCAGAGTTCCTGGCTAACGTGGGCAGTAACAGTGCCAAGCACAGTGACCTTCCAGTCATGCTGCTTGATTACCGAGGCCCACAAGTCCCTCAGCACTGCCTGTCGCATGAGGCAACCCTGTAATACCTTGATACAGCAAAGACAACTCAGCTTGACAGAAAAGGCCTTATGCTTAGCTAAGCTGTGTAGGGGTCTTCTAAGACATGGGTGTTTGAGAGCTAGGAAAGGACATAACTTTGGGGATGGGGAGCATCAGGCCCGAGGAAAGAGGAGCAGTGGCCTGCTGTGAGCACATCACTGGCTCTTACTTGGGCCCCAGTCTCACAGGAGGGAGTCCCACAGTGTCTCTGCTTTGGGCCTGCGAATGACCTCAGGTCTCCATGGGTACCTCTGCAAAGACAGCAGGGGGCCCTGGGTTCACTTTAATGCCAAAACTATGAAGAATGACAGTTGAGAAGGAGCAAGGGGAAGGTTCAGGGGACTCAGCAGTTGCCCTCAGCTATGCGTTTGGGCTGCAGGGCAGACAAAGCCTCTATAGATTGCAAGAAGGCAGCTAACCCTCTTCATTTCTGGACCCAAATGGACAACTAACTCGTTCTGTTAAGAGTCAGGAACACTGACAGATGTGGGAAGTAGTGGTCCATTTACTGCTATTTGCATTTAGATCCATCAACTTCTATTTTTATTTACTTATTTATTTATTGGTAGAACCCGGAATCAAACTCAGGCCCTTGTGCTTGCTAGGGAAGCGCTTATTCCATTGAGCCATCTCCTCAGCCCCACCCCCCATTGACTTCTGAGGCAGAACTTCCCTAGGAGAGAATGTGGGCATTCCTGGGGCACAGCTTGAACATGAACCTAGTAAGAGCAGCTCTCTTGCCTTATGATGCCTGTTTCTAGTCAGACAACATGCAATAGTTATGCAGTTGTCCACATAACACAACTGGTACAGTAAACCCAAGGGGGAGGTGCTGAGGTAGACGAGTAGCTGGGCTGCTGCCTGCCAGCAGTGAGGTGGCAGGGGCTGCGATTCTGGGTCTCACCCACTGGCCTTCACTCCCTTCCTCCCCCCCAAGCAAGAGATGCAGCTGTCCTGCACTTTTGTCACTTTGGCTGTTTGCAGAAAAGCCCTTTGAAGTGCCTTGGGTTAGAGGGAACCACGGTGAAATACCTTTGCATGATTTAAATTGCCATTTGTTCACTTCACAGTTATTTATTGCGCAACAATCACACTCCATGCACTGTGCTAGAGGTCCGGGGATACGACTGTGGGCAGGCCAGCCACAGAGTGTGTTTCCAAGGAGCTGAGTATAAATAGTTCACCCTTTGTATCACGGGTTTATATCCATAGATTCACTCAACTTCAGACAAGGTCTATTCCAGAAACAAAAGTATGCCTTTGGGCTGAACCTGTAGAGAACTTTTTTTTTTTTTTTGGTCATTATTTTCTAAACAATGTGGCATAATCATAATAGCTGTGTAGCATTTATATTGCATTAGGCCTGGCAAGTAATCAAGAGTAGGCAGGATGTGCCTGGATTCTGTGCAAATACAAGCCGTTTGACATTGCAGGCTCAAGCATATGTGGAGTTCGCTGTCGTTGCTGCTCCTAGAACCAGCCCCCTTGCACAGTGATGGATGCCTGCATGTGCAGAGGACAAAATACTATGAAGAAATGGGGGACTGGGGAGATAGCTCAGTAGAATAAGTGCTTGCCTGGCAAGTGCAAGGGCCTGAGCTCAATCCCCAAGAAACAAATGGGGCAGCACCCTTCCAGGAGTAACAACAGAATAACAAGGAAGAGCTCACTGCAGCAGGTTAGAAAGGCCTATTGAAGTAACTGCACTTAGGATGGGTCCTGAAGGGAAACCAGGATAAGAACAAGCAAGAAGGTCTCATACTGGTGTTCTGGGGGAGCTGAAAGAGGCCTGTGGACTTAAAGCAGAGCAGCCCAGACAGGGTGAGGCGGGCACTGGCCGAGGTGTGTGCTGCCTGGGCTCTGTGTAGTGCACTGCTTAGCATGGGAAGATGCAAAGCACTGAGCTGAGACAGCGAACTCTGTGTGCGTGGTCATAGGATTGGATACAGATGAATGTCACAGGACCTGTGAAACACGACTGATTAAAACCAGTTTCTATATTTTGCTGAGTTTACACACCTATAATATTCAATAACGGAACTTAGAAAAAATGGGGTAGACAGATGAATGTCCATTTTGTATCTGTGTATTCAAAGTGGTTAGGATAGATATATAGTTGCATTCTCTTAATGAATAGAATGATTTGTTCTAATGGTGTTTGTAAATAGGATCTCAAGTCCGCATCTTGTACAGCAATTAACCACAAAGAAAATATATGCAGTGTGTTATCTGTTGAATCTGTACTTCCGATTTGATTTGAAACTGTCTCATTGCTATCTGTTTATCAATAAAATTTAAAAAAAGAATTAAACACTGTAAAGCATATAAAATACTTTGTAAACTATAAAAAAAAATCAGCTTACGTATTCAAATTCACAGAGATGGCAGCAGTCATTGTTCTCACAGATGTTGAAGGTCTTGGTGTATGTTCCCAAGGAACAATCTTGAGCAATGAAGCTTTGTGGCTAATCAAAAAAAAAAAAAATAAATAAATAAATAAAACCAGTTTCTAAACTTTCTCAGTCCAGAGAGCACTTAGTACTCAGATCATTGTTTTGTTTTGTTTTTTTTTTTTTTCATGACACCTAGAGACCAAAAGAAATATCTAACAGTTCCATTTTTAAGTAGCTAAGACCAAACAACTTTCAAGATCTTTATAGTTTTTAAAGCTTTTTGTAGCTCATTTGGAAAAATGATATCCACACCTTGAAAGAAAAAAAAAAAAACAAAACCCTGGCATTTTTATTGCATTCTCAAATTACTGCATTACTTGGCATGGGAAGTTGTGTGTCGGGCACCGTACAACTCCACAAACTTTGGAATCTGAATGTACACTGCCATCTTCACTTCCTGTCCTGCACTGATTTTCTTGTGGGTTCCCCAAAATATGCCATTTCTGAAAGGAATGTAGCTGGCGCTAATGTTGAAAGTGTAAACAACACTACAATTGTGAGTGCTCAACAGATACTGTGTGCCGCTGGAGAAATTCTGGTGTCTCATTGCTCTGTAGCCAAATAGATGGACTTTCCGTAGACCTCCAGCGTGAGCCAGTACATAGCTTCTGAACTATAGAACAAGACACATTACTTACAAACTAAGATATTCCTGTGCCTTCAAAGCCATATCTAAGCACATTTTGGGTAGAGTGCAGGAAGGAAATTTATCACTCTTGGAAATTGTATTCGACTTGTCCAGAAATCAACAGAAGTCAGGTGGATTGCTAACCCAGTCTGGCTGGAGGAAGAAAAGAGTGAGAAACATGCAGACATCTTCAGCAGTAGCAGGAAGGCATGTGAGGTGGAACTATGAAGAAATGAATGTGTCATACGCAACAGTGCTTTTAGGAACCTGGATGAAGAAATAAGTCCTGAGATTCTGAAGTGTTGGTTATTGTGAGACCTGAGGTGAAGCTGACTAAGCTTTGGGTGTTACCCCTTGACATCAAGAACATCCTGCCAGAAGGCAGTTGAACAGCAAAAGAGCTAAAATGCAGAGTAGGGCTTCAACCTCCAGCCTGACAGCACATTCCCATGGTTGCCCTCTTCTCTTTCCTTAGCTAGTTCCCATCCTTGGTGAAAGTGTGAAGATCAGTGATCAGGTCTGTCCTGGAATTCCCCAGGAACCTGATGCAATACGGCTAACCACCACAGTATTTCAAAGGTCAGTGGCCAGTAGAGCCAGTTGACTTCAAGCCAATTTAACTTTCTCTTTCTGTGTGACATCATGTGTACAGATCTTTCAGGTACGCTGAGGGGCTGCTGAAAGCAATTCCCATGGCAAGTGGGAGAGCATCTTGGCATCACAGGTGTGGTGGCAGGCCACGCATTCAGATGAAGAATTCTCAGAATCTCTCAGAAGGAGATTATGTCAGAACAGACCAGGAGAAGGAAAGGCTGCCAGCAGGAAGCCGAGAAAGCATGTCCTAACTGAATGGCTTTCCCTGTGCAGTTCAGCCTGGCCTCCAACTTGCAGTAATCCTCCTGCCTCACCCTCTTGAGAGCTGGGACTACAGGCATGCACCACCATGCCTGGCTAAGAATTGTTATAAAATATATTGGCTTCCAAATGAAAGAGGCATTATTTAATTTTGTGTGAGCCATTTGACGATTTTTCCCCAGAGGTGGTCGAGGTGGGATCAGTAGTGTTGTTTTCAAGCATACATAGGCAGGGAGGACCAGGGTAGCAAGTTACCAGAAATTTCCTTGATCTGTTTAACAAGAACTGCAGTGCAAGGGAAAGTGGAGAAAATCTCAGGTGGCAAACACCTGGCTTTGGGACTCTAGAAGAGCAGATCAGGGTCCTGGTGCCAGCTCTTTCTTATGGCAGAGGAGAATTTGAACCAAAAGGCCATGGGACATCCTGTGTGACAGCCCGGCAATTGGAGTGTTTGAGTTCAAGATGGCGGAAGGAGGATATGGGGTTACAGGCCTGAAATACTAACACTTGGGAGGCTGAGGCAGGAGGATAGTAAGTTATGCCCAGCCTGGACTGCTTAGTGAGGTCCTGTCTAAAAACCAAACCAAACCAAACCAAACCAAACCAAACCAAACCAAACCAAACCAAACCAAACCAACCATAAGAAAAAGAAGATGGAGACCCAAGATAAATGTAGTTGTTGATTGTGTCAACACGACAAGTTTAGAAGTGTAACTAGATCAGCTCAGCATTCTATACCCTAGTGTGTAGAGGACCCACCCTAGAGTGGCTCATTGCCTGGATGGTATAAAAGAGAAATAAGGAAGGAGAGGGGCTTCCATTCTTCAGAGAAGCGCTGGCCTTTGCCTAAGCTTGGACACCATCTCTTAGCTCCTAGCGCAGACTCTTCGGCTTTCAACTTGGATCCTTCAGCCTTCTGGTGTAGACTCATCAGCCTTCTGTTGCAGACCCTTTGGCCTCTGCATAGGGACTTACTGGACACTGTAGTGCGCTCCAGACCTTGCACTGGATCCTTCAGCCTCCAGATGCCCTCTGCATGCTGCCTCATCTGACTCTGTGGTTGACCATCAACAGGCATGATTCACAGTCGGGGTGAGAGAAGCTGTACTCTGAGAACCAAGACCTGTGAGTTGCAGATACCCTGGGGTCAACATGATCCTGCAGCCTTGGGTGGTTACCTTAGGCCTCCTTCTCCTTCAGACAGGTGCTGTCCTTCCTCTCCAAGTGAACACAACAGTGGGTGAGTTGGTCACCCTGTCCTGCACCTACTCAGTGCAAAACAAAATAGTCTTCCCCATGTTTTGAGGCCGAGGGCCCTGTCACTCATTTAAATGCTCTGATAATAGTTATCAGGACTGATGGAAACCAGATCACCTATCAGAAAGATAGGCATTATTGGCTGGCTGCATGGGAACATTAGTCTTGAGATGTGTCCTTGACCTTTGAGAATGCGACCAAGGGTGACAGTGGCCAGTGCTGTTGCTATATTGAAGTTCTGGGATGGTTCAGTCTTATCAAAAATACTGTGCACCTCAGAATTGTGCCAGGTAAGCTTTCTTTCCTGTGATCCTGTCACTCAAAGTAATTGCTCTGTGAGTGTGGCCGATTGCCAACTGGTGGCCAATGCATAACACCCAGGTGAACTGAACTAGTGTGGTGCTGGATGTGGAGGGCTCACCTGGGGACAGAAATAGAACCGAAGAGGAAGAAAGAAAGGGTGTTGTTGGTTCTCCTGAAGCAGCTTGTTGTGCTAGCTCTCCTGGTATGAACTCGGCTCCTCCAACAATGAGCTTGGCACCTTGCTGTCACTGAGGATGGACATCGTTCACTTTGGGGGAGCTCTAGACCTTTGTTTGAGCATCACTTCCTTGGCTCCAGAAGGACAGATGGTGCACTGTTAAATGTCCTGGAGAAGCTTGTTGCACTGGCTTTCCTGATATGATCTTGGCTGTTCTCATTGGAGGAGCTCTGGATATTGCTGATGCTGAGGATGGCTATGGTACTTTCCAGGGAGCTCTGGTTCTTACTTTGAGTATTGCTTCCTGGCTCCAGGATCTGCTGGCACAGATCCTTCATCCCGCTGGCACAAACTTTCTAGCTTCCACCTCTGACCTTGGAAACTTCTCAGTGCTGATCTGTGAAACAGACCCACATGGGATATTATTGTGGGCTCTAGGCCTCCAGTTGGACTTGGAGGGGACATTGGCATGGGCTCTAGGTCTTTAACTAGCTGTGCTTGTGCAGGATATTGCCAGAGAATCTAGGTCTTCCGCTGGATTCTTTGTGTTTTTAGTATGTGAAAAGATTTCCTGAACTCTTTCATATTTGACTCTTTGGGTGACTATTATAAAATAATCCTATAGGGCTGGGAGGATAGCTCAGTGGCATAAGTGGCTGCCTGGCAAGCACAATGTCCTGAGTTTGATCCCCAGTACAAAAAAATCCTATAAATTATATATCTTGTATGAAATTATTTTCCTTGTAAAAAAAACCTAGAAGTAAACAGTGTATTTATTGGTCAAGCCCTTATCCATTAAGAACTGCACTCTGAATGAGGGAGAGCTCTTAGGTTGTTGTAGTTGATCCTCCTCACTCTACTTTGATCTTGCTGTATATACCAGGCTGGCCTGAACCCTGTGATCTGTCTCCCTCAATGTCCTAAGTACTGAGATATAGACATGTGCAATTGCCTTTATATATATATAACCTGGGTAAGATTTTTTTTTTGGGGAAACAATCTTAGGCTTGGAAATTATGTACTCCTACTCATGTTGAATGATCCAAATTCTCTTGTAAGGTGGAGCCATCTTAACTGTTTTCCTGCGTTAACTTGGGCATGGTTTTCCTACAGCGACCTTAAAGAGCTGCTAGGAAAGGTGAATGAGATGCTACACTTAGCAGATTATATGCAGACAACCTAGTTTAACACAGGTACATGATTTCTATTCAGCTGTTTCCATTATTTTCACACATTTGATGGAAAGATTGTAAGGTTATTCATATGAAGAAACCTATTTTTTTCTTCTCCTTTTATGTATTTCTGTATTTAGGGCAATTTTGGATGCAAAATCAGTACTCAGTAGATGTCCTGCTGACTAATACATTATAGAAAACACTGCCCAGGGCATAGTTATGCATTTTGGAAAACTGCAAGAACTCTCAGGGCACCTGGCAGTTAAAGTAGTGCTAAAGTAGTCCCTTATGGCTTAAGATGCTTGGACCTCAATTTTTTCTCTATCTACTCGCTGAATATGCCTTTATTCAGATTTTCTCACTGTTCCACTGGAGCTTTGTTGGGCTACAGCATGCAGAGTCCTGATTATTTAAAATGTACAGAGTTGATAACATCTGGCACCTTGGGGGGCTGGAGAGGAGAGGTAAAGGGCTGAAGGATGCCTTGGCCATGATTCTGGGTAGCACTGGGGACATCGAAATGCTGGGGACGCCATGCTCTATCTGAATGTCCTCAAATTCATTTTAAACACAACATTATGGTCATGAAACACACACGTACAGGTTGAATTTGAATGCATTGATGATGTAACCTGGGGAAAGAGGGCATAATCCTTGTCAAGCTATCAGACAGCTCAGAATTCTGCAGTGGGAACCATAGTAAAAATGACTCTTCTTGATATCTCCTTGGCTGTCACAAAAAATATGATAAATGAGCATTTATCTCATCTCTGAAGGGCTCAGGCCATGTGTGTTTTGAGTGAAATGCAGCCACCAAATGCATCAGGAAGCCAGGGGTCCTCTGCAAGGAAATATTGACGCAAGCATATTGATTTATTCATTCTTTTATCTACTCTCTATAATACTTTTCTTAAATACCTGTTGTACTTCTGTATTTGATTGAGAGGAAATCCCTCCTCATAAGAAATCCCTTTACAGAGGGCTACAAGGAAAGCCAACATTTTGGCCCTAACCTTCTAAGGTCAATTAAGACTCAGGACCTATGAGAACTTGTACTGTAACGTTATGTACCTCGGTAGTGTCCCAAATTTTCTGATCAAGAAGATTATGGGGCCAAAGAGAAAAGTGATCGATGACATAGAGTGTGCCTAAGGAGAGTCACAAGGGGAGAAAACACTCTCTCAGGCTTTCACAGAGAGCACATTGGCCAAGCAATGGCCGTGACTCATCCACATGGCT
>NW_004524605.1:15395400-15399145 GCF_000260255.1 Octodon degus
AAAATTTTCAAAAAAAAAAAAAAGAAAGAAATCCCTTTACAGCTTAGCCAAGTGCTCAGATGAGTATTATAGGGCAGGATAAGACAAGTGCTCAAGGTCTGAGTATGTGCTAGGGGAGCTCAGGGGGCAAAGAACCCGGGCCAAGCTGGAAGAATGAAGACAGACCACATGATGGAGACTCACAGGAGGTTGGAAGGCTGGGATTCTGTATATTGTAGTAGCAATAGGCACACATGAAGGGGCAGTGAGGTTAGAAAATGCAGGGTCTGAGTGTCTGGGGGCATCAATTAGTTTTCCCTGGAGATTAGTGTCTGCCTAACATGTGGTGTATTGACAACTGGTGGTCAACTTGTAACACCCCGCTGAACTGAATCAGCATATTGTTGGGTATGGAAGGACCATCTGGGGATTGTTGCCAACAAAGTGAAGAGGAGAACTGAAGGAGAAGGGGAGGAAGAGAGATGGGGAGAGGGATGAGGGAAGAAAAAGAGAGGGAAAGGGACAGGGAGGGGAAGGAAAAGAGGAAAGGGAAGGAGGAGGAGGAGAGGAAGAGAAAGGAGAAGGAGAAGAGGAGAAGAAGAAGGAGAAGGAGAAGGAAGAGAAGAGGAAGAGAAAGGAGGAGAAGGAGGAGAAGGAGGAGAAGAAGAGAAAGGAGGAGAAGGAGGAAAAGGAGAAGAGAAAGAGGAATAGGAAGGAGGAGGAGAAGGAGGAGAAGAGGAAGAGGAAGGAGGGGAAGGAGGAGAAGAGGAAGAGGAAGAAGGGGAAGGAGAAGAGAAAAAGGAAGAAGGAGGAGAAGGAGGAAAAGGAGAAGAGGAAGAAGAGGAAGAGGAAGGAAGAAAAGGAGGAGAAGGAGAAGAAGAAAAGAAGGTGAAGGAGAAGAAAAAGGGAGGAAGAAGAAGAAGAAGGCGACATGTTGTTAGGGGGCTGTTGGTTCTCCTGGAGGAGCTTGTCATGCTGGCTCCCCTGATATGAACTCAGCTGTTATCGTCAAAGGAGCTCAGCACTTTGTTGTCACTCAGAATGGCTGTGGTTCACTTTGATGGTGCTCTAGTCCTCACTCTGACAGTGCTTTCTGGCTCTGGAGGGGAAAATGGTGCACTGTTCAGTGCCCTGGAAAAGTTTGTTGTACTGGCTTTCCTGGTATGGTCTTGGTTGTTCTCAGTGGAGGAGCTTGGGACCTTGTTGTCACTGAGGATGGATGTGGTACTTCTGAGGGGAGCTCTGGTTCTTACTTTGAGCTTCACTTCCTGGCTTCAGTACCAATCCCTAGCACACTGTCACAGATCCTTTATCCCACTGGCACACACTTTCTGGTTCCTGACATTGGAGTCTTAATGTAGATCCTTGAAACAGGGTTGCATGAGACATTGTCGTGGGCTTTTGGTCTCCAGTTGGACTTTGGAGGGCATTATTTTGGGCTCTAGGTCTTCAGCTGGACTCATGCAGGACATTGCTGTGGGATCCAGGCCCTCAGCTGGATTGTTTGAGTCTTTAGTGTGTGGTCAATTTTCCTGTGTTCCTTGCATATGATTCTTTGGGTGACTATTACAAAATAACCCTATAAATCATGTGTGCTATGTTGTGTTGTTCCCCTTGCAAACTCTGACTACAAGTAGGGAATGGAGTTAAAAAGGTGGCAGCAGGTTGATGGCAGTAATTGGCAAGAAGGGCTGAGTGCTATAAATGCAGTCTCATTCAGAACAGAACAAGGCAAATTCTTGCTTCAACCTCTCTGTTGTCATTATTTCCTCATTTATAAAAGTGGTAATAATACCAACACACCTTAAAAATTGTTTCAGAAAGTGACCATGTTTGCTAAGTAAATTCTATATACCAGGCACTGTGTTGCATGCTTTATACATACGAGTTTGTTTTATCCCTACAACTTAATGAGGAAGGTGTATTTTAATACTCATTAATGTCTGAGGAAATTGAAGTGCACAGGGTAAAAGCGAGTTGACGCATATGGGATTTTTTAAAAATGACAGGTATAATGAGATGCTATCTAGTATATGATTTGATTGAGACCCTGCGTATGAGCTTTTAGCCCAGTGCCCACCAAACAATAAATGCTTATTATTATTATTATTATTATTATTATTTTTGTGGAACCGGGGATTGAACTCAGGTCCTTGCACTTGTTAGGCAGTTGCTATGCCCCTGAGCTACATCCCCAGCCCTATTTAATTTTTTCTGTTACCATCATGTTTTGGCTGGAGGAAAGCACCTTAGCCTTCATGGAAGAGGCAACGTTTGCAGGTACCTTGGAGGGGGAGAGGCTTTGGGCAAGGGTGATGGAGCAGAAGGAGCCCTGGACTGCTGCATGGTGGTGAGCGCTAAGGCCCAGACCATGGAATTCTGGGGAAGGTGGCTCTGGAGCTGGATCTTACGCTCTCCAAGACGCAGGAAGAAGGGCTCTGCTGAGAAGGCACTAAATTAGCGTGGCTGCCTGATAGCAGACAGCATGTCAGCATTCTAGGTTTGGAATACAGGAAGCAAGGGAATTGGGATCTTGCTGAGCTCCCTGGTTGGCCAGCCAATCTGCTGGTCCCCGTAGCCGCCCTCTTCTGGGGGGCTCTTCAAACTGACTTAGACAAGCAGCCAGTTCTGGTGGTGACACTTGGGCCAGAAGAGGAAACAATATCCTGGAGTCCCTACCCAAAGTCCAGCTTTCAACCTAGACTCATCCTTCTGTCCTGGCAGCCCGTGGCTGGACACTTGTGTGTGATCAGAGGGAAGAGAGAAAAGCCAGGGAGCAGAAGGCCTGTGTCAGTCATGTGGCTTTCCGCGCCATGTCCCTTCTTGCTCCCTTCCCATGTCCCCTCTTTCTCTCTTCCCTGTGATACTTCCCTTAACATCCAAACGCTGTGGCTGACTGCTGACCCAAGGGTTCTCCAGAGCCAAGCGCTCCTTGGGGAAAAAAAGGGGGCTTCTTGGGAGGAAATGAAAGGAGACAAATGTGGTTTTGCGGGAAGGTTTTCTAATGTGAGATTGCTGGGAAGATTCATTTCGAAATAGAAAGATGGGCCTAGAAGTGTGATGTCAGGGCAGGCTTCAGAGTCCCTGCTGGGGAGTACAGAGGTGAGTGGGGGTCCCCAGCATGCTTGGTGGAGGCCTGAGCAGGGAAGCTGGCTCTAGCAGTAGAAAGGGCATGGAAGTAGGAACTGAATCCCCGTGTCCCTGTGTTTTCTAAAGAGCACATGCCATGGGGGTGAGGTGTGTCTTTCATACCTCTTGAGCACTTGTTTATTTCTCTTCTTAACAGAGAGCCGCAGCCCTTGCTCCCTCAGCGGCTTCAGGAGGCTGTAACACTGATTCTCAAAGGCCTCACCTTTGGGCTGTATACTACTGTTTCCTGGGAAAAGCTCTAAGAATTTACTTATGCCTGGTCTGTCCTCTCCAGAGGCATTTTGACTTAACAGATCTGGATTCTGACTTGCACATTAGGATTTTTAAAGCTATCCAGGCCACCATTTGTAATTAGAGTTGTTTTATATTGTTTTTGTTAATCTTCTATTTATGTCAAGGATATTAGTATTCTCTGTCATTCTTTCTGTCTATCCTTCCCTCCTTTTCTGTGTGTGCACAGGTTGAACTTAAAGTCTTTATGCTGGGCAACATCCTTGGCCTCTTATTTATTGTTTTGAAATTTTGAGACCGTCTTGCTAAGGGTGCTAACTTACTCAGGCTGGACTCAAACTGCAACCCCTCTTCAGCCTTTCAGAGTGCTGGGCTGACAGGCATG
>NW_004524605.1:15399395-15420638 GCF_000260255.1 Octodon degus
AAAAAAAAAAAAAAAAAAAAAAAAAAAAGGCACCCAGTAAAGAAAAAGGTAATAATTAAATAATACAGGTGGAGTTTGGATATGGTATAAAACAAAGCATATATTTAGTCAACTGTGGGAAACTCTTTGGGTCCTTGCTTAGTTCTATCATTTGATTTCTTGCAGGTTAAGTTTCCTGAACAATGAAGTTGGAATAATTATCCTAGGTCACCTTTCTTCATGTTTTACTCTTGGATTCGAACAACTGAGCTTGGTAAGTGTGACTTGTCAAACAAATATAAAAAATAAAAGGGAAAAAATCATCTGAAGAGAAAGCTAAAGGGCAGAACTACACTGACTGGATTTGGGGCACCTCAGATGAGACTCTTAGGGGCTTCTGGTTTCCAGCACCCCTTTCCCTCGCTTCCCATAAGAATGGTCCATCTGTCTCCATTGCACGTCCTCATAGCTTGTAGCAGTGATGAGTTTGCTCCAGCGGCCGTGATAGAAGAGTGCTCACGGCTGTATCAGTGCCTCAAAGGGCTGTGCATTAGAGTGGAGCTGGATGCCCAGTATTGCAGCCCGCCCCCTGCAGTGACCTTGTGCAGCTCCTGCAGGAAGCACAGACCCAGTGCTAGGGGACCGCATCCTGCGTTCATCAGTACAGCGTCGCTTCTGTGATCCCAGAGTCAGCAAGCCAGTGAAAGAACTGGACCAGTGTAGGATCAGATCCAAACTCAAATGCCTTCAGCACCGAGGAGGTGACCCAAACAGGAGGCCTTACCAAAGGCACAGAGAGTAGGAGTGCTTGTGGCAAAGTAGGGGCTCAATCCCACAATAAGGATGCTCAGATTTGATTTTTGAAAAACAATCTACAATATTTAAATGGCAATGGAATACCCATCTCTGACAAAACTAAACAAGAAAAGGGGATATAAAGGAAGGACCATTTTGTATCTGTATGTACAAAATAAAATAGTTAGGATAGACATACAGCTACTTTCTCTTAATTCAATGAGAAGAAGCATTTGTACTAATAGTGTTTGGGCAGGATATCCTGTCTGCATCTTGTCCGCTGAATAACCACTATGAAGACAACAATATGCAATGTGTTAATTATTGTAACTGTCCTACTAACCTGTTTTGAAACTATCTCATTGCTACTTCTTTCTCAATAAAATTAATAAAATAAAAAACAAGCTATTGTCTGAACAGCAATTTAGCAAGTGACAATTGGCCTTTAGTTGTAGCTTCTAGAATTTCTTTTATCCCTAAAATAAATTTATAATAGTAAAATAAATTCAAGGATTCATCCAGGGATTTTTAAATATGACTGTTATACTTAGTAATACCCAGGGGTTTCCCTGATAGTAAGATTTAACATTTATAAGGGAATATTCATATGCTAACTTCTTTTTTTTCATGGAGTATGTATTTTATTTTTTTTCCATAATTTTATGGAGAAACAAATAGCAATGAGACAGTTTCAAACCAAATTGTTAGGACAGTTTCAATAATTAACACATTGCATATATTCTTCCTAGTGGTTAATTGCTGTACAAGATGCGGACTTGATATCCTATTTACAAACACCATTAGAGCTAATCCCTCTATTCATTAAGAGAATGTACCTATATATCTATCTTAACCACTTTGAATACACAGATACAAAATAGACATTCATCTGTATCCCCTTTTTTTGTTAAGTTCCATCATTTAAATATTATAAGTGTGTAAACTCAGCAAAAATATTCTAAAAGAATTCAGTAGTCCATACTAGTATTGGGTCTTCCACTTCACTGGCAATGTCAGAAATTGTTGACCTGAGTCCCCTACAGCTCAACATAACAGCATGGCTTTACTTCTTATACTTCATTTTTATACGTTTCTGCTGGATGGTTAAGGCCAAGGTAAAGCAGGACCTGTGCAACAAGAGTTGTAGCTTTTGGGTCTGATAAGGTCAGTGAAATCCCCTCAGGATTTATCCTGAGATCCTGTACCTCAGATTGTAGAATCTTCGTCAGTGTCAGCCATGTGGATGAGTCACGGCCATTGCTTGGCCAATGTGCTCTCTGTGAAAGCCTGAGAGAATGTTTTCTCTCCATGTGACTCTCCTTAGGCACACTCTACATCATCGATCACTTTCCTCTTTGGCCCCATAATCTCCTTGATCAGAAAATTTGGGACACTACTGAGTTACATGATGTTACAGTACAAGTTCTCATAGGTCCTGAGTCTTAATTGACCTTGGAAGGTTAGGGCCAAAATGTTGGCTTTCCTTGCGGCCCTTCTTTTTCTCTAATTTTGGTCTGCAAACTTAGGTTGTTAACCATCCAGAAGACAAGCTAATTGTTATTACCATACAACCTAGGCTGTTAAGCTTAACCTCTCTGTCTGAATATCAAACATCTTAGGCATAACATGGAACAGGTATTTTTCATCAAGTATTGATATGTTGAACTTTAAGTCCCTACAGTCCCTATATGATGAAAAAACATTTAAAAATTAGAATATATTTTTAAAAATAGGCATAAAGAATTATATACTTCTTATATTTACACATAAGTCCAAAAATCTAACCATATACAACCTTGAAGCAGGACAGTCCCACAATATTCCTTTTCCTGTCTCTTGCCTTCATTCACCACCCCCTTCTTTTTGAACAGTCATCTACCCGAGAGACAGCATAGCAGCAACTGGCATGTCATGACAAGCAGCCTGTATTCAGAAGACCAGAATGACAGGCACTCCAAGCATGAAACTACTATTACAGATTACCATCTTCAGTGCAGTTTACTAGCTTCTTTAAAATTATTATCTCATTCAACTCTTGTCCCAGCCCTGTGAGGTCAGGCTTATTACAACTGCTTTATAACAGATGAAGAAACTGAGGTTCAGAGAGTTTAAGCCATTTGTGTAAGGTCTCTGCAGCAGTACAAGGAGAAATATAAAGTGAGCCGCATAATTTTGAATTTTTCAGTATCCACATGGAAATAGAAGTGAAATTAATTTTGATAATATATTTTTATTTTATTTATTTATCTATTTTTTGATTATATATTTTAATATATCCAAAATATCATAATTTTAAGATGTAGTCAATACAAAATTAACTAATAAGATACATTATAGCCCATTTTTATACCAAGTATTTAAAATCTGGTAGGCTTTTAGCTTTTTAAAAATAGCTTGATTGAGATATAATTCAGGTATCAGGCAGTTTGCTCATTTGAAGTGTCCAGTTCAATAGTTTCTAGTACAGTCACATATGTAACTATCACAATTTTGTAGACTTCATTATCAAAAGATAAAACTCCATATCCTTTATTGTCATTCGCTTACCACCTATACACTCCTCAGCCGTAAGCAACCACAACTCTACTTTTTGTCCGAATGGATTTCCATATTTTAAGCACATTGTATGAATGGACGGAAATAACACGCAGACCCTTTCACTTAGCATAATGTTTTCAAGGTGCAGCCATGTTACAGCATGTATCACTACTTCATTACCTTTTATGACGTAGTATTATTTCATTATATGGATATATCCCCATTTTGCTTACCCATCTCTTCTCCAGTGTTCACTGGATTTCTTTCTACCTTTTGGCTATCTTATGAACAGTGCTACTATGATATATGAAAAGCCCTCCAAAGGGTTCAAGTCTCCCACCCAGAAATATTACACATGAATGCGAAAGAAAGAAAAGGGAAAACATTCTGCAGTTGAGGAGCTCTGGCATGATGGATGACCCAATGCTTTCTGTGAAACAAGGGACCATGAACTCAGGAACCCATTGCTTTTATTGGTATCAATCAGGGAGGTGGGCGGGGTCACAGCAGAGCACTAGGGGAAAAAAACTTTGCATGCATTGGCTGTAAGGAGAAACAGCAATTTTTTTGCCAGGCACAAAAGCTCTCCAATAGCAATGCAATGGGTAGTCTGATATATGAAAGGCTGGCACCTTTACTGCCAGGAAGGTATAATGCTTTTTGATTCCCATGGCCTCAACTGAAATGTTATCTCATGTGTGAGCCTGGAATCTTGCAGGTTCTTACTCGAGCCCCCATTCCAGCCATCAGGCTTTTTGTGTATGTGTGTGTGTGTGTGTGGGGGGGGGGGAGAAATGTCTCCACATGCTGCAATGAGACAAGTTGGCAATTTAGTTGGATTTGGTCACATTCTTTTATCCAATTAAGAGAATATAGCCAGCTTTGCATATGTCAGTGAATAAGGTCGATGTAAAGGTCAGGAAAAGGTGGAGGCAAGGAGCTTCATTTCTTAGGAGAAGGCAGCTTGGTGGTATCCCATAATGATGTTTGTTAGGAGTTTCTGTATGCACGTAAATTTTCAGCTCTCTCGGGTAGCCACCTTGAATAGGATTGATGGAGTCATACAGCAGGTCTGTTTGAAGAACTGCCAAACTGTTTTCCAAAGTGCTTGTACCATTTTGTGTTCCCATCAGCAGTGTATGGGAGTCTGATATCTCTACAGCCCTACCTATATTTGTTATATGACTTCTAGATTCTAGCTATTATAGTAGAGCAGTATCTCATAATTTTGATTTGCCATTTCTCAGTGGCTAAGGATGCAGAAAACCTTTTTAGATTATATTCACCATTTAATATCTTTGGACAAATATCTGTTCAGATCCTTTACTTATTTAAAAGTTATGTCATTTGCCTTTGTATTATTGAATTGTAGAAATTCTTTAAGTGTTCTAGGTATAAGACCCTTAACAAATCTGTATTTGCCATTACTTTTTTTTTATTTGGTGGAGTGCCTTTTTACTTCCTTAAAGTGCCCTCTGAAGCCACAAAAGTTTTAAAATTTGATGAAGTCCATTTTATCTATTATTTTTCTTTTATTGTTTATACTTTTGGCTTCATATTTAAGAGTGCTTTGTCAAATCTAAAGATAGGAAGACTCACCTCTCTATTTTCTTTGAAGAGTTTTACAGTGTTTGTTCTTACATTTTGGTCCTTGCTCACTTTGAGTACATTTCTTTACTTGTTTTGAGGTAAGAGTTTCCAATAGTTTGGATCTTGTAAATCGCCAAGGGGCCCACATGTTGAACACTTGGCTGCCGGCCTTGGTGCTGTGGAAAGGAGGGCAGAACCCGTGGGAGGCGGAGGCTTGCGAGAGAAAGTTAAGTCATTGGGGTGTGTCACTGAGGTGGTTATTGGGACTCTGGGCTGCTTTCTCTTGCCAGGTGAACAGGCCCCCTCTATCATGCACTTCTGTTGCTGTGTACCATGCAAACAGGGCCCAGTGAACATGGACTGAGGCCTCCAAAATCACAAGCCTTTTCTCCTTTTTAGTTGAGTATCTCAGGTATGTTTTTTATAATAACAGAAAACGAACTAGTACAGAGTCCAAATTTATTCATTTACATATTGTGGTCCCATTGTTCTAGCACCATTTGTTGAAAAGATTTTCCTCCACTGAGTGGTTTTGACATCTTTGTTGGAATCATCTGACTATAAATACATGAGTTTATTTCTGTACTTTCTATTCTACCCTATTAATTTGTATGTCTCTCCTGAGGACAGTACCACACTGTCCTGATTATGGTTGTTTGATAGTAAGTTTTGAAAGAGGGAAATTTGAGTCTTTCTTGTGCTTTATTCTTTTTTTGGATAATCTTGGATATTGTGAGTTCTTACATCAGGGTCTATAGGGTCTCGCTACACAGATTGGACTCATACTGATCCTCTTGTTTTCAGTCTCCCAAGGCCTGGGATTACAGGCACACACCACCACGCCCAGTCTCAATCAGGGTCTCAACACCCTCCAGAGGTGGGGCTGGCATGGCATGTGGAGCTGGGGGTGAACCCCTGTCCCTTCACTTTGCCTAAGCAGACGCTTTAGTCTGCACAGCTATCTGGCCGACCCTTGATTTTATATAAATTTGAAAAGCAGCTTGTCAATTTGTATAAAAGAATCAGCTAGTGTCCAGAGATGGATTGCACTGAACATACAAGTGAGATTGGAGTATATCTTTGATATTTTAACAATATTGAAGACAGGCATAGTGGCACATGCTTGTAATCCCAGCCCTTGGGAGGCTGATGTGGAGGACAGCCTGGGCTGAATAGTGAATTCTTTTTTTTTTTTTTTTTTTCTTTTTCTTTTTTTTGATGGAACTAGGGATTGATCTCAGGCCCTTGCACTTGCCAGGGAAACGCTTATTCCACTGAGCCATCTCCCTGGCCCCTGCATAGCGAATTCAAAATTGCACAGGAGGATCTGATCTCAAAAGAAAAAGGGAAAGCAAAACCAAAAACAGTGTCAAATATCCAGATCTATGTATGAAATATTTTAAAAATTTACTTAGATTTTCATTTTTCTTTAATAATGTCCTGTAGTTCTCAGCATGTTAAGTTTGGCATTTCTTTTTAAAGTATTCAGCACCTCACCTAAGTATTTAATGCTTTCTGATGCAATTTTAAATAGAAATATTTTCCCCTATTAATTATTTTGTCAACATAAAATTGTATATATTTATGAGGTACTGTGTGATATTTCATTATGTACATACATTAATATTCAAATCAGGGTGAACATGTCTATCTTCTCAAACAATATTACACTGTGGTGAAAAAAAATTCAAAATCCTCTCTTCTAGGTTTTATTTTCGATACACCTGGCTTTTGTGCACTGATCCTGTATCCTGTAATCTTGCTGTAGGGATTCATTTTTTGTGTCCTCTTGCCCAGTATTTGGTTAAACATTTTTCTGAGTGTTTCTGGGAGGGTGTTTTTGAGTAAACATTTAGATCTATGTGCTGAATAAAGCTGTTTGCCCTTCTGAATGTATAAATAGTTGTGTAGACAACATTATAGTTTAAAAAAAAAATGAATCTGAGCATCCTTCTTGCAGTTCTGAGCTTTTTGCGCTTCTCTGGAAAATCCCGAAAAACTTCACTTGCTGGAATCAAGTTTTACTCTGATAGTTCTTTTTATGGACTTATTAGAGGTTTCTATAGACAAGCTTGTATGACCTTCAGAGAGAGATAATTTTACTTCTTCCACCTACCTATTCAGTCTGGATACCTTTAAATTTCTTCTTCTTGCCTAATAGTCCTGCCTAGAATCTCCAGGATAATGCTGAGTAAAATGATGAGAACAGATATCTTAGTTTTGTCCCTGATCTTAGGGGAAAACATTTCATGTTTTTCTTCTTCTCTGTCAACTATGAGGTTAGCTTTGACTTTTTCACTGGTTTGAGGAAATTCCCTTCTATTCCTAGGTTTTAAATTTTTTCTTTTAAATATCATAAAAACATGTTTGACTTTTGTCAAACCCTTACTAATTGACTTTTGACTATTCAGGCAACAAACTTTTAATTCCTGGGATAAATCCCATTTGGTTATGTTATGTCACCCTTTTTATCTGTTGTTGAATTTAATTTGCTATTATTTTGTTGAGCATTTTGGATTCATTTTCATAAAATACATTTGTTTGATATGGTGCAGGATGATGCTAACCCCACATAATAAATTAGGAAGTATTTCCTGCTCTTCAGTTTTTGTAAATTCTTTCAAGAATTAATGTTAAATTTTCTTTAAATATTTGGTAAAATTTAGCAGCGAAACTCTTTGGTCTTAGTCTTCGCTTTATTGGTAGTTTTTTTTTCTCAGAATTACTATTCTATTTCTTTAGAAGTCTCTAGAGTTAGTCTAAAATAATCTGAGTTTTCTACTTCATTGGTATACAATAAAAGACTTACCATCTTTTTAAAATCTTTGTACCTCTCTTCTGTAAGTGTGGTAGTGCTATTCCCACTGCTTTTGATTCCAGTAATTTGAGACTTCTCTTTTTTTCTTGATTGAAACATTTACCAATCTGTTGATCTTTTCAAGATCCAGGCTCTGGTTTCATTGTTTTCTGTGTTGTTCCTCTGTTCTGTTTCATTATTTTAAAGCCTCTTTTTCTATTTTTTTCAATTTTTTTTTCATTATTTTTAATCCTAATCTTTAAAATTCTCATCCTTGCACTTGCTATAATTTTGCTTCCTCTTCTTTTTCCAGTATCTAGACATTAATTCATTAATTTGAGATCTTGTTTGATATAGGTATTTATAGCTTTAAATTTCTATCTGAGCACTACTTTAGTAACATTCTTTAAATTTAGGATGCTGTATCTTAATTTTTATTCATCTCAAAGTATTTCTAATTTATTTTACATTTCTTTGATTCATTGATTATTTAGAAATATGTTGTTTGTTGTCCCCAAATTTGGAATATTTGTATTTCAAGTACCTAATAGTCACGTATGGCTGGGCATTACTGTATTAGACAGTATAATTCTATGAACTCATTAGTGATGTAAATTGGAACTATAACCTACTTGTTTGACTTTATTCCAAAGAAATGATCTCCACAAATTTTCTCTAAAAAATGTTAAATATGTATACCACCAAGCATTCCTAATTATCTACTTTGGAAGTTTAAATTACCTCATTTTTCAAGAAGGCAATTTAAAACTTTAAAACTTTTAGAATTTATTGATTGTTGTGTATACTTTAGTAGACTGCTTACCATAATCAAATAAATAGACCTGTCACCTTTCATAGATACTTCTGAATCTTTAATTTTTTTTGCGGAACTGGGGATTGAACTCAGGCCCTTGCACTTGCCAGGCAAGCACTTATTCTACTGAGCTATCTCCCCAGCCCTGAATCTTTAAAATTTTTAAACATACCACACATGTAGGAAAATGCACAAAATATAAATGTTTAGGTGGGTCTAGGGACATAGCTCGGTAGTCTAAGCTTCTGCCTGGAAAGTGCAAGGTCCTGAGTTCGGGCCCTGGTACTGCACGCTGTGCTGGCCCTGCCCCAGGCATGCCGTGCTGGTCCAGAGACTGGGTGTGCTGGTGCACGCCTGGAATCCCAGTGCTTGGGAGGCTGAGGCAGGAGGATCACTATGAGTCTGAACTGTGTAACGAGACCCTGTGTCACCAATTAATTAATTGAGTAAGTAATTAAATGTACAAGTGAACAGGTGATCACAAAAAAGACACATGAAATCACCACTGCAGCCAGGAAACAGCTGTGCCAAGCATTTCAGGTGCTGCTTCTGTGCCTTTGCCCATCTGTAGCCTTTCTTCTTCCTGAAAGCTGATAATTTTACTTCTTTTATTGTAAAGCCTTTAGGTCTTGTAAGAATCTTAGCTTTTATTCTTTTCTTTTGAAAGGAAATGCAAAATAGTGATAATAAAAAAATAGAAAACAGAATTTCACTAAGCAAAATAACACAAATTTGTCAAAATTTCTTGTACTGTTAGGATAGATATATAGTTACATTCTCTTAATGAATAGAGTGATTTGTTCTAATGGTGTTTGTAAATAGGATATCATGTCTGCATCTTGTACAGCAATTAACCACTAGGAAGAGAGTATGCAGGGCTGGGAAGATGGCTCAGTAGAATAACCGCTTGCTTGGCAACCTCAAGGGACTGAGTTCAATCCCCAGCACTGCTAAAAAAACAAAAAAAAAAAGAGTATGCAATGTGTTAATTATTGAAACTGACCTACCAATTTGATTTGAAACTGTCTCATTGCTATTTGTTTCTCAATAAAATTATAGAAAAAAATACTAATCATACCACAACAAAAATAATAAAAAAATAAAATAAAATAAATCGATAAAATTATGGAAAAAGTATTTCTTATACTGCATGGTGCTATCTTCAGATTAGACATTTAGATTACCAAATATATGCATGCAAATTGGGGGGGGAGTTGTAAGATATTAGAAAGAGAAAAAAAATAAGCATTAATTGCTCCTTTCCATAGGCCAGCAGAAATCCACTGTATATTTAACCAAGCCACCATGAATGTGTAGATAGATCTATCTCTTTCTCTCCCTGCCTCCCTCTCCTGTCCTTATCCTCATCTCAGTAATGCCTTTGTTCTGAAAAGATTCATTCCCTTTAATTCAAATACCTACAATATTTGAATTGGCATCAAGTATGAAAAGGTCCTTTAAAGACTTCTCCAAATACAGCTTCTCTAACAGCAGTGGAACGCCCATCTCTAACAAAACAAAACAAAAAAAGGGGGCTATAATGAAAGACCACTTTGTAGTGAAAAAAACATATCTGTATATACAAAATAGTTAGGTTATGTACACAGCTACTTTCTCTTAGTTCAATAAGAAGAAAGATTTGTACTAATATTGTTTAGATAAGAGATCATGTCTGCATTTTGTACTATGAATAGCTACTACGAAGACAACAACATGCAATGTATTAATTATTGTAACTGTCCTACTAACCTGTTTTGGGACCATCTCATTGCTTTCTTTCTCATTAAAATCCATGACATTTTAAAAAAAATCTTAAAAGGTAATTTTACTTCTAATGGGGCTTGAATTTGCTTAAAGACCAGGATCCCTGAGCACCAAGCACCTTCATTTGCATACTCCTCCTCCAGGGCCCTGGTGTAGCTGAGTAGGGCCCAGTTAAGTATTGATGTAATCATGTGTTATCATTTTGAAAAGTTGTTTTAAGGAAATTTTATGTAAGGAATTGTTCTGGTCGTAAACACGGCAGTGGTGTGTTCTGTTCTGACTTTCCCCTTTTGCTTTGTGTCAGATGGTGTTGGGGTGGCTGCTGGCATTTGGTGATGCGTCTAAGCCTTAGGCTATAAGTGCAGTGGAGCTGAGGCCATGTTTTCTTGAGATCAGTGAATTATACTTCTGTGCTTTTCAGTGTTTCCATGTTCAAATAGTTAGGCTTGTGCAGGTCACCTTTATACAAGGAGTTCTGCGGTACCCTGTGCTAAAGTGCTGTAGTTGAGACCTAAAGCTTCCAATGCCATATTTTCATGTATATATGTCTTTTAATGCCTAATACTGGAAGACTGTGGTAGTAGAGGGGAAATAAGGTTTGAAATTAAGGGAGCTAGGGGCTGACTAGTGGAAAATTCCTCTAGATTATACCTAAAAGATACTTGAAAGGGGTTTCCCCAGATCGGTTGATAATCATAAAATTATGTCTAACATGTTAAATGATGAATTCATGACAAAAAAATGCAAACTCTTTTAAGGTATAATATTAGTAAAAATGAAATTGCAACTCAAAAAAATCCTGGTCAGACCTAGTTATTGTCTAGAAAACATTGCAAAATCATGATTATGTGAGGAGAATATCAAAGAGAGTACACAATAATATTGGTAAAGAGTGTTAATGAGATAATGTTCTTTATTGCTTTTTTATAATGTTTATTGTATTTTTCATCTCTAAAATTTAAAAATTAATATTTCTTATTCTAAGTAGAGATTTAGTTTCACACCCAAATCTGTATTCACTTTCTTTTTTTTTTAGTGGAACTGGGAATTGAACTCAGGACCTTGCGCTTGCCAAGGAAGCACTGTATTCATTTTCTTATAATTTTTTCCTAAAAAGTGCCTATTGGGTTAAGGTCCCACAAAATCTGGATCAGCATCCGTGTATGTTTTCTTTAATGTCTGATTTCCTTCAGCATTATGTTTATGAGAGCAATTCTTGCTGCTGTGTGTAGTTGGATTATAGATTTTTCATTATTGTGTAATTTTTCATTGCATGAATATGTTATAATCTATCTAGTCTCCTACTATGAACATTTGGCTTATTCCAATTTTTTGGGGTTGTTTTTGGAAGTGATCATACGGACCTCATTTTTGTTCACCACTCATTGTATATTATAATGAGAACCTCCTGGGAAAACAGCAGACCAGTAAGAGGTCAAGTAGGTCCTATAAAAATACCAGGGAAGCAAAACACATGTGGTCTCAGTGTAGCAATACCTGCGTTTGGAACGTGCTGCTGCCTTTGTGAAGGCTGCCTTATGTATGACAACTGCAGTAAAGATATCTTCTTGTAGAGTTCTACTGGTATTTTCATTGCAGTTTGTATAGGAAATTATGTACTGTTTTATATTTTGTATACAAAAAACCAGTCAATGTGGAAAAATGCGATGTTTTTATATAAATAATAAATATCAAAAATTCTATACCTTAGTTTTTGGTATTTTTCTTGCTAAGTACTCATTGGTTAATATAACAAAACTCAAAAAATTAAAATTAATAATTCATTGAAGGAAGTAGTCTAAAGAATAAACAGGTGAATTATCCACCCACAACAGTGTGCCTTTATGACAGAATTCGTGTTGTTGGCTGAATTGGCCCACGTGTGGATCCTGAGAAGAACCACCCTGGCTGTGGGTCTGCTGACCTTGAGGCTTGCAGACTCAGCAACGCCCCCTTGCTGTGCCACCCTCCCCTGGAGCCAGCTGGCTATGGGCTGGAATCTCTATTAACTGAGCTAGAATTAATCATTCCTTCTTTAACTTGTGGGGTATTTTGTCTCAGCAATGACAAAGTGAGTGTATTCTGATGGGGAAAGTGGGAAGTGAAGGCATGAGACTTGTGAGCCGGGTGGCGTCTACTTGACATTAACAACTTAAAAAAAATTACTACCATTTACTGAGCATTTATTGTGCACTGTAGCATATAAAGGCTTTTGGATGCCTTATCAGATTTGATCTTCAGAATGGATCCTTGAGATACTTTCTCACTTTGTGGCTAGAAAACAGTTGTTATGGTTGGGATTCAATATCCTTCCCCCACATCTTAGTTACTATTTGTGTTGCTAAAACAAAATTCTCAACACCCAAAGTTACTTGTCCTAGGGTGAATGTAGTGCTTAAACCTTTAATCCCAGCATTGGACCATGAATCAGTCATAAACTCTAGGTTCAGCCACCTCTGTAAAGCCCATCCTATGTACTCCAATAAGGCTTGGAGGACATTTATACATAACATTCTTGCTCTGGCCTGCAGGGACTCATGTGCATTCCTTTATACAAAAGGCATTTAGTCCCTCTAAGAATTGCAAAGTCCTAGTAGTTTCACCATTGTTGAAAGATCCAAGTAACAAGTCTCTAAGATTTCAGGCAAGCGCTTAGCTGTGCGCCCCTGTATAAATGAAAGAAAGTTAAACACTTCCAACATTCAATGATGCAAGCTAGACATTTCAGTTCTAAAAGTTATAAATGGCCATACAAAGGACTGGAAACACAACAAATTCAAAATCCAGCAGGGTGAACACTAAATCCTGTAGTTCTATGTGCAGCTCTGAGGATATAATGGTTGATGCATTGTATCAACTTGAGAATTGAGAAGATTAGAAGCTTAGCCAAGTGACTCAGCAGGGGGCCAGGGTCCTCGCTTTGTAAACATCTTGAGTTTGTGGAAGAGGAGGGCACAGAGGTGGTGTGGGCAGGTAGCTGGTGTACAACATAAGGGAGGAAAAGAGGCTTGCTTCTCCCTTTTTGCTATTGCTGCTTTTTCTGTCTTCTGCCACCCTGAACTGTTGCCCCTGTGCCATGCTACCCTGATGTGGAGCCAGCTGATTACCAACTGAAACCTCCACAAACTCATGAAATAAACCTTTACTTCTTAATTTTGAGTGTCAGACATCTTAGCTCAGCAATGAGAGAAAAGTAACCAACACAAAGGCAATTTGTGGCCAGATGTGGACTCCAGAGGGCTTGGATGAATCTGCCCCTACAGCACTTCTGGTGCTGTAGTGTTTTCTCTCTTTGGACCACTCTGCTCCCTCCTTGCATTTTTCCTCAGTCAATGTTCTGGCTTCTCCAAACATTTGTTGTCTCCACCCAACCTTTGGCTTTGTACTCACGACCTCACACACTGCCCTCTTGGCATACTGCCTGGCCTCCCACATCTTCTGGAATCTGGGTGGAAGCCTTTCTAACCCCACAATGTTTCCACTCTGCATGTACCTAAAACCAGTGCCATGTGATGCCAAGATCTGCTGCCAGCAGGAGCAGTAGTCAGACTTCCCTCTCTCTTGCCTGTAGGGGCCAAGTGCCTGGATTGCTGGGCACTCTGAATCTAATTCTGAGGAAAAAATTCTTTAGGCCACTGCCGTTCTGGAATGTGGTGCTCTGGGTCTGTCTTCTCAAAGAAAAGTCTTTCACTGTTGCAAATTGCAAATGTTAGGCTACAGACAGTGGAGTCCCGGTGCTTCTTGTGATGACCTCAGTTCATCTTTTCTATTCTCCTGTTCCCTCTCAGCAGTCATGTCCCCCTGTGCTCTATTTGCAGCCCATTTTACTGGAACTTCCTTTCTGGCCAAATTCACATGTTTTAAATCATTCTTCTGGGCTCTTTGCTCTTGGTTTTAAAAGTAAGCTTGCTAAAAGCTCCCAACAGTAGTCATGCCACCTTTTCAAGATTAAACTGCTTTGAAATTTCTTCAGCCTGATTAAGTACTCTGCCATAATTAATCTTATTCTCAGGCAAGTCTCTGGGCACAGCAAAAAACAGACAAACTTTCTTCCAAGCCATAACTAACACATCGTCTGGAGTCCCCCAGCCAGTGTAGTCCTTCTTCCAGGAGAAATGTCTTTACTGGAAGGATTTCTATCGGCCTTCTGGTCTTCTGAGCCCTGATAAGAATCTCCCAACAGTACAGCCTAGGTGCCCAGCTCTACTTTTTCAGCCAGCTTCTCCTTATCATTCCAAGTTCTTTCCCAAGCCATTCTCAAAGGCTCCTGAGCTATGTCGTTGGTCAGATAGAATCACAGAAATGACCCCACCTCTCTGCTATCAAATTCTGTCTTAGTTACTTTTGCTTCATTGTTGACATAAGGTACTGACACTCAAAGTTAAAGGTGAAATGTTTATTTAGCTCACAGTTTGTAGAGGTTTCAGTCCATAATCAGCTGGCTCCAAGGCAGCGTGGCACATGGTGGGGGGACAATAGTTCATGGCAGCAGAACACATCAAAAGCAAGAAGAGAGGAAGGGCGATCAAGATGATGATGATGATGATTATTTTCCCTTACATGCAGGCTTCTCATCCTGGGTAAATTCACTCATATCCTTAATCTCAGCATTAGATCATGAATCAATCACAAACTCTAGGTTCAGCCACCTCTGAGAAATCCACTTGTCATGACTCTGGGGGACATATAGCCACAAACCATAACACCCCAAAAGACTCACTATGTGAAGGTTTGTTCTTTGGTGGGCTTTGGAGAAGTAATTGGAACATGAAGTCTACTTGGAATAAATCCACTGAGGAGATTATAATTTGGTGGGGTTATTGAGTGGTGATGGAAACAGGTGAGACTCAATTGAAGGAGTGGGTCATGGGGGCAGGACCTTGGGACTCTCCAGGTCTCAGGGACTCTTCTTCTGGCTCTTTTTGTTTGTCTTTGCTTCCTTTTTTAAATGTATTTGGTAAGGCTGTCACTACGCAGCTCAGACTCACAGTGATCCTCCTGTTTTCAGCCTCCCTAGAGCTTGGATTACAGGCATGCGCCACCCTCCCCCTGGACTTGGTTGCCAGCTCAGCATGCCCTGAGGACAGGGCCAGGAGAAGTTCAATCCTGTGCTTGCCAAAGCAGGTGCTTAGTCCGCTGAGCTATCTCGCTGGCCCTCTTTGCTTCCTGATGCCCTGAGATGAGCAGGTTTCCTCTACCAGGCCCTGGCTCTAGGATGTCTCTGCCTCACTGCAGAGCTAAAATTGATGGTGTCAGTTGATTGTGAGCTGCAGCTGTGAGCCACGTCAAGGACACACTTTGTCCTTAAAGTGGACTTTCTTAGGTGCTTCGTCACATCAAGGAAAAGCTGGCCAACACTGATGTTTGGAGCTGTGAAATAATTTGTCTTCAAGCATACAAGTAAGTGGAAAAAGTTGACCAAATTCATGTTTGCCATGGTCTTTATTGTGATAGAATGCTATTCACTCCTTTACTTGTAAAATCTTTCAGCAGACCAAAACTCATGATGGTGGCTATGATTAATGTATTACTGTATTAGAGGTTTATACCAATTTCTCAACATATAAGCCCTAAAGCTTAAACTTTCAAATATGTACTTTTGTAAATACTCAACATTCCTAATATTATAACCACCCTTTTGGGTTAAGATTTTGCCAATGGTAGACCATACAACTAGAATGCAAATATCTCAAGAGGCTGAGGCAGGAAGATCGTTGTGAGTCAGGCTGAGGCAGGAGAATTGTGAGTTCGAGATCAGCCTGGGCTACAAAGTGAGCTGAAGGCCAATCTGAAATGCACAGTGAGACCCTGTCTCAAAAAATTTACAAATATCCTTCCTATAAATGACAATAAATTAACACCAATCACTAAGATCACATTAGCAAAACAGTTTTTAATCATGAGGCAGTAATTGAATGGAGGAAACCAATTTAAAGTACTCAGTTTGTTAGAAGATTAATATGGCTTGCTTATACTCAAATGAAAAATTAAATATACCTAAGTAGAAAGTATATTTCACCTAAACATAATGGGTAGAGTAGTGAGGGTAGGGTTTTACAGTAGATAGGAGTTGTCAGGAAAGGCTTCTTGGAGAAGGTAGCACTTGAAGATTTTTCTGGTTTGGGAGCTTATTTTTAGTGCTGAGGACTGAGCCCAGGGCTTCAAGTACAGTAGACATGCACTTTATCAGTGAGGTGCACCTCTAACCTGAGTGTTGAAGTATTGATTGGCTTGAAAGTCATTTACTTGTTTAATCACCTTTACTTGTGTGTGTGTGTGTGTGTGTGTGTGTGTGTGTTTCCGACATTTATAGAATCACCCTTACTTTTAAAACTCCCATAGAACAATTACTGGGGTTCTGTTCCCTGTCCATGTAAGAGTCCCTTCCTATATGTGTTCTCTGAGGAATGTCTCTTTTATTCTAATCATGTGTCTTGAGTGTGAGTTGTGAACGGTTTAGGATCTCCTTCAACAGTGTTGATTGGCTCATAGATAGGCACATGGTATGGTCTGGGCCAATCAGAGTATTCAAATTTATGGCCATAGTTGATGAGTTGAGTAGTGAGGTACATAACCTAAGATTGGAGAGTCAGACCCCGTGTAGAATTTTTGAGTTTGGGACTAGAGGAAGTGACTATTAAATCCTCTATAATTTTATGTGTTGTGAGACTTCGGATACTGGAGGTATGGGTGGCCATGTTTGGGGCTGTTGTTTTAGAATAAAGAATGAGGTACCCACAAGGTGGTGTAGATATGAGAGACACAAGGAGAATTGGGTGGCTTTTCTGTTTCTGGGTACATAGGTCTTGTGGACTCTCCTTTATGTACTGTTTTGTTTGTTGAGTCTTCATATGAATAATTTCTAATAACTTCCACTGCCAATCTTCTCTCTTTCTTATTTCCTTGGATAGTTTAAGTTGAATTTTTGTTACATGCAGTTAACAGTTCTGAAAATTATTTCTTTGGGACTCCATGCCACAATAGGTAGATAAGGGAATACTTTTATTTTATGGAGAGAAAAGGAGGCACAGAAACAATAATGTAACCAAGATATTAAAAAAGATTAGGAGCTGGTGCAAAACAAATATTTAATCTTCTCAGCAAAGGAAAGCATTGGTAGGTACAAGAAGATATGTTATGAGAAATCTACTGTCTTAGCAGACTGGGTACAAAATGAACTATGAGGAAAATGACTCTCCTTATTTTAGGGTATTTGAACATCAAATTTCAGTATCAGTTTTAGTTTGGCCTTTTTTTTTTCCATCTTGTTGTTTTTGTTAGCAAAACCTTGACTTTTGAGGAAAAAGGAAATTCTATTCCACCACAGCATCTACTTTCTTTTTTACTTTAGGCCAATGGGGTTGCCCAGATTTAAAATTGGTCATATTGACCTGTCTGATCTTAGTGATGTCATGTTGGAAAGGATGGATTTCACAATGACCAATTTCAAAATGATAATTAATAGTTTATTATCTCACTCTTATTACAGCACACTTACAGTGATATTAATCTACTGGTACAGAAAAATTCAGAAAAAGCAATCCTTTAAGAACAAGCTTTTCTTAGAGAAAGATACTGTCTAAAGAGAAAAGAAATTTAGGCATTAACAAATTTATATTGTCCCTTATACTTGAAAAGATTTAATTTATCTTAAAAGGACAGAAACATAAAGAAAGACAAGAATTTAAAGGTAAAGACAAACAAGAAATATCAGCTAGGGACAATTAAATAGAATTGGGGTTGAGGATAATAAACAATAAATACAACACTGTCTTATGCGCATCTCACAGCTGGCCACGGTTGGGCTTGAAGCTTTCCTGTTATTGGGGTACATGAGGAAACACAATAAATCACCTGGCTTTCAATGTCCATCAATAAAAAGAATGAAAGGCACAAGAAAAAGAATAATTGTATCTGCAGCTATGCCTAGGAATAATGCTTCTTCAGGTTTTTACAAAAAACTGTGTTATACAATGTCAGTATTTCCGAGGGCTTCCTGCAGGAGACCCAGGGATGAGGCTCACAGGCTGGGTTCTCGTAGCTGAGCATATTGCCCCTCTTTTACTTATTTCAAATTTCTTCTAATTTTAATTTGTTGTTCTTTTATGTCCATTAGACACCTTATTTATTCTGTATTTACTTACTACACTGTAAAAATATTATGAACCTAATTGATATTTTTTGATTCCTTTTACTTTGCCTTGGCAAGAAAGATGAGCTAGTATTGTCTAATTTTTTTTTTTCAGTACTGGGGATCAAACTCTGGGACCTTCACATGCCAGTCAGGTACTTATGCTACTAAGCTGTCTCTCTGGCTCACAGTCTAATATCTTTTAAGTCATATTTGTAAATATTTTAAAAGTATACTGTGCCCTAGTTCTGATTCACCACTAATGACATGTGTTCCACGACTTGGCAAACACTGACCTGGGGAAAATCTGACCTTTGACTTGATGATCTACGATCTCATTGCTATTTTCCTCATTAGAGATGAAGAAGCTGAGCTTAATAGACTTATCAAGGTTCCACGATGAGCCTTGTCTTGTGATGAGTACTGAGTTCTGGCTTTTAAAGGAAGGTACAGAAGGTCTTCTTGGCTCTAAAATTTGGGCCATTTGGCAGCTTCTCTGGGCTTCCTGGCAGAATGTGCCACCCCCACACTGTACTGATGCCTCCCTGATGTTTTTAGGAGATGAGGTCCCTGGGCCAATGGGAGGAAGTTTCTCTGGTATGTATGGCACCTAAAAGAGGAACTTCATGCACAGCTGTGGACCACTGTGCCACTTTGGGCATCCTGAGAGCTTTTGGGTCAAAGTACTTTTGTGACTCACCAGTCTCTCATTAGGGAGAACCACTTGCTGGGTTTGGTCTTCTCTATTAAGAAACCACAGCCAGGAAATTTGGAAGGTTACAGTCTGCCTTTGATTGCTGGTAGGTAACATACTGTCAACCATGAGCTTTTCGGAAAAACCTTAAGAAATGAGCTTTGTTGAAGAGTGTGGCTTCCTCTTAAGAGGAACATTAAAAAGTTTTTAAAACTTTTTATTAGTACATGTTTATAGTACATAATGTTTATAATCATCTTAGGGGATAGGTACATGACTTACTATATCTTCATTTTTTTTTGAATTTGGAAAGCCATTTATTACTGAGCTCAGGGCTACTGATCAACTCTCACACAGGAGAGGACCAAAAGGCAGTTAGCCCAGGAAGGGGGGGGGGGACTTTTAAAACATGGAACCACATTCTGTTTAGTAAACAAATTCATTGTCTGATGCAAAACAATGCTTTCAAGGTCAGTGTAACCACTACTCAAACTAAATTTTCTGGGGCTTTCTTTTAGTTTCTGGTTATCTTGCATCTGAGTACTTGCATGCAACCTTGCATAGCCCAAGGTTATAAGAAGAAGTTAAAACCCCTTTAGTTTCCTTTTTAAGTCATCTCTGTAATCTACCTTTGGTTAGGTAGGAATTTTATCTAGCAAACAGCAAGTAACACCCACCACTATTTACTAAACAACCTAGAACAGTGGGTGAGTATACATTTACACAACAGAAAACACAAAATTTACATTTATAGTCTAAAATGTGAGTTGACCCATTACATTCCCCCCTGGTTTTTATCTGGGAATCAAATTGATTTAGCTAAAACCCCCAAGTTGTTATAATTGTCCCAGGAGTATGAGGGGTTCATAGTTAGATCTCAGCACCATCAACTTGATGGTCTGGATTTTTTTGAACATAATTAGTTAAACAGTTTATAAAACAGGCCCTGATAGAGTCAAGAGAAACAGGAGAACAAGTCCAATTGAGGCAGGCACAAGGAGGCATCCAGAGCAGTCTCCAATTTTTCCTTTTGACAAATCTCTAGAGCCAATTTTTTTCCTTTGGCTACATTACAACCCAATTGTTTTACATGTTGTTCTTCTATTACCAAAGAAGAGGTTTTAAACAACACTAAATATCATAGCATATGTTTAAAGCTCTCAAATCTTACTTACTCATGACCCTTTGTGGTGATGTTGCATCAAATATTTTGACATAGGGTCACCACTGCTAATTTACTCAAACAGCAAGGAACATTAGTTAACAACAGAGTCTGAGTAGGTGGGTTTTTCTGGAACTCTAGAACAGGCAATATCTCCCATGTCCCCACTGGTTTTTGTGCCACCTCTTAAGCTGTAACATCAGCCAGGTAGTTTCCTCTTATGTCTTGAGGTCTGGCCCACAGTGGGCAGCATCAGTCTCTCTCAAGCTGTAAAATCACCTTGTCTTTCATTCTGTCTCCTTGAGGGCCTAGCCCTGTCTGACTGCCTACAATATTTTTAATCTAACTCAGCTGTCTGCAACATTTTCCCTCTGAAGAAGTCACCCGGACTACCCTGAGGGAGTATGGGCAATGACCGCTCTGGCTTCTTCAGGCTGAAAGGGGTCGCAGTTGTTGACCAGCAGTCAGAGACACTCTCCAGAGGTTCTATCTAAAGGCCCTCAGTAGACACCAAGCATTTTTATCTTGGGTAGGCAGAATGGCTTTAAATCTGGAGGAGGCAAAGCCAAAGAAACAAACATGAACATTTTGAAGGTCCATTAGCACATATCTACTGGGGCACATGAATTGCTGGACCTATGGAAAACATTGAGTACTTTCTGGTTGACAAGTGGGGCCACTGGCTGGATAACTGATAAATCTGCATGAGCATCTATTAAAAGTTTAACAGTCATTATCGTGTTTATTACTGGAGGGATCCTTGGTTTCTTCATGACTGGTTACCTCCCCCTGGGGTTTGAATTTGCTGTTGAAATCACTTATCCTGAGTCCAAGGGCACTTCGTCCGGTCTTCTGAACACGGCTGCCCAGGTTTTTGGGATTTTGTTCACATTGGTTCAAGGAAAGCTCATAACAGATTATGGTCCTAGGGTAGGGAACATTTTCCTCTGCTTCTGGATGTTTGTGGGCACCATTTTAA
>NW_004524605.1:15420978-15423216 GCF_000260255.1 Octodon degus
AAATACTTTGGATTATGTCATGTTAATACTAGCATTCATCTAGTGTTCCATTTTCAGTCATATATCATGCCTGAAAGTAATTTCTTGACTTTTTTTTTTTGGTTTTTGAGATAATTATGTATTCAGGTTGGCCTCATGGTCTTGTGATCCTCCTGCCTCAGCCATCCAAGTACTGCAATTACAGGCATGTGCCACCCATGCCATCCTTTTATTTTTTAAAGTAAGTATTTTCTTACTGGGTAAGGTGGTGCACACTGATAATCCCAGCTACTGACGAAACTGAGGCAGGAGGGTCACAAGTCTGAGGCCATTCCTGGCAACTTAGTGAGGCCCTGCCTCAAAGCAAACAAGCTGGGGATGAGGCCTAGCACTCGCCCTCTCCTCAGGTGCGCAGGCCCTGGCTTTAGTCCCTGGTGTCCTGTTGTTTTAAGAAAAGGAAAATTCAGAAGACTTTCTGTAGCGATGCAGTAAGGGCCCAGATCCTGCGAGATCCGGAAGCATTCGTGCAGCTTATATATAAGCTAGCTTGCGGGACCAAGGCCAGCCTGTGGGGATCGCGGGGCTGGGCTCCTGAAGATGCAGCAGGACCAACACTGCCCCGCCCACCTGCCCCCAGTGTAGGCGCAGGCTTCCCAGTTTCCTGTGCTGCTTTTGCAAAATGTTTTGGAGCAGGCATTGTCGGTGGCTACAGAATCTGCTCTGGGAAGTCTCAGTGTAGCTGTGGCCACAGACTCATGTCCTAGGTAACAAGGGAGTTAGACGCAGTGCACACTGTCTGGGCTTGTTTTCTGTACCACCTTGTCATGGAAAAGGCTAACTATAGTTTTTCAGTCCAGCTTAAAACAGGAGTTTTATACCCAGTGTCACTTTTTACTGCCTTCTTTTATTCAGTAAACAATTTTCTAGTAAGAAAATTCAATATATATTTTTTATGGTTTCATGATTTCTTATATGATGCCTATATGTTGCCTTGAAGGTCTGTAACTTCAGATGGCCCACCTGTCTCCTCTTAGTGGGGACCTCCTGAAACACTTAACTGTCCTGATCGTACAGTGTCCTTGTGGTGACCGTGCCCCTCAGGAATGCCGTGCGCAGGCTTGCGTCCCCTGTGTACGGCGAGCAGGCTCCATGCTTGCGCACTGCGTGTAGAGCTCCTCTGCTGGGATGGCGCAGCTGCGCACCCAGCGTTGGGAGGAGAGGACCAGGCGTGCCTCTGTGGGGTCTGCCTGGTGTCCTGTTCACAGAATCTAAACGTTGTTGCTCTGTCTCGTTTCCTTCTCTGTTGTTGCTGGAACCAAATGCCCAACACCCCAAATTAAGAAAGGGAAGGTTCATTTAGTTCACAGTTGGTGGAGGTTTCAGTCCATACTCAGTTGGCTTCAAGGCAGAGTGGCACATGGCAGAGGCAGCAGTTCATGTAGTGGAAAAGCAACAGTGGCAACAGAAAGCAAGTTGCATTCAGGATGCCCGCCCCAGGCCCAGTGTGGGGAGCACTCACACCCATAATCCCAGCACTGGATCATGAATTAATCACCAACCATAACTGTATGAAGCTTTGGGGGACAACTTAGCACAAACCATAACATGCTCTAAGCTCGGATGAAGTATCTTTACAGTAATGGTATTTGCCCCACCACAGTGTTTACATTATGTCCACACACCCAAAACCCAGTCAGGTGATGAACGTGTTCATGTGAATAACAGTTTTGATTTAAGTGGAGTATATGTGCTGATTTATATTGAGACTCTAATATCTGTAATCAAATGGCTATAAGTTAAATAGAATCTGACCCTAGAGAGTGTATTCTGTTAGCAAAAGGCCGTAGCTAAGCGTCAGGAGTTCTGGTTCCATATCCTGGCTGTATTTCTCTCTGGCACCATAACTCTGGACAAGTTATTTACCCTCTACAGTTAGAATTTTCCCAATCTGTGGAATGTGTTCACTTGGGTCCCAAAGAACTTTTTGAAATGTTCAAAACCACTCATTTTGGAGTAGGTTGAATCAGTGAACCCCAGGAACTCAAGTACAGGGAGGAAGAAGTTCCCTGCACAGTTGAGTGAACAGTCATGATTTTGCCTCTGTGGATGATGGGTACTTCAGGTCTCTCTTTAGTCTGTGGGAGCTCCTGCAGCGTGCCACATTGCTAGCTTCTCCTAGCAGTTACATCATGGATTAAATCGGGCCAAAAGACATTGTAAGGTCCTTCCCAAATAATTATTTTTATTGTTTAAAATAAT
>NW_004524605.1:15423506-15426019 GCF_000260255.1 Octodon degus
AAACTGGATGCTTTCAGAAGCTATTGTACTTATAAATGTCACAGATACAGCTCTTGTTGTTTTTTCTTGAGAATGTTAGTGGAGTGTCTTTTTAACGTGTGTATGCACAAGCATGTGTGGTGAGCCAGAAGAATGCAGGGTCTTGTGTCATTCGCGTTCTAATTTTTGTCCTTTTACAAGTTTGTATGCTTGTTCTTCATTATTTCAGACTTAAAATAAATTTATTTTTTTAATGCTAAAAAAATAAAAGTTTAACAGGCTTTTCCCTTATATTGGCTATTAACATGGGTTTCCTCAGCCTGAGAGGGAAAGACCCATGACCACTTCAATCTGAAACAGCCTCAGACTCCATCATGAACAATTTCTTTTTCCTTCTGTAGCAGCTTTGGACATTTTTTGCTTGAAATGTCCCTTCTCTCTGTGTGGGTCTAGGGAAGCATAACTTTTTCCTGTTTCCTGACTGGTCTTTTTTTTTTTTTCTGTAGGCTATTAGTATCAATACTCTCATTTTTCATCTATAATTTCATTCTGTATCCCTTCTACTATGAAACACCTCAACTCAGACAAATTCATTCCTGCAAACCTTCTAACTTCGGCAGCTTGTGTCAGATATCCAGGGTCCACTGAGTAAGGTACAGCTTCTTGGTTTAGGGCCTCCTGCAGGTAGCCCTGCCCAAGGAACACAAAGATAGCTTTCCTTGTAATGAGGCAGGAAACCCAGAGAAGGCTCAGATCACCTGGGCTCTATCAGGTGGACACTTAGTTTAGGCTTTAATATGTGTCTCTATAGACAAAATCTGGTGGATCCCAGCAAAAAGAATCTTAATCTAGCATATTTGTTAACAGATTTTACCTGCATGATTACCTGGGTTTTGGTATCTTCTAGGACAGAATAAATTTTCTTGGAAATTACAGTGTGTATAATCAGAGCACAAGCATTTGAACTAACAGGTAAATATATAAACTTTTTGAGGCTAGCAATCATAATCCACTAGCTTTTAGATGCCTTTATTTATGGAGTCTGACAGTTTGCTATAAGTCCTTCTAGCTATACTTATAATTATCTCTAAATTTTGAGAACATATGAAAACCATATTAATACCTTATTTTTACTGTCGATGCTTTTAAGTAATTTAAGTACAGTTTGGCATATTTTACACCTGTGTTTACTATCAGCATAAAATACCTGAGTTATCAGAAATCAACCAGGCTAACTTAATGCACTTATCATGAAATACACAGTATTCAGTCAGATTAAACAAATGTCCCATTCAATTTTGGATATGGCCCCTATTATAAACAAGGGGCACTATAGAGGGATTTATCCTTTTAACACTGGCTCTGAGTTTTATGTTCTAAAGACAAGGCCCGGCTCTACCTATAGGCCCAAAGCTATTTGACACTGTGTAGCCAGTGTCTCTAGAACTTTTTTTACATTGACAGAATTTTATCTGTACATGAACAATATATCTCAATTACAGCTAAAACAAGTTGAGGGTGACTGGAATGAAGTCAGGGTTGGAGAAGACAAAGACCTGTGCCAATGTCCAACAATAGGCTGGCTTTTTTTCCTTTAGTCATGATTGCTCAGGGCTCCTCCATGGAAATGACAGGTAGAGATAACAGCCCGGCCAGAGAGAGGAGGCAGGCCCAGTGCCCTTAAGTCCTCCTGGACCATCTGGAAAGCTGAGTCTGAGCCCTAGGGCCTCCGCCTCAGAGTGCAGTCTCACTTCTAGTGGCTGCCTTAGCAGTCAGGGCATGGCTTGTGGGCCTCTTAAAGCATTCCCTCTTACAGTGGCCTGGCTTCTGACAGTAGTAGCAGATCAACCTCATCAACAGATGAACCTCATTGTCATTGAGCTCTTCTTGGAGCCCAGAGAATCAGACTTGGGGTCTGTTTTGAGGTCGCAACAAAGGCGCCATTTTTGATCTCTTTGTTTTTTCTCCTTGGTTTTCTCCCAGTTCCGATTATAGGACATTGTTTCCTTAGTGCCCCATAAAATATCAAATGAGTTGTCTGGAGAAAAAGCTATCATCTTTTATAGCTCTTTTGTCATATCTGGAGCTGATTGAGTAATGAACTTATCTGTAAGAGTAATCTGTCCCTCTACTGAATTAGCATCTCAAGAACTATGCTTTACTAGTTTTTCATTAAACATTTTAAGAAATCAGAGGGGTGTTTATCTTTTTCCTGGTAAATAGCTGAAATTTAATAACTGAAGACTTGATTTTAGTTCTTTTTAGACCTTCAAGAATACACACTAGAAAATATTTTTTTATTACAATCTCCTGCCTGGCAGTTAGGCCAGCAGGGGTCTGAGGACTTGGGCTCCAGTGGGTGCAGGTAGTTCCTGTTACAGCTAAATCAAAATAGACTGGTTGTCTACCTTCTGGTTGTTTAAAATTAACAATATGACATTTATCTCCAAGTGAAATATCAGCTTGTAATGTTGCCTGCCTTTTCATAGACGTCAAAGCTTGGTTTCAGATTAACATTACATCTTTCCAATCTA
>NW_004524605.1:15426152-15439865 GCF_000260255.1 Octodon degus
TGTTTTAGGTCACAGAGAAAAAGGCACATAAACTCTGGAAGTTCTAAACTTAAACTGTCTTTTTACTTCTTTAAAAGATATCTTTGCACCAACTCAGCTAAGGGTGGGTGTAGCCTTTTATTACAGTTGTTTTAGAAGCCCACCCTTTTAAAATGCAAATGGGGAAACCTTACTTCCAGTAAGGGAGGGCAAGGCTGTGATTAAGGCTATCTTATCCTTAGGCCCACAAGGTCAGGAAGCAGCAGCCTTAGGCTCCCGAACTGCCTAGTTGTCCTGTAGCCCACATTTACATTTTAAAACTAGAATGACTTTCTTAAGGCAAACAAAATCTGAACATAAGACTACTGGTCTGGTGACAGGAGTCTTACAGAAGGAAGCATAACCATTGCATAAGAAGGTCAATTTGAAGTGAGCACTTTTTTAGGCTACAAAAATCTCTTTTTTACTCTTAATGTGTAACACACAGACATAAATTATTTCCTTGACAGCCACTCTCGAATGTAAACTACTGCAAGCTGCCTCAGCCTGATTTCTGAAGGAGTGACTCATTAAGTTGCTCTACTGAAAAGCTCAAGTAGAATTCCTAGTTCACTAGCAGAAAGAGAAGGAAAAAAGGTACAGTAGTTCAGCAGAGATCTTTCAGTGGTCAAGAAAGATTGCCGACCTAATGTCATTTAGCTGGCAAAAGGAGTCACACGTTTCATAGGCATGTATATTTCCTAAGTCTGAACTAGTTTTAAGAGTTCCATTTTTCAGAAATTTACATAAAATTCACTAGAAAGTTTACAAACATTTTCTCTAGTGCTAATGTCTAAAGTTAAGCAAGGAATATCAGTGCATTTATCAACTAGTTCGAATGCAACACATACAAATACAAAACAGTCATAAAATGTCCCATTAAAGAAACATCATAACCTTACAACATTTTCATGTTTTAGCTTAGATTGACCAACACATTTTGACCAACATTTTAACAACTGCATAATGAATTTATCTGTATACTGGCTGGCAGGCTGGACGAACGTGTTCTGAGGGTGATGGTCAGGGGTCACAGCCGCTTTTTATCAGTTGGAACTGCCAGGGCAACCATGTGGAATTGGCCGGTCGTCCGGGGAAGGCATCCGGGACAGCAAACTTTGAGCCATGTCAGAGGTTCATGGACAAGATCAATTCAAGCCTGAGTGTAAGTGACCTGGTCAGAGTGTTCCAGATTTCCAAAGATGACTCTCCAGACCTGGTAAGCAACAGAAAGGTTAAAAGAGCCTTCTGGAGGCCAAGTGGCCTAGGGGAAGGAGAGCCATTCCAATTCGGAGAAGGTTCAACATTTTCTGGGGGACACGGAGTCTCCGTACTCTGAGGCTTGTTGTCTGAAATCCTGAAAATTATTTAGAAAACATTACAGAGACAACAAAGACGCAGAAACAGGAGACTGACACATAGTTATTAGACAAATGACAATCGGCCGAAACACACAAAAACAAAACCAAGCCACATCCGAGACTCCGATCCGCCATCACAGAGGGAGTCGAGTCCAGGGGCTATCACTATGTCTAACACCGCCTAGGACTCCCCGATGGGTGCTCGAACAGAACAGATACAGATGTCTTACTGGTAAGAACTTACAGATGGTTCAGAAGTTCGAACAAGAATATTTGTAAGTTTTTGGAGACCACCCTGGGGCCAGAAAGTCTCCGCCGGGAAATGGTTTCTGAAAACTCTGGTTCCTTAGATTGATCCCCAGTAAAGGGGATCCTGGATGAGCCCCCAAATGTTAGGGGTCACTCAGAATAGGAACCAGATCAGCCAGATTGGAATTTGGAAAGCCGTTTATTACTGAGCTCAGGGCCCCCATCAACTCTCACGCAGGAGAGGACCGAAAGGCCCATATCTTCATTTTTTATTCCTCTTCCCTTATCCCTTTCTCCATCTCTAAATCCCTTTCCTAATTGGAAAAGATTGATCTTCCTGTTTCCTACTGTGTGTCTCTTATTTTTTTTTAAAAAAATTATTCAGGTCCAGGGAGATAGCTCAGCAGTCTAAGCACTTGCCTGGAGAGCTCAAGGATGCGGGTTTGATTCCCAACAGAACCATGCTGGCCCTGCGCTGAGCTGGCCCTGAAACTGGGCCTGGTGTTACACACCTGTAATCCCAGCCCTGGGGAGGCTGAGACAGGAGGATCACTACGAGTCCTAGCTGCAGCAAGACCCTGTACTAAATGAATGAATAAATAAATAAATAAATAAAAGGTTAAAAATTATTCATAGTTTGTGCTTCTCATATAAGATAAATAGTGCAAATGGGGAAAGTTTGGATTATGCTCTTAGTTTGACCTGCTTTTTTGGGGGGAGGGGCTGATTTTTAATCTACACCTTTTCTTCTTTTTCTTTCCAAGTTATTAGTACCTGCTTGCTGTGCATAATGCTTATGTTATGTGCACAACACTGCTCACTTTCCCCCTTCTTCCCCTCCCTCCCATACCCTCTTTCTGTCCCTGATCACCTTTCCTACTTCTTACTATCTAACTTTTATTTTACTATCTTTATATTTTGTGTTTCTCATATAAGAGAAACCATAGCATCTATTTAATGAGAAATAATTTGTGCTTCATCTGTCTCTTAAAGATGTTTTTGGGTCTTCTATGAAAATTATGTGTTAAAAACTTTTTATACTGAGTCAATTGTAGGTTTATATGCATCTGTATAAAAAGTCACAAAAGACCCTGCATACTTTTTAGTTGATTTTTCCTAGTGGCAATATCCTGAGAGAGATTTAAAATTTAATAAGGTATAATTTAAACACAATGGAAAGCATTGCTTATTTATTGTTTTCTTTTCAAATATTTTTCCTTTTAAATTTTTACACAGAAAACTTTAAATTAAAACCATACATAATATTGTAGCAGGATAGTCATGATGGTTTTGTGACATACTTAAATTCCCATCACCTCTATCCAATACATACTCTTTTCCCTAACTCTCGAACCGTTGGCTGGACCACCATCCAGGCATACCTATGCACAGTGGCCCATATACAGCATATACATCACATACATGTTTGTTATTATCACTGACTGGTGACCTTGTATTGGCTTCACACGAACCTCCCCTCACAATTAATTGAAGCACAACAGAAAAGCAAGTGTATGCATCTGAAAGTGAAGGAAGAACTCTTCTTTTTATGAGTACATGTTTGCAGACGTAATGGTTACATTCCTAGCGGGTAGTCAGCACGCATACATGGCCCGTCTGGGTCCTTTTCATCCCCTTCCTGTCCTCTCTCTCTTCCTTCCCTCCATCTCTTAGTTCCCAAATTTCAGTCTCCTCCATATATTTTTGGCATCATGGTAGTTTTTTCTTTTATTGGGGGAGGGCTCAAATAATACTCTACTATTTGGATGTACCACAGATTATTTATAAATTCACTTCTCCTTCTTTTTCTTATTTTTTTGTAGTTTTAGTAGAGTCTACAGGGTCTCACTACATAGATCAGACTCCCAAGCACTGGGATTACAGGTGCACACCATCATGCCCAATCTCAATTGCCATCTCAGTGCACCCCAGAGGCAGGGCCAGCACAGCAGGCCTGGGGATCAAACCACCAGCCCCTGGAGCTGCCTAAGTAGGTGCTTTAATCTGCTGAGCTATCGGTCTGGCCCAGGAATTTTGTTTGGGACTATTGAAGCTATGAATTGAATTCAGAAGAATTGACATGTTGACAGTCTTGAGTATTCCTATCTGTGCATGTGAGCTGTCTTTCATGTCTTTAGCCATTTTTTTGATTTTTTTCATCACTTTTTTTATAGTTTTCTTCATGTAGAAAACTGTATTTTTCTTTGTATACATTTTGTTAGATTTATACCTAAGTGTCTTATGCACTTTACTCTCTGTAGCTGAGACAAAAAAAAAAAAAAAAACAAACCAGACACCTGTAGCTAAAGGGGGAAAGGTTTGTTTAGCTCATGGTTCGTAGAAGTTTAGTCCATAATTACCTGGCTCCCAGGTAGCACGGCGTGACAGAGAGAACAGTCATGGTGGGCAGAAAGTAGCAAAGCAACAAGCTGGGAGACAGACCACTCCTTTCCAGACTATCTTATCCAGACTGCTCCGGACTGGTAGGATTAGCTGAGCACCAATCACCCACGCTGCCACATTGGACACTCTAGATTCAGCCACTCGTGGAAGAAAACCCCATGACCACATGAGGCGTTGGTAGGACATCTAGACCCAAACCGTAACACGTAGTATCTCATTTTTGTGTGATTCTAACGTAAAGAGTGCTATGTTTCTAATCTAATTCTTTTTCTCTGGTATATAGGAAAGTAGTTTTCTTCTTCTTTTTTTAAAAAAATGTATTTGGTTCAGAGTCTGACTATGCAGCTTGGACTTGTGGTAATCCTCCTGTTTTCAGCCTTTCCAGTGTTGAGATTACAGGCGTGCACCACCACACCCGGTCTCTGTGGCCTACTCAGCGTGCCCAGGACAGGGCCAGTACAACCTGTTGTGCCGGGGATTGAACTCTGGTCTCTGTGCTTGCCTAAGCAGGTGCTTAGTCTGCTGAGTTATCTCACCAGCTCCAATTTGCTTCTTTTTTTCCCCCATAATTTTATTGAGAAGCAAAGAGCAATGAGACAGTTTCAAATCAAATTGGTAGGACAGTTCCAATAATCAACACATTGCCTACTCTCTTCCTAGTGGTTATTTGCTGTAGAAGATGCAGACATGATATCCTATTTACAAACACTATTAGAACAAATCCCTCTATTCATTAAGAGAATGTAACTATATATCTATCCTAGCCATTTTGAATACACAGATACAAAATGGACATTCATCTGTATCCCCTTTTTTGTTTAGTTCCATCATTTGACTATTACAGGTGTGTTAACTCAGCAAAATATTCTAAAAGAGTCCAGTAGTCCATAATAGTATTGGGTCTTCCACTTGACTGGCAGTGTCAGAAATTGTTGACAAGAGTCCCCATCTAATTTGCTTCTGTATATTAACCTTGTATCCTAAAATTCTACTGTGATCAGTTGTTTCTGGGTCCATATCTTTTGCCTATTTTATCTTTTTTTTTTTTTTTTTTGTCTTTTTGAGAGAGGGATTCCCGTGCAGTTTGGGCTGGCCTTGAGCTTACTTTGTAGCCCCAGTTGTCCTTGAACTCTCAGTGATCCTCCTGCCTCAGTCTCCCTCGTGCTGCGATTCCAGGTGTGCGCCACTGCATCTGCCTGTTTTACCTCTTGAGGAGAACATTTTTTCTTTGCTCCTTCTTTTTGATAGAATATTGAATATTCTGGATAAAAGATAAGTAATAATGCCCCAAATAGGCACTCTTGTTCCAGGATGAGGCTCTCTAAGGTCTTTTCCTGCCCCACTGTTTGCCATGAGAACTAGGAGAGACCCATGGAGAAAGAGCTGCAGAGTGAAAAATATGACCTTCTCTCATGTGTCTGTGAGTCCCTGCAAATATAAACGTTCATGCTGGCCAATGTTAAGCTTTTGAGAAGCCATGAGCATTTGTTTTCTCTTCTTTTTGTTCTTTGTAGCTGTAGTCTTTTCCTCTCATGTTCCACTGGAATGAAAATTTTACATGTCTCTCAGTGTGCCTGGTAGTCTGGTGACCTTATCACCCTCATGGGATTTAAAACTCAGTTTTAAAGATTATTTACATGTTTCTTTCAGATTGGGTGGCCTCAACTTTTCTTTTGTCTTTCTACATGCTTACACTTGGAAATGAATTTCATGTATTTACAATATCAGAACTGAAATGTGATAATTTGATATCAGTCATGGCCAAAGTTACTTCATAGAGAAACATAATACAAAGCATGCAAGCACTGCATTAAGCAAAGGCCAACTCGATCAGACACTTGGAACTTACCAGGGTATTTTCTCATCAAAATTTCTACCCACTCTTTTAATATTTTATGAGTTGAATATTGAGGGGCAGTTATTGCTTGGGGAATTTAATAGATAATTAAAATCTGACTGAATACTTTTATGTTTTAAATCCAGTATTAATATGGTTGTTCTCTGGAATTCTAACTGTAATTTTCCTCCATTATGGGAATAATCTCTTTAGCACTGGAAACCACAAACTCATGTGGGTTGAGCACACCAGGTTCATATGAGCAAAGGCACAATATGCTCTGTGGAAGGATTCCATCAGTACTTTCAAAGTTGCATCTGTGACCCTAGGGCAATGCTGTCATCCACGGGAGCCACACTATGAGGCAATACTGGCTAGATGCCGTAGGAGTGACCACAATGCAGAAACTGTCAGTGCCTTTTAGTGTGATGGATATGCATGCAAAGGCCTAAAGACCAGAGTGAGCAGTATGGATATGAACAAGCCAGTCATCTTACTGATTAATTGATTGATTAACTCAGTTGTTTACCATTAAAGGAATAACTGCAAGAGGATACAGCAGGCTTGAGTGATGATTTATTGATAAAAAGCACAGTAGTGTAGAAAAGGCTAAACTCTAGGTCCAGCCAGGCCTGTGGGGAAATCTTTGTCTTTGCCAATTACTTAAGCTCCATGAGGCACACTTTCCTCATTACCTCCAATGCTGTGGCAGTATCTACCTTGCGACACTCTGGAGAACCCGTGAGCCAATATATTCCCACGGCACCTTACATCAGCACAGCTCCGTAAGTAATTGACATTGGTCTGATCCCGAGTGTAATCGTCCTCTCTCAGTCTTATTTTTCTTAGATAAAGATGGAGATGATAACCCAGACCGCCTTGAGCTGCTGACTACCTTGCACTTGGTCTTAGCCAAAAGACCGAGAAGAGATGTTGAACACTTTAAATGAGATAACTTACATACAATAAATTTCTAAAGCCAAAGCCAAATGTTATTTTTCTTTCTATAAAAAGTAGTTACTTAAGGAACAACAGCAGCCCCCATGAGCGAACACTTGACTCTGTTGCTTTAATTGTCCCCTAACCACACCATCAATGAGGTTGAGATTCATGCCCTAGAGTTCTAGAGATGGCGAAAGTGTGACACTTAACCCTGGCACACGTACTTGCACCCAAGGCATGTGACCACCATTGGTCCTAGAGGCCACATGGGGAGCACCTGTGTCTGAGTGTGGCATGGCTTGGTGGAAGCAGGAGGCAGGGTGTGGGATGCCCTGTGGTTCCCACCAGAGGATGTGATTGGCTTGTCCCAGCAATTCTGCAGGCTGGCACAGAGCTGAACCCTAAATCTGTGGGCAAAGCAGCATCTGAACCTGGTCTCTGCTAAAAGAAGCTAAGAGAACTTATCCTCAAAAGGAGAGTGCAAAGCAGGAACATGTGGTTATGCCATTTGAGGGTCTCCTATTCGCCCCAAGTGTTTGGCAAACATATAATATTGTGCTTTAATTTTAGGGCTTATATTATATATGCACCAAGGGAATTTGTCTTTAAAATGTCACTTGCCATTAGGATTACAACCTTCATATCTCCCCCAAATTCATATGTTTAAGTCTTAACTCCCCATATGATGGCATTAGAAGATGATGGCTTTTGGAGGTGAGAAATCTCTGAATAGAAATGGTGACTTTGTAGAAGAGAGTCCAGACCACTAGCTTGTCTATTCCTCTGAGTGAGCATACCCCGGAAAGATGCTTGTACATCGAAACAGGCCCTCTCCTGACACCGAGTCTGTCACAACCCCAACCTTTGACTTTTGAAAGGGAAGACCCCCTTTCTACTGTCATCTGTGAATGATGAGCGGTAAATCTCTGCTGGTTTTAAGCTGCCCTGTCCACAGTATCTTGTTCAAGTAGTCTAGACAGACCAAGACAGGTTTAAGACTGTTCTTCCCACTCTTCAGCAGAGGGAATTGTGGGCCAGAGGGGACATGCCTCACAGCCTGTGGAATGCCAGGGGCGAACACAGGCTAGGTACTGGCAGAGTGCCAGCCCTTTGCTCAACTGGCTGGTGGGATCTGGTGGCATTGTGAAGGATGGATAGAGAAGATTTGCCATGAGTTGTCTCTCTGGAGATGTCTCAGCAGTACAGGGGGAGGTCAACAGTGCCCACAAGAAATCATAAGCTCACACATTTGGTATCCACAGCTCTTACAAACATGTCTGTGTAGACAGAAGAGAAAGGCTAGATACTGAGGACACATAAACTTCTATTCCTTAAAGCAACAGAAAATGGGCCAAGACACTTACCCTCTCCATTCAGTTACTTAGCTACCCAGTAGAAATAGTAGTTTGGCCTTCAAGAGCAACCAAGAGAATTGCAAGAGATTTATACATTGAAATGGAAGGTGATAATAAACTTAAATGAATAATTTAAATATACTGAAATGTATACCAGTCATTGGAAAAATGTCTGGGACACAGTAAGTTCTGCAAATATTAACTTTAATCATTCACATTTCTTCTTCTTTGGTCCATCTATTTGGAGTACTGATCCTCTCTCTCTAATGCTTTTGCCCCTGGTGTTGCCTGGAGATCCCTTAGCATGCCATGTTGCCTTTATTCATTGTCAAAAACTTTGTCAAGGGTTTGCTGTGTGACAGGTTTCTTACAAGGCCTCGGCGAATCATCATCTGTGAACAGGAAAAGAAGGAGTCCCCAAACAGACAGTAATCATGAGTCCACGTAAATGAACCGAGTAATTCCTAAGAACTTAGTGCTGTAAAGGAAAAGACAATGGAGATGGGAGAGAGGATGAACAGACAGTTACTGGAAACCAGGTGCTCAAAAAAGGCCTCCCTGGGGAGGCATCCTTTGACATGAACTTTGAATCATAAGAAAGATGCTCTCATTTAAAAGTCTGGAGAAAGAAAGTTCTAGGCTAATGGACTGGCAGGTGCAAAGGCAGGAATGAGCTGTTAGTCTAAGGAGCAGGCAAAACTATGAGTGGCTAGAACACAAAGAATAAAGAGATGAGGACAAGCGTGGGGTCCCTGAGCTAGTCAAGGACCAAAGCACACAGGTTTTGTAGACTCACACAAAGAGATGATTATACTTTAATAGCTACAAGGTGTGAAGCTGGGGCCTGATCAGGTCTGACTTACGTCTTCAGTGGATTGCTGTTTGTGCATAGTAGAAAAGAGATCAGAGGAAAGCAGGAAGGGAACAGAAATGCTGTTGGTCACAGTGTTGCCAACCACGGACTACGCAGAGGAAGCAGATTCTTTTCTAAATTATTTTTCTGTTCTTTCATTTTTCAATCTTTCGAACAGCTCTTGCTTTTGTTTCTGCCATGTCAGTGCTGCGTTAGGCGCTGCGAACACACTGACATGTGGCGGTGGTGTAACTTCTGCTGTCTTTGATTTTCCAACCAAATGTCCTTCTCGTTTTTCTGAATCCTGAAGGAGCACTGTCTGCACACCCTCCTCACGAGGACTGACCGCACCGGGGCTCACCCAAGGCCTTGGTGGAGGGATCCAGACTGCCATGACTGCCGCCATCTTGGTTGTAACCACCCTTTTGCCCTGACACCCACTCTGAAGCCTACAGGAGAAACCAAGTCATGAATGTAGTCATTAAGATTGCCGAGCATCTCATGTGGCCACCGAAACCCAGCCTGTATCGTCACTGATGCTTGACATGTGAATAATTCCTGAGAAAGCCCACATACATTCCCACTGGCTTTGGCCTAACTTTGTCTGGCTTGGCATCGATGCCCATCTTCCTGCCAGGGGTGTGTGGATTCGTCCGTCTTGCCACTGCCCAAGACCTCCCGAATAAATTGCATTGTGTCTGATCCACATTTTCCTGCTTCTTTCTCTGCTCTCTGGCACCTTCCACTTGTGGAGGCTGGCTCTCATGCACTGAGATTTTCAGGAACACAGGGTGGCCACAGGGGGCCAACGATCACCTTTCTCGTTATTATATTCCCTTCCTTCTCCCTACCACGCACTACCTCTTTCAGGGAAACATACAACGTGTGTGTGTGTGTGTGTGTGTGTGTGTGTGTCGCAGCACGGATTTGGGGGCAGAGGACAAACCTGACAGTGCCTGCTGGAAGCGTAGCACTTGCGGAGGCCGGCAAACAGGACCATGGAGGCGATCGGGGGTCATCATGGTCATCTTCATTTCTGATCTGTTTTTGATAAGGCCAAATTTTTTTTTGTTATAACGTAAATTACATTTTAAGGTAGTGAAACAACATTACTTAGCGTGGGGAATGCTTTGTTAGAGTCAGTTCACAACCACAAGTGCTTGTGTGAAATCCTGGGTGTAACCACATTTCTCAAACGATAAATAAAATGGACAATCAGCTTTCTTCAAATGAAACCAAGAGCCCTTTATTTTTGTCTTTCACTGTCTGATAGTGAAGAACTTCCACGAAAGAGAGTCTTATATAGCTCATTTGCATTTAAAATGTTTTACGTTTTAAAATGTTCATTTCACTGGATTTTTTTTTTTTTTTTTTTTAATGCTCTGGGTGTGATGCAACCCTGTGGTGTTCCACCACTGTGCAGGAGAGATGGGGACAAGAACACTTTTTTTCTTTTTCTTTTTTTTACTTTGGAGTCAGAGTCCTGCTAAGTTACCTAGCTTGACCTTGAAGGGGCGATCCTTCAATCTCAGCCTCCTTAATAGTGTGATTACAGGCATATGCCACCAGGCCTGGGTCAGTTTCATGTTTTAAAGGTAACATAGGGGCTTCTAGTTGGAAGGGAGTGGCAGGGTCGGGACAGTGACGATGTCTGTCAGGAGCTGGTGGTTACAAGTGAATAATCATCTGAGAACTCTGGTGAAAAGACAAGAAAAAAAAAGTCAGTTAAAATCAATCCAGAAAAGTTTTGACTTAGATAGAATCCTTTTATCAGAATGTCATTCAGAGTCCTAACATGCAAAATACAGAAAATAGAATATATTTTGAAAGTAGAAGGGTAATTGGAACTTGTTCGACCCCATCTGAGGGTCTGGAAACATAGCCCACCAGCTAATATGGTTGGGCTGTAGTAATTTAAACCTCAATGGAGAGGAAAGATAGTGGCAATCTTTTTTTTTTTAAATTCATTTTAATGAGAAAAGAAAGATAAAATAGCAATGAAACAGTTTCAAATCAGGTTAGTAGGACAGTTACAATAATTAATACATTGCCTATTGTTGTCTTCCTATTCGTTATTCAGAGGACAAGATGCAGACTTGATATCTTGTCTAAACTATATTGAAGATATACTCATAAGTGGTAATCTTTTTTAAAAAATAGGCTGAATTTTACTTAGAGTATCAGATACTAAAGCACTTTGCTAAGGAGTTCACACATACATTACTTTTGATTTGATGACTTAAGTAGTGATATGTTTGCTATCAAGATAAGACAACCAGCCAGGCATGGTGGCACACGCCTGTACTCTCAGCACTCAGGAGACTGAGGTATGAGGATCGCTGCGAGTTTGAGACCAGCCTGGGAGCTACAAAATTGAGCACAGGTCAGCCCAAAGTGCGTAGCAAGACCCTGTCTAAAATAAATAAATAAATAAATAAATAAAGCCATGGCTTCAGGTGACCAGCTCAACTGTCCAAAGCCACATGGCTACTAACAAACAAATCTTGGACCCATGCTCAGAGCTGACAGCAGAGTTCTTGCCTTTATCCAACTAACTCCACTTTCTCTCTCTGACAGGCACTTCAGTTCTCAGTAAGAACAGAAATATTCCAAAGAATGCCCACAGAAAGGACATAGGGTGGACAGAAAGTCATGTGGAAGAGTCAGAGGCAGAGGGAAGTATGGGACTCGGACAGTGACAAAGAGGAAATTAGTGTAAAATAATAAAAAAGAAAAAAAAACCCCAAGGACCAAATGTTAAGACAGGAAACTCCATGGAAAATCCAAACAAAGGTAACACCATGAGGGTGAAGGGAAAGAAGAGTGGGGACTCTCTTGACGCCTCCCAGAATGCCAAGATTTCATCTGGAGCCAGGCCTCCTGGTTTCAATTTTGATCTAATCACTAAGTCACTGAAATTTGGTTAATGTTTGCCAATACACAGACAAGCACAGGAGACTGGCCCAGGGTACAGAAGTCCTTCTGGCAGAGCCACCAAGTGGTGCTGAGCAGGGTACTCAGCTCAGGAGGCCCCTTTGGGGCCAGCCCCAGAGCTCCCCAGGCCCTCCAACGAAGATCACTCCCCTACGGCCCAAAGTTTTAGTGAGGCAGTCGAGGTGACTGGGTGTGTTGGGGGTCTGTGAACGCACAATGAACAGACACAGGGAGCAGACAAGCTAGAGGCCAAGAATCTGGTTGTGGAGTCTCTTAGTCACTGAAAGAAGAAAAGCAAAGAAACACGGACAGTGAGAAAGGTATCTATGGTGGTGATCTCTGCGGCTGGCTGGCTGGTTGGCATATAATCAGCTGCAGAGATGAGTGGCACCGATACCCTCCTAGCCCAAGACCCCCAGGGAATGCATTATCCAGACCGCGTTGTCCCTACACTTACATGCTTATCTACAATAATGTTTAATGTATAAACCAGGCACTGATACTACTACTATGACGACTACTAATAATAGTACTACTGATAATAATCAGCAACAGAATAGTTGTAACAATATGCTGTAGTAACAGTTACTTCAAACTTATGTATTATTTATTTCTAGATTTTTCATTCAATATTGCCCAATTGATCATGGTGGTTGATCATGGTGACTAAAGTCACAGAAAACAAAACCATGAGCCAGAGGAGACCACAGAATAGGACAACAGAGGTAGGAGGATTAAATAGAAATTACACATACAGATGCCCTAATTCGACTATAATACTGGTAAACAAAATAGATAAAGTCCAAGCAGCTTTCAGCCTCCTGAGCAGATGATCCATGGGAACTTTGTGAGCTCTAAGGCTTACTTTGTTTTTTGTCTTTTACCAAATGGAGCTGATCCTTTGTCTACTTTCTTTAGGTTCTGCTTTCTGCTGGTAGAGTTGGGTGGTGTCAATGAGCTAATCCAACAAGCTGACTTCTACTAGTGAGTAAATTTGCTTACAAGCAGCCCCTCCTATGACTTACTGCCGTTACTGGGTTGGAGTTCATCCCTTCTGATGTTGGACCTTGGGGATTGACAAATGAGGGGAATTAACACTGTGCTCAGCATTGCTGAAACCGCATCCTAGCAAGTTTCCAGATCTTCTCCACGCCCAGGGACTGGGCTGGCCAGATGCTGGTAAGTAACCTAGCCTGTTTTCCTCTACTAGTGGCATCAGTAATATGGCCAGAGCCTGACAAGTAAAAGCCTGGGTTTCTCAGTCATGTGTCAGTCTCATGAGGGACACAGTGGCTGTGATGACTTAGGTGTGCTTTCGGTGTTGTCCCCCAGGAATGCCTCCTGAGAGCAGAGTACTCCATTGACAACATAGGTGGCAATGGCGACTTTAAGAAACGCAACTGTCGGTGGGTTGTTCTGTCATTGGATGCCTGCCAGAGGGTGTTACTGAAAGCAGCAAGCCCTGCCACACCCTCTAGGGCTTCCTTCCTCGTCCTGTGACCTCACTCCTCCTTCATGTGGTCCCTTTCTGATTCCGTCACCATGAGGCAGTGGCTGGCTGCTTGGACTCACAATGTTCAAAACTGCGATCTAAGTAAACCTCTTTCCTTTAGAAATTACTCAGCCTCAGGTATTTGATCATATAATGAAAAGCACACTAAGATATGATGAAAATAAGCAATTTCAAAGTCACTTAATAGCATTTTGGTGAATCCCATTGAAAACTAATAAACATAAAAATACATTTATGGTAAAAAGAAA
>NW_004524605.1:15440350-15454255 GCF_000260255.1 Octodon degus
ACTTGTAGTGATTCTCCTTTTCAGCCTCCCAAGAGCTGGGATTACAGGTGTGCACCATCACGACCAGTCGCAATCACCATCTCAGTGTGCCCTGGAGGTGAGACCAGCATGGAACACTGGGGATCGAATCCAGGCCACTGTGCTCTGCCTAAGCAGGTGCTTTAGTCCGCTGAGCTATCAGGCCAACCCTCTTACCACTTTCTGAAGCAGGTCTAGGAGTCCTCTTCTGCATCTTTAGTTGCACTTTTGTGGCTGTCTTAATGTCCTAAGTTGATTCAGAAGGTTTACCTCTCCTGGTCATTTTGACTTTGGGGCAGAGCCTGAGGTTGCATGGCGCCAGATCCAGTAAATAAGGATGAGGACGTGTTAATGTTTTTATGAGCCTCCCTTTCTGTTGGATGCACTCAGCAGCAGCACTCATCATAGTTTTTGATCGTACCGCGTGAAGGCACTCATAAAAAGGGACTTCCACAACTACCTCAAAAAGTGGCAGGAACAAGAGGGTAAGTGTGCTTGAAGCGAGGGGGAGGATTTTTCTTTTAATTCAAGTTTTTGTTAGTACCTGTTTGCAGTGCGTGATCACGGTCACGATGGGGAGCTGGTGCATGTAGATGACACGCCTTAATTCTTTTCACCCCCTTTCCTCCGCCCTCCTTGGTCCCACAGTGAGTATTTTGCAGAGGATTCATTCCAATGTGTCTTTCACTGTGCTACATTTCTATTTCCAGCAGTCACTTTATAGTTTGTTCACCACTTATAACTTGTGTACTATTCTCTCGGATTTTCTTTCCACTACTAGTGTATAATCTTGTCCTGTGCCAACTATTTCAGAAAAATGTCTTTATTTCAGAAAGAAGGAAAATTTTCTAAGTGTGCCTTATACTTGGGCATAGAACAGATGGTAACAATATAGACTTCAGGATTTCAGGAAACCTTCCATCACTGTGCAGGTAGAGCCTTTACCCCACGGTGGGACACCCTTCGCGCCTAAGCCTCTTATCAGCTCCTGGACGCAGCAGCGGGGAGTTTCCCTGCAGAGATAAGGGAACAGAGGTCTGGGCTGGTGGACCTCCCCACCAGACAGCGCACCCATCCCAGGCCACGGGAGTGGGAAGGCTTGCCCCTGATTGCACCAGCAGCCCGAGGCAGGGTTCCAACCCTGGCAAAGAGACAGGTGCATGTGGGGCAGTGCTCTGTGCACCCGCTGGCGCATCGCGACCGAGCCTCGCTGCTTTGCATGTTTGCGTTGGATTCTGCTCACTTTTCACGTTTCATTTGGCTCCTGGCCTTGGGTTTCCCAGGCTGGAAATGACTCCACCATTGCTTCAGGCAGAGGAGCAAGAGGAGCTCTTTGGTCCTCAGCCAGCACTGGTTTTTCCCAAATTACCTGCTTCAGAGATTAGAGGCACCTTCTTCTGTCCTGCGTTCTTTCTTTAGTATTTTAAAAATATCTTTTGTTTCAGCCGGCATGCGGTATGGGGGATCAAACCGGGGTCCTTGCACTTGCCAGGCAGGTGCTTAGACTGCTGAGCTATCTCCTCAGTCCTGTGTCCTGCGTTCTTTCACTTGTCCCTTACTTCAGTGTCAAGCCTCTGACGCAAGGGAAGATGTTTGTTTTTCTAACTTGACCTTCATCTCTGTGGCAGCAAGGGGAGAAGGGGAGAAAAGCAAGAAATTCACGCTTGATTCACGTGACTGCATGAGCAGGTGGCATGCGAGGGACACTGGCACAGAGAAGGCCGAGTTCACCCGAGGACTTCACAGCTCCATGGTCAGACAAAGAACAATAAATGACTGGAGAACTGCATTTGGCCTCATGTAATAGAGAACCAAAGTAACAGAGGTTTAGCCAAGAGTCTTTTTATTCTAAATTCTTTTAAGTTTAGGGCTGGGCTGGCTTGATAGCTCTATGATGTCACCAGGAACTCAAACTCCTGTTCTGCTCAGCAGTTTTAATAGCATTACTTCATGGTGCTAAGCTAGCTGTCGGAGCTCCAGACTTTATACCTTGGAAGAAGGAAATTTAGAAGAAGGGAAGAGGGGGGACTGCAAAGTGGTGTTGGCTGAATACAGTACACTCTCTTCAGTTTACTTTTCTGGAAGCCCTGCTTCATTTATCTGCTCCCAATGAGGCTGGAATGGGACAAGGTGAGATGTCAGATAGATTGTTAGCAGTCTCAGCTAATCTAATTCAAGTGCAATGTACTGTGACATGCTTAATATGTGATTTAGCTAAATAGTTAAATGTCTCTTAATCTTCAAAGTATCTGGCAGTACTAAATTCTATATGATGGCTATGAAAGTTCAATGAGAAAGTGTATGCCCTTGGCTTAGAGCTTGGAGAGGTACAGTAGGCTGTATGTGTCCCATGTCACTTGTGTTGGTGAGTACAGGGTGTAACCACGGGTGCATCATCATGATTCAATTTCTTCAATAATCAAGCATGGGATGTTGGGCTCTGCCTCCCTGAATTGCTGTCAGATGGAGCTAACCCATGTCGAGGGCTTAATGGAGTGTGTGGTGTCTCTCAGGCATTCAAAGAATGATACTTATTCTGACTGGGAGCTCAGCATGTAGCAGGCCTAGTGCGACATAGACAGGTAAGAAAGGCTTCCTGAGTGAGGCATCTGAGTTATGTTCTGGCACATGTAAAGGAGGGAGGCAGGTAAAGACAGTGGGGAAAGTCACAGCAGGGTGGGCAGCAGGGAGGTGTGAAAACTCACCGTGAGTTCCAGGAGCTGTGAAGGATTGGCATATCTGGAACCCAAGGTCAAGGCGGGAGTAGAATAAATTGAGGCACACAAGAAGGCAGTTGAGGGGTTTGAAGGCCTTTTCTTTCAGGCTGAGCCCCATGAGCCCCTTGAGAGCTAGGCCTGCTACTCCCATGGATTGAGGCTGATTTCCAAAGGTGAGTGAGATCCTGTTCACAGATAAGCAACTCCTAGTTGGAACAACTCCTGGTTTCCTGGCTTTTGTAAACCCACACCTGTTAGCCAAAGGCCTGAGGCTCAAACCTTGGCCCAACTCCTCAGAGAACAGGCCATTAATCAACTAATGACTTGTACTTTGGCAGCGAAAGAGCAAATAGCTTGAGGCGGGTATCATGACTGGAAGAAGGGGAAAGCTGTTGGAAGTTCACACAGGCGTGTGAGACAAGTTGGCTACAGGTTTTCAGCAGGGTTTTATTACACATTAGCTGATAAGCACAGATTTGTTCAGCAGATTTCCTTAGAAGTTGAGTTGTCAAGGCAGCTGGAGCGGTACATTGGAGTGTGTGGTGTCTCTCAGGCATTCAAAGAACAATACTTATTCTGACTGGGAGCTCAGCATGTAGAAGGCCTAGTGCAGCATAGACAGGTAGGAAAGGCTTCCTGAGTGAGGTGTCTGAGTTGTGCTCTGGTACATGTAAAGGAGGGAGACAGGTAAAGACAGCGGAGGAGGTCGCAGCAGGGTGGGCAGCAGGGAGGGGTGAAACATCACGGTGAGTTGAGGTGGGAGAAAGCAGAAAATGAAATAAGAGGTGCTGGGGATGCCATGGTACACTGGAGTGAACAGACCATAGGACAGCAGAGGGACAGTGGCTGCTTGCTCCTTGGCAGAGAGGTGGAGTAGACAGAGCAATTGACACGGTCTGGAGGCCTCGAGCCGGCGCCATCTCCATCCCTAAGTTCCCAGAAGCAATGCAGTGCTTTCTATCAAATGTGGCTAACAGCACTCACTGGATAGCCTGGCTGCTTGATGGCCAAATAAAAAAAGTAGATTCTGCCGAGGTGCTTGGTAAGATAGATCTAGAAAACAGTTCAGTAGGGGCCGGGAGATAGCTCAGTAGAATAAGCACTTGCCTGGCAAGCACAAGGGCCTGAATTCAATCCCTGGTTCTAAAAAAAAAAAAGCAGTTGGGCTTCCACCACAATGTCCCAGATAGATGGAAGGACAATCCTGGCTCTCCCCAGCCCCCAACCTTTGCAAGGGACACATGCTTCTTTTTCTCTGTTCTTCTGCTAGGTCTTCTAATGACTCACATGGACTCATCTCTGCTTTACAGGCCACTTCCTCCGAAGGGCCTTTTTCACTCCCCAACACAGCGAGTGTTATGTCCCAGGCCCAGAAACTCAAGTCTCAGGTGCAAGCTCAGTACTGACATGTGGCAGCTGAATGACAGTGGGCAACCGCTGAACCTCTCGATGCCTCAATCTCTATATCCAAGAAATCGATCGAAATGGTAATGGTCCCTTACGAAGTGGTTGTGGAGAAAGGATGATGGTGGTCGACGTTGGCTAGTGCCAGTTGTCAGAGCACTCTGTGCTTTAACTAGCTATAGTTTGAAATTAATTCATTTGCATATTTATCTATTGTTCAGCATCCACTCCTTCCATAATGTGATTTCCATGCAGGCAGTGACCATGTCTTTCTCGTCCATCTTCATGGCCTATGTACACAGTGGCAGTGCATGGCACCTAGAAGATACTCAAAAGTTAGTAGCTGGGTGACGAAGTCACTGAATGGATATTTCTTGGTACTCAAGAGCGCATCCCTACTGATGACATGGCCAAGCCATGGCAATGACTCAGGCACCCAAGAGCCCTCCAGGACCAGCCAGGGACTGGTCAGCCGGCTCTCATTTGCATTCCGTTCTCCCCACTGCAAGCTTTCGCTTATGCAATGAAACAGCAGTGAAACCCCAGTAACACCTGAGTGCTTCCCCAGCTGCTAGCCCAGCGCCAACCACAAAAAGGAGAAAGAGAAGAGAAAAAGAGGAGCTCTTACCCACAGGCTTTTTGGGGAAGAAGAATGACTTGGCCTCTCCTCAGCAGCACATGAGGGAACTGCAGTAGGCTGGAGGGTGTTGTGCTGAGCCTGGCTGTGGGGAGGAGGCACACAGCTCTGGCAACCCCAGAGTGACCAAGCGGTGAGAGATCTCAGATCCACCAGACACGCCCTTGCCATCCTGCCTGTGGCCTTCAGTGCAATCCTTGTCAGGTCACTGTACTATTTTTGGTATCATCTGATCCCATCAGCAAATGAGGAAACTGGAATCCACACTGAACATAGAGGGCCCACATGGTCCTGGCTTTGCCTGTAGAGAGGAAGGCCTGCTGTAATTCTAAATGATAACTTCTTTTATTTGCTAGGTGACCTGCATTGGATGTTAAGTTATAAGATCAGTTTGATGAAAGTCTGTGTAGTACTGTCCTTTTTCTTTTTTTTGGCCCCATGGATCTCCTGACCCATAAAATGTACGGTTTCAAGTCCTGATGCTGATCTCCAAAGACAGTGGCACTCAGCTGCCCTTTCCTTCCTGCTCTGAGTGAGTTTGGCGGTGGCAGGCACCAGCAGAAGATGGGCGCATGGGGAAGATGAAAGCTTGCTGCTTGTCTGTCCATGCGGCCTGCACGGCACTTTCAGAAGTGGAGACTGTTGTGGCCATGGAGACCACGGGGCTGAGCCCAGAAGCACCTTCCTCTCCGGAGCCCTGGGATGCTCACGGCTGTCCAGGGCAGGTTGCCATTCCTGGCTGCTCCTCTAATCCCAGCCACATCTCTGAACACTTCCTCTCACCCAGTTTACCCAGTTCCATGTGTCTGAGCATGACACTTACTTTCTGCTGCAACTTGAATCGTCTGACCCACTCTCCTGGGACACCAAGGTCTCTAACACAGGAAAACTTTAAACTCATATGTAGGCAGCATGGTTCCCAAGTGCTCTAGGCCAGGAAGGCTGCGGACGGGAAGCACAGGGTCGGGGGCGGGCCGATGAAGCCTCTGAGCCTTGTGCTGTTTTCTGGGTGAAGTGAAACCCAGGAAACCATGTGCCCCTCACATAAAATTGGCAGGTGAGGAATGTGCATTGAATAAATAGCAAGGTTTCTGTCCTCCAATCTTACAAATATTTTTAACCAGGCAGACAACTGAAAAAAGGTTATACAAGGAATATCCACATATCACCATCTAGATTCTACAAGGAATAGTTTGCTACTCCAGTTCTACCACTTATCCATCTAATTATCTAATTCTCTATCCATCTATCAATTCATCCTTTTATATATATGTCAAAGTAATTTACAAGCACCAATGTACTCTTTCCAAAAATTGATCAGTATTCTTTTCATTACAAAAACAACTGAAGCTAATTGCAAAACATTCTGATAATACAGGGGGTATAAAGTGTGTGTGTGTGAGAGAGCGAGTGAGCGAGAGAGAGAGAGAGAGAGAGAGAGAGAGAGAGATCTCTATTTCCAGTCTTGCTTCCCAGTTTCCCAGGAATAAACACTGGTGAGTGTGCAGTGGCTCCACAGGACTATATTCCTTTTGTGATATGCTGGAGATTGAACCTAGAGCATTCACACTGAGCTACATCCCCAGCCTTGTTTTTATTTCCATTTTTCTTTTGAAACAGGAGCTCACTAAGTCACTAAGTTGCCCAAGCAAGTATTCAACTTATGATCTGCCTGATTTAGCCTCCTTGAGTCCTGGGCTTATAGGTGTGTCCCAGCCTATACTTTCCTATTTTATAAAACTAAAATTATATTATATACTTTTTTTTTTGCAATTTGTTTTTCTTCTTTTTAAAAATATTTTATTTATTTATTTGGTACAGGGTTTTGCTATGCAGCTTGCACTCATAGTGATCCTCCTGTCTCGGCCTCCCCAGTGCTGAGATTGCAGGCATGTGCCACTGTGTCCAGTTTCAGTGGCTGGCCCTGTGTGCCTAGAGTTTCAGGGCCAGCATGTGATGCAGCACCGAGAATCAAACCCAGGTCCTTGAGTTTGCCAGGCAGGTACTTAGACCACTGAGCTATCTCCCTAGGCCTATAATTTGTTTTTCTAAATGTCAAGTATACTTTGAAGATACTGTTTCATGTCAAGATTGATGATGATCTTAACTCTCTTTGATGGCTGTAGAATCTCCAATTTTTAAAAAACCATACAACCTTTTCGTTGTTAAGTCATAAAGAGACATCAAAATTAAAAAGCAAAATTTATAGGAGAATACTTAACAGAACTACTAGGAGCATCAAAGGAAGTGAAAATGGTACCAGGTGCAGGGCAATTATGAACATGGTAGGACACGGAGCACAGTGAGCATGTGGAGAGAATCTGCTGAAATTTTGCTCTTAGACAAGTGCCTAGATAAAGAAATAACGGGACAAGACTTCTAAACCCAACTATGTGCTTAAGAGCCATCCTCGCCAGTGGCGCTGTCTCTGTCATCCTCTCCTTCCTCAGCTTCATCATCGTCCTTGATCAACTCCAGCTGGGCCTCCGCCCCATCTTCATTTTCATCATCATCCAGTAGATTCCCCTCCTTAGCAGTTATCCACAGCACTCTCAGACTCCATCTTCACGTTAGTCTCATCTTTCTTCTGGGACGTGGTGGTCTGCTCCTCCTTGGTCTTATCATTCTTCCTCTCCACTGCTTGTTTGCTCTGTTCCCTTTCAATTTTCTCCAGGCTTTCCAGAAAAAAAAAAAATCCACTTTTTGTTTTTCCTGGGTCTGCTCCTTCTTAATGGCTTGAAGATCATCACCTTTCAACTTTCCAGACTTGGATGAAGATTCCCCACTGGCCACTCTTAGATCTGAAGCCACTTTTGCCTCTTCGGAAGGTGTTTCCTGACACGTGCTGGTGTTTTGAGGGCACCACAGACTGAGAAATAGGAGGAAGAAGAGGAGGAAGAAGAGGAGGAACACGTGCTGGGTAACTATACATCCTGTCATAATAATCACATTGAAAGTCATAGCCCAAGTCAAAAGAGGAGCCATGCGTCTCCACTGCAAATTGTTTCACACCTGTTTTTCCTGTTCACTTTTGCCTCTGTAGTCAGATTAATATCTAAAACCTGGCCAGCAATCATTCTGCCATCCTCTCCAGCTACAGCAGCCTGGGCACTTCTCTCTTTAATGTACTGGACAAAAGCAAAGCCCTTGTGAAAGGAGCAACCCACAATTTTGCCATACTTCGAGAAGATGGCCTCCACATCAGAGTTCTTCACCACAAGAGTATTCAAATTCCCAATGAACACACAGGAATTCATGGAGCGAGGATCTGTCTTGTTGGTAACATTGCTAGCCTCGTGTTTGAAGATAAAGTTGCTGACAGTGACAGAAACTGTAGCTGAAGATAAAAACACCTCACAGGAGAGAGATGAGAGAAGAGATTCAATTCCAAATCTCTTGCTCCCAGGCTGTACTGGAGTTGACTGCTGCTCAAAGTCAGCAATGTAGCAGCAACCACTCAGTCTCCATCTCTTCACAAAATGGCCCAGAATTTCCAAAATTATGTGCCTTCATTTATTTAATCATTTCTTACTGAGGGCACTCACACGACTTCCTTTTCTCATGATCCAACAAACAACTCTGTAGCAAAGATCCTTATATACCCAGCAACTATATAATAATCACCACTTTCCACCAGGCATGCTTCTATGCTTAGGGGTGTCCAGGGAAGGAAACAGGTAACACTGGTGTGCACACTACATGGCTGAGTCGAAGACAAATAGTCAACTAGGAAATAAGGACAACAGAGTGAAAGTTAGCTGGTTATGGAGAAAATAAAACAGTAACAATCTGATGATCATGGTAAAGGCTGCTTTACAAAGAGTCATCCAGGAAGGCTTGTGGAGGTAGTTATGTTTGAGCTGAGACCTGAATGGTGAGAAATAGGCCATTATGCAAAGTCCGAGGAGAATGGGCAGCAAACACAAAGGCTCTGGGGTAGCACTCACCTGGTGTGTTTGAAGAACACAGCTAGCACAACTGAAGCCCAGCAACTGGTTAAAACTGAGGCTACAACAGCAGGCGGGAAGCATCACCAGGGGGCAAAGAGTTTGAATTTTAAACTTGGTGTGGTAAATTAGATTATATTTCAAGCACTAAACAATCATAGAACAAAATTAGTTTCAATGGATTTCTGAGGAACGGAATGTGGGCCAAAATTCCATAAATCTGATTAGTTGCAGGTTTGAAGGCAGTCATTTCACTCTAGGCCATCTGCTCTCCTGGGAAGACCACGGGCGTCTGAGTCAGAGAGATCTATGCTCAGGGGTCAGGTCCATTAGTGCACGTACCCCTAAGAGATATGTGCATACCACGCTCATGACGACACTAGAGCCAGAAAGGGGAAGCAGGTGTCCATCAACAGGTAGGTGGTAAGCAAATGAATAAATGGTGATAAATAAATATCATGGAAGATCAATGAGCTTTAAGTAAGAAAGACATTCTGATACGACATGGAGGAAGCCCAAGAACGTCGTACTAAGTGAAATTAACCAGTCAGTGAAAAATGACTACTTTTTGATCTCACTGATGTGAGCTGCCTAGAAAAGTCAGCTTTGTAGAGACAAAATATAGGATGGTGGTTGCTAGGAGGGGTGGAGAAATGGATGAGGAGTAGTCTAATGGGTAGAGATGTTTGGTTTGGCAAGACAAAAAGAAGGCAAGATTGGCTCCAAACAATGTGGATGTACCAGGCTCCTTACTTTACAATGGTGATGATGGCAAATTGTATTTTACATATTTTTAACTACAATTTTTAAAATGCAGTCCCGTCACTTACTGGTGACGTTACTTACCCAATTAGTCTCCTTTCTGTCAGAGCCTACACTTTCTCCTGTGTCAAAGGGAAAGAATAAATGCCTGACAGTGCTGTTGAGGAGGCATATTTCAGTGCTGCCTGATTTCACTCTTTCTTTGTAGAACTGGAAATCTCATGCTGCTCAGCTTTCTCAGGCAGCTAAGAGGACCTTTCAGTGAATTTAACTTTTGCTTAATACATAGAAGACACTCAAGGAACTTTTGATTTGCACTCTGACTTCACCTATGTAGACAGGGCCTAAAAGGAGCCGTATATGTAGGCTCCCATAATGTTCGGCACATGAACAAACACAGAGGGTGATGGACCTGGCTTATGAGTTGTAGCATAAGAACTTGCCTATTCCCAAACATACCCATTTTTTTTTCACACTGTACTATAACAGTTGCTTTAAAAAAAAACCAACCTAAAATCCCAGAGTTCTATGTTAGCACCTGTATTCATTTTCTATCACTAGAAAATAACAAATCTCCACATGGACTGATTTAGAAAACACACTTTACCAGCCTATAAGTCTGTAGGTTTTATATGTGTATTACAGTTTTTAAAATCAAAGCATCAACAGGGACACCTACTGTATTTATTTTTGTTTTTTTCTGAGATCTTTTTAAAAATCTTTTATTCATTTTAATGAGAAAAAAAGATAAAATAATAATGAAACAGTTTCAAAACAGGTTAGTAGGACAGTTACAATAATTAATATATTGCATATTGTTGTCTTCCTAGTAGTTATTCAGAGAACAAGATGTAAACATGATTTCTTGTCTAAACAATATTAGTACAAACCTTTCTTCTCATTGAACTAAGAGAAAGTAGCTGTATATCTATCCTAACTACTATATATATAGTATTATATATATTATATAATATATATATACATATTACAAAATGGTCCTTTATTTATATCCCTCTTTTTTGTTTTGTCAGAGATGGGTGTTCCACTGCAGTTAGAGAAGCTACATTTGGAGAAGTCTTTAAAGGGCCTTTACATACTTGAAGTCAGTCTAAAAACTGTAGGTACTTGAACTCAGCAAGGGACACATACTCTTGAAGACTCTAGGGGTGGCTCTGATTCCTCACATGCTCAGGTTTTGGACAATATTTAGTTTCTTTGGCTGTAGGACTAAGGTCCCATTTCCTTGATGGCTGTCATCGAGGGCCATTTCTTGCCCCTAGAGGCCACGACGTTCCTTGACTCACACTGACAGACTCCATCGTTTTCATCCTTGTGACTCAGGAGGGATAGATATCCACCTTGAGGGACTCACATGATTAGATTGGGCTGCTCTTTATTATCTCTGGGTCCTCAGCCTCAATGCACTTGGAAAATCCCTTTTGCTGTGAAAATTGGAGCATTCATAGGTTCTGGACATTAGCACATGAACGCCTTTGGATGGGTCGCTTTCCTAATTACTGCAGCATCCACTATCCATTAAAAAGAACTCATTTCTCAGAACAGGCATTTAGTTGTCTCCCAGCAAAAAAACCTCTGGAAATGAGACGAATAAAAGGGACATTTAGATGAAGGAGCAGAGGCGAGGCTCTGACGGCAGATGTGTCGGCAAGCTGCAAAAGGTGGTGCAGAAGTGAGATCCTGGTTTCATGGAACCTGGCTGTTAAAGAAAAGGAAAAATTCACCAGTGGAAAGAAATTAAACTTGATATGTTTCATCATTTCTCTCCAGATCAGCTCAGCCAAGGAGAAAGAATTTTTATCTGCTTTGAATAACCGTCATTCTTGATGCCATGATTTTCATTAGTGGGTTAATGGGTTGTTGCTGATGCATCATGGCTATAATGGAAGGATGCTGTCATTCCCGGCTTGGGTGAAACTTCTGGATGTTACCAGGGTGGGCTTACGTTAGCCTTCTCCACCCCTCCCCCATCCCTTGGCATGCTGCCTGCTGTCTTGGTTCCTGTAGCAGAGGACAGTCATGGCGATTACTCTGGGTCTTGGCTCTCCCCCAGTGGTCCATGTGTACGCCTTGATGTTCAGAGTGACCTCCAGAAGGAAGGCACGCTGCCTTTCAGATGTGTGTGGGTGCTATTGGAGGTAGTTATGGAACTAGGGGTGTGTCCTTCAAGGGAACTATGGAGCCGTACTCCTCCTCCTCTCTCCTTTTGCGAACTAGACGTGCAGTGCCTGGCTTTCCTCAGCTACATGTTCTCCCTGTGATGTTCCTCCCTTGCCACAGGCCCAGACACAGCAGGGTCAACTGGATGGGGATTAAGCCTCCAAAACTAGGAGTCAGAATAGACTTTTCACCTTTTAAAATTGATTATCTCGGTATTTTATTGCAGTGATAAGAAACTACTAACACAGCCACTAATGAAGATCCTGGTGATGATTGATGCTGACCTTCAGGTTACATTTCTGGAGCTTTCCCCCAACTATCTCATAAGTTACAGCTCTCTCTCTCTCTCTCTCTCTCTCTCTCTCTCTCTCTCTCTCTCTCTGTCTCTCTCTCCCCCTTGCCCTCCTCTTTTCTTTCCCTTCTTCCCTCTAGCTTTCTGAAATTTTTAGATCCAAGTAATGAAAAAGAATGTGATCATTTCAACTCAGAAAATTACCCAAATGGATAAGAAGGTGCACATACCATTCCGTGCTGTATTATTCCTGTTCTGAGGAAAGGAATTTTCAGGAAAATAATCAAATATTACTTTCTGGTTCTCCAAGGCTTTGGGGAAATAAGGTGCTAGAGTACTTGCATTGGAGGTAGGTGGGACATCTAGGGCCTATTGATGTGATTCAATTAGGGAAGAGGGCGGATGACCCCCTCTGAGGCCAGGCGCTGACTCCAGGGAACCTGGGTGTAACTCTTGAGAAGCTGATGTCCCAACAGAGGCTCTGGTGCTTGGGAACAGCAGCTGAAGTTGCTACATGGGGGAAACTGCCTCCCCACCCTGTCCACACCCTTGCTGGTCCCACCCTTGGGATTCCCAGACACACTAGCCCTGCCAACCAGCGCAGCCCTGGGCAAGACATTTGGAAAATGTGTCAGGGAGGATGCAGCCACTGGTGTGGTACTGCTAGGCTACCCCTCAGTAACCCCAACAGGAAAAAGAAGTGGTTGAGTCAAGAGAAGTCACCAAACCTTTTCTTTTGTCTTGAGGCATTGTATACATTTGGAACATTAAAAATCAAATTAATGCCAAAAATGACAGTATTCTTGAGCAATGATACAATTACAGTGTCATATATCATACAGATTATCTTCAGTCTCATGTTAACTCTGCAGTGTAGGCATTATTTGCATCCTAGGGATGTGAAAATTGAGAGTGAAGAAGGTTGAGGGGGTTGTCAGAGGCCAGAGAAAACATATGGTTCACTGAGACTCAAGTTTAAGCTTACCGGTTTTTAAAGCTTGTTTTTCCTCTCCATCCTTGCCTCCCTCTCTCCTTTTCTTCCTATTTTTTCCACACTTATTTTTATTTTTCTTCTTTCACTTTTTAAAAATAAAATGTAACACCCTCAGTAAAGTTTGCTTTATGCCTCTTCCCTGTTCCATTTCCCTGCCAGCTTCTCCAGAGGCCAGCTTTCAGCTGCAGTCAGAGCATGTCCCTGCCACGCTTTGTAATCGTATGCTCATGGCCACAAGTATCACAGAGCTGTGTTGGGCGGCTTTCCGTTAGGATAACAAGATACCCCAGATAGCTAAAACAAGAGAAAAGACCTTTTCTGGCTCCTAGTTTTGGAGGTTTCAGTGTATGTTCAGTTGGCTAGTTACTTCTGAATATTTGGCAAGACAGTCCATGCTGGTGGGGACAGGTGGAGGGAGAAGTTGTTCTCAGAGTGGTGACAAAGCAGAGGCAGAGAGAGAGAGAGAGAGAGAGAGAGAGAGAGAGAGAGAGAGAGAGACAAAGAGACAGAGAGAGAGAGAGACAGAGAGAGACAGACAGACAGGCAGAGATAGAGAGAGACAGAGACAGAGAGAGACAGAGACAGAAACAGAGACAGAGAGAGAGAGCACAAGAGAGAGAGCAAGAGAGAGAGAGACAGACAAGAAAGAGACAGACAGAGATATAGAGACAGACAGAGTGAGAGACAGACAGAATTGTACCTTGCTTCAAACAATAGTTTCAAGCATTTTTTTAAAGATTTAAAGTTTTTGAATTTAGTTCAACTTATAATACCACATTTCCAAGAAAAATGAACCTTTTGCAAAGACATTTAAATAAAATCATACCAAGATGCACAAAAATGAAACTGTCCAAAACTTCTTGTAAAGAAAAAAATCATTGAAGCGTATACATAAAAATATTAGCTATGGAAGAACAAAATTAAATAGCATCTTATTCCACATTAGAAAGATAAAA
>NW_004524605.1:15456590-15483269 GCF_000260255.1 Octodon degus
GTGCTGGGGGATTGAACCGCGGTCCCTGTGCTTTGCTTAGCTTAGCATGTTCTAAGTAGGTGCTTTAGACCACTGAGCCATCTCACCAGCCCCTCCGCTTCTTTCTGCTGCAGCCGTTTGAGTTAAACTCTTTGTGTCTCTCTGGCAAGATGTTCTGCTCCTGAATCAGCTGGGTGGATCTTGCCTCTAGCCTCTTTGCAGGGAGTTCTGCTGAAGGGTTCCCCGCAGAGCCTGCACACTGGGTCGAATGAAGATCTGCAGGGCCAAGGTGGTCTCACTCACATGTCAGGCCTGCACTCTGGGTCTATTCAGGATCTGCCGGCCCCAGGCAGTCTCATTCACTCAGGGCCTGCGCTCTGGGTCTATTCAGGATCCCACGGTCCCGGGTCATGTCCTAGAAGGCCTTTGTGGAAGGGACAGTTGGCTATATTTTCCCCGTGGATTTTCTTTTTATTCTGTTGGATATTTGCTTTGAAGTGAAGAAAATTTTCAAAATGATGAGATCCCAGTTGTTGATTCTTTGAAGTATTTCCCACATTGTTTGGTTTTTGTTCATGAACTCTCTACCACCCATATGTCTTTAAGATGCCTACATACATTTTCCTCCTGAAGATTTAGTATTTCTATTTTAATATTTAAATCTTTGACCCATTTTGACTGTAGTTTTGTGTATGGTGATAGATATGGATCTGGTTTTAGTTTTTGACAAGTGGAAAGCCAGTTTTTCCAGCCTCATTTGTTAAAGAGTCTATCTTTCTTTCAATGAACATGATTGGCCCTTTTATCAAGGATAAGGTGGCTGAGTGTGTTTGCAGTTATGTCTTTATCTTTTAAGCTGTTCCACTGATCATCAGGTCTGTCTCTATACCAGTATCATTGCTTATTTTATCACACTAGCTTTATAGTATAATTTCAGGTCAGGGATTGTGATACCTTCTGCCTTTCCTTTGTTTCCCAGGATTGCTATTTATTTATTTATTTATTTATTTGTATTTTTAAAGTAAGGGTCTATAGATTCTCACTACATAGATTAGATTCATAGTGATCCGCCTGTGTTCAGCCTCCCAAGAGCTGGGATTACAGGTGTGCGCCACCATGCCAGTCTCAATCGCCATCTCAGCGTGCCTCGGGGGCGGGGCTGGAATGGCACACCAGGGATCGAACCCCAGCCGCTGTGTCTGCCTAAGCAGGAGCTTTAATCCACTGAGCTATTTTGCTGGCCCCTCTGGATTGCTTTTGATATTCTTGGTCTTTTCTTGTTCCAAATTAATTTGAGGAAAGTTTTCTCTACCTTTGTGAGGTATACTAATAATATTTTAACTTGAATTGCATTGACTCTGTATAACAATTTTGGGCCTAAGGCCATTTTCACAATGCTCATGCTTCCTGTCTAGGACCATGGACTGTTTATCCATTTTCTCAAATCCTCTTCAATCTCTTTTCTCAGAGTACCATGATTTTCACTGTATAAATATTTTATGTCCTTTGCGAAATTGATTCCTACGTATTTCATTTCTTTGGATGTTATTGTGAAAGGTGTGGTTTCCCCAATTTCTCTCTCAGTGTGTTCATTGTGTACAAAAACGCTACTGATTTTTGGGTGTTGAATTTCTATCCTGCTATGTTACTGAATTTGGTGATTAAATCCACAAGACTCTTGAGGTCCTCTATGTGGAGTATTATGTCATGTAGAAATAATGATAATTTCACTTCTTCTTTTCCAATCTTTATTCTTTTTATTTCTCTCTCTTGTCTAATTGCTCTGCCTAATGTTTCCAGAACTGTATTGAAAAGGAGTGGAGACAGTGGACATCCTTATCTTGGTCCTAACTTTAAAGTGAAGGCCTTCAGTTTTTGCCCATTTAGTATGACATTGGCTGTTGGTTTCTCATCAATGGCTTTTATCAAGTTGAATGTGAATAACATTCTTTCTAGGGTTTTTATCATGAATGAGTGTTGGACTTTGTCAAAAGCTTTTTCTTTTTTAAAAAAATGTGTTTAATACAGGGTCTATGGGGTCTCACTGCATACATCAGACTCAGTGATCCTCCTGTTTTCAGCTTCCCAAGTGCTGGGATTACAGATGTGTACCACACTCAGTCTCAACCACCATCTCAGTGCACTCTGGGGGCAGGGTTGGCACAGCATGCTGGGGATCGAACCCCAGTTCCTGCGCTCTGCCTAAGCAGGCACTTTAGTCCACTGAGATATCTAGTTGGCCCTTGTCAAAAGATTTTTCTGCATCTATTGAGATGATCTTGTGGTTTTGTTCTTGGTTCTGTTGATGTGTTGTATTACATTTACGGATTTGTGTATGTTGAACCATTCCTGCATTCCTGGGGTGAAATTCCACTTGGTCATGATATATAAGCTTCTTGATGATTGGCTGCATTCTGTTTGCTAGTATTTTATTGAGGATTTTTGCATCTATATTCATTAGAGAGATTGGCCTGTAGTTCTTTTTTTTTATTTGGATCTTTGTGTGGTTTTGGAATTAGAGTAATACTTGCCTCCAGGAATGAGTTGGGGAGAATTGCTTCCCTTTTAATTTCATTAAAGAGTTTGAGAAAAATTGACATTAAATGTTGTCTGAATTTGTTGTAGAATTCTGCTGTGAATTCACTGGGACCTGGGCTTCTCTTTGTTGGTAGGTTTTTTTCTTTTTTATTAATTTTGTTGAGAAACAAATAGCAATGAGACAGTTTCAAAACAGGTTAGTAGGTCAATTACAATAATTAATACATTGCATATTGTTGTCTTCGTAGTAGTTATTCATAGTACAAGATGCAGACAAGATATCCTGTCCAAATACTATTAGTACAAATCTTTCTTCTCATTGAATTAAGAGAAAGTAGCTATATATTTATCCTGACTATATATACACATACAAAATGGTCTTTCATTTTTATCCCCTTTTTTGTTTAGTTTTGTCAGAGATGGGTATTCCGTTGCCATTTAAATATTGTGGGTGAGTGAATTCAGCAAAATAATCCAATATAGTCCAGTAGTCCATAATAGTAGTGGGTTATCCATAGGACTGGCAATGTCAGAAGTTGTTGACTTGAACTTTTACAGCTCAGCATATTAATATGTCTTTACTTTTTATACCTCATTTTTATACTTTTTCTACTGGATGGTTAAGACCAAGATAAAGCAAGACCTGTATAACAAAAGTGTAACTTCTGTATCTGACAAGGTCAGTCACATTCCCTAAGGATTTACCCTGAAACTCTGTATAGCAGTTTGTAAATCCTTTGTCACTGACAGCCATGTTGATGAGTCACGGCCATTATTTGACCAATTTGCTTTCTGTGAAAGCCTGAGAGAATGTTTCCTCTTCATGCGACTTTCCTGAGGCACACACTACATTGTCGATCACTTTCCTCTGTGGCCCCAAAATCTCCTTGATCAGAAAATTTGGGACACTGCTGAGTTACAGGATGTTACATTACAGGTTCACTTATGTCCTGAGTCCTCACTGACATTGAATGGTTAGGGCCAAGATGTTGGCTGTCATTTGAGCCCTTCTTTTTACTAATTTTTGGTCTGCACACTTAAGTTGTTAACCATCCAGAAGAGAATGTTAGTAGGTTTTTTAATTACATTTTCAATTTTGTTTCTTGTTATTTTTGGGTCATTCAGAGTTTGTATATGTCCTTCACTCAGCTTTGGCATTTCATATGTATCTAGAAAACCATCCATTTCCTCTGTGCTTTCCACCCAGTGAGGGTAAAGATTTTGGAAGTAGGTATTGATGATTTTCTGAATTTCTCTAGAGTCTGTAGTGATTTCACCCTTTTAATTCTTTATTGCATGAATTTGGCTTTTTCTTTCCTTTCTTATTAGGTTGGCTAGGGGTTTATAAATTTTATTTAGTCTTTCAAAGAACCAACTCTGATTTGTTTATTCCTTGTATTGTTTTCTGTCTTCAATGCATTAATTTCTGCTCTAATCTTTATAATTTCCTGCCTTCTTTGGAATTTGGACTTGGCTAGGTCCTTTGCCAGGATCTAGGTGTACAGCATGAGATTGTTTATTTGGGCTCATTCTGTTTTTGTAATGTGTGAATTTACTGCTATAAATTTTCCTCTTAAGGCAGGTTTCATTGTATCCTACAGGATTCTGTAAATTGTATCTGCATTTTCATTTGATTGTAAATATTTTCAAATTTCATCCGTGACCCTCTGGTTGTTTAGGAGGTTATTTAATTTCCATGTGTTTATGGTGTTTTTGTAATAGCAGTTTCATTGCACTGTGGTTGGATAGCATGCATGGAATAGTTTAAATTGCTTTGCATTTAGTTAAGAATACTCTGTGTGCTAGTATGTGGTCTATTTTGGAGAATGTCCCATGTACAGCTGAGAAGAATGTGTAATCTGTTGTTGCAGGGTGAAACACTCTGTAAAGGTGTACTAAGTCAATTTCTTCACAAGTTTGGCTTAGTTCTGTTATTTCTTTTCTGACTTTTTGCCTAGTTCATCTATTTTTTTGTGACACTCGCCTGTTAAAGTCCCCCATTACTATTATATTATTGCTCATTTGATTTTTCATGTCTTTCAAAATTTGTCTTATGTACATGTGTGCTCCTACGTTGAGTATTGTGTGCTCCTACATTGAGTGCATACATATTTATAATTGTTATCTTTTCTTCTTGCAGTTTTCCCTTAACAAATATGTAGTAATCTTCTTTATCTCTTTGGATGATTTTTGGTTTGAAGTTGATATTGTCAGCAACCAGGATAGTTACCTCTGCTTTTTCCTGATTTCCTGTGGAATGGAGGATTGTTTTCCATTCTTTGACTTTTAGTCTGTGAATTTCCTTTTGAGTTAAATGTGCTTCTTGTATGCAGAATATTGTTGGATTTTATTTCTTAATCTACTCTGCTAGTCTGTTTCTTTTGATTGGTGAATTGAGGCTGTTTACATTCATGGTTACAACTGATATGTATTAGCTTATCCTTCTCATGTTATTTTCCTGTTTAGGTTCTGTACTTTTCCCCTCTTTTTAATTACTTTGTCTGTTTGGTGGTTCCTTTCTGTTGTTCTTGAAGCTGTGATCACTTCTGTCTTTTTCTAGAATATCTGTCAGTACTCTATGTATGGTTGGTTTTGTGGTCATGAATTTCCTCAATTGTTCTTTGTCATGGAAATAACTTATTTCACCATTGAATTTGACAGAGTTTTGCAGGTACATCAATCTGGAAGATATTTTCTTTCAGGACCTGAAACACTTCACTCCAAGCTCTTCTTGATTTGATGGTTTGTGTGGAGAAATCTGCCATAATTCTGACAGGCTTTCCATTGTAGGTGATCTGTTCCTTCTTTCTAGCAGCTTTTAATATTCTTTTATTTTGCTGAATTTTTGACATCTTGATTATTATATATCTAGGTGTAGATTTATTGTGATTATTGCGTGTAGCGTTCTATATGCCTCACTTATTGGTATGTCAGGTTCTTTTCTCTCTCTCTCTCTCTCTCTCTCTCTCTCTCTCTCTCTAGAGAGAGAGAGAGCAGGGTCTACAGGGTCTCACTATGTAGATCAGACTCATAGAATAGTATTTTTATGTCATTTGTGTTGTCTCTCCCTGCTTTGTTGACACTTATTATTCTTATATTATTTTTCTTTACATTGTCTTGTAGCTGATGAATTGTTATTTTCTGGTTCCTTGTTAGTTTTAAGAAGTTTTTTTATTTCATGTTCATTAGTTGTGACACTGTCTTCAAGATCTGAAAGTCTATATTCAGTTTCATTCATGTGGTTTTGCCAGCTTTCAATGGAGTTCTTAATTTCTTGGATATCTGTTTGAATCTGTTTCATGCATGTTAGTTTTTTTCCTGCATTTTCCTTTCAGTGTTTCCACCATTTTTCTATTCTCCTCTATTTTTCTATCTATGTCTTCTTTAGCTGGGCTGAGCAATTCCTTCCCCCCTTTTTTTTTGGACCTGAGAGATTATGTTTAATCTTATTTCTTCTATAGCCTAATGGATGTGTTTCTGTACTTCAGTTGCTATCATTTCAGAGATGCCAGTATGTGATTTCCAAGTTCTATGTCATTGTCTCCTGGATTTGTTCTGGATGGGCTAGAGGACTGTGATTACCTCTTGCTCCTGTTTTGGCATTTTTGGAGCTCCCAGTAATCACCCATACAAGTCACCCAGAATCTGCCAAAGTTCTTAAATGGCTCCAGGAAAGCTCCACACCTGTGCACACTGGACCCACATATTGCAGCTCTCCTGCATCCTGCAGGCCACTCAGAGTTCACCTAAGTTCTTAAAAGTTTTGATGGGCACCAGAAGAAGCTCCATATCTGGAGAATAATGCAGGTCAGAACTTACCAGAGTTCTGCAGGCTGCCCAGTTCCTAAATGGTAACAGGAGAGCTCCAAGCCTGTGTGCACCAGGCCCACAGATTGCAGCTACCCCATGTCCCACAGCCCTCTGGATCCCTTTAAACCATCCTGACAAGTGAGGGCTATTCAGGATTTACTATGACTCTAGCCCTTTGGGAAGTCAAGCACTGTGCAAGAAATGGCAAGAATAGAAGACCTAGGAAATATGAAGTGACAGCTCATAATTGAAAAGCATCAAAAGGTCTTTCTGAAAATTTGATACAACATATTTGAAACAGTGGAAGTGCAAGCAACAATGCAATGAGGCCATCTGTGACCTTGGAATGTTGGCTATGTTGAGCATTTTAGCTTACTATTTCATTCATGTGTTTACTTTGACTTCATAATACACATAGCTTTGCTTTGATGTCCATATTTATTGTCTATCAGTTGTATTTTTCTTTCCCAGCATTCTAGTAAAAGTGATGCTCCAGGAGTATGCACCATGTTGACTTTGTGGCTTTGGGTTCATCTATCTGCTAGTGGTCTGGATCTTGGGGCACTGCAGCTGGAGAAACCAAGCAAGTTGTTGGTAAATTTTTCTATAAAGTGATAGACGCCATATATTCAGATTTTGTAAAGCATATTGTTTGTGTTACAAACAATCAACTCTACTATTGTAGCAAAAGCAGCCATGGACAATGTATAAATTAAATAGTATGGCTATGTTCCAACAAAATTTTATTTCCCAAAATACACAGATATGGCTGATGGTCTGGATTTGACCGGTAAGCTGTAGCTTGTTGGCCTCAATTAGACAGTAAATTTCCCCAAATTTATAAATAAAAGGACATATTTTCATTTGGAACTTATAAGGAAAAAGATTGGGAGTAGATATTTAATTGTTCACTGAAAGCTACATAGCATTTCAAAGGCAGAGAAAAAATGATGGCCTTGTTTGCAGAGAAATAGCACAAACAAAGGCAAATATTTTGGGGCATATGTGAGGTGGGCAGAGAGCAGTAAGTAATTTGGCTGAAAGAGGGGACTCAAGTTAAAGAGAAACATTGTAAAGTACCAGGTCAGAGACAGCTTTGCTAATTGCTCTCCATTGTATAGATGGGGCAACTGATGTTGAGAGATCTCTCATCTGTAAAGAGATTGAAGAGGGGTGTGCATTGAGTACAGGAGCTCACTGGTCTTGACTCTGCTGGGCAGTGCAATGACATTGCAACACCTCATCATTTGAATGTTTAATAAAAACTGAACTTCCTAGATGCCACACAACCAGATGTTGCAAGAGGTGTTCTTGGGGATTGGGCTATTTCTCATCCTTTGTGCATCATTGTGCAATAGCCACTTAGGCATGATACCTCCACAAGTGCCACGCATTGAGTTTTTCATCCTGCTGATGACTTGTTCTGTGAGATCAGATTATACCTTGGGCTTCCCACTGCTTTCTCCTGTGGCCAGACGTGAAGCATCTGTCCCCATCTCTCCACTAGAACCAGTGGTTCCATTCTCCAGCACCTACACTGAAGTCAGGAGTTACGGGAGGCAGCTACTGATTCCAGGTAATAACTGAGCAATTATGAGGGGCCAGGTGCTGAGCAAGAACAGTGAACAGGACAAGCAGACTTCTGCCCTCACGAAGCTCATGTCTGACAGTGCACGTGGTGGGTGGTGCTTGGGTGAGGAGAATAAACTGCAGAATGAACAGACAGATAGATTCAGATGGAGGCAAGTGCTGTGAATAAATAGCCCAGAGAGGATGACCTCAGTGGGAAAAACCAGGGTGCTTCAAGTAGAGGGAAGAGCCAGTGCGAGAGGCTCTGCATGCGCTGCACTGGAGGAACTGAGAGGAGGCCCATGTGATTGTGGGGCTGCGAGAAAAGAGAAGACAGATGGCAGGTGCAGACAGAGAGGATAACAGCACACAGACTGTGTGCTGGTGACTTTGATCTAGTCAGTTGAGTGGCTCAATCTGGTTTCTATTTTTATTTTCTTTTATTTTTAATCACTTATGGAGAATTCAATTTTTTTTTATTAAATTTCTTTTTATTTTTTAAAAAGAATAAAAAATAGAAAAAAACCCATTAGAAACCATACAAAATATTTTAAATAATTTTATTGAGTGGGCTAGGGAGATGGCTCAGTAGAATAAGCCCTTCCCTGGCAAGCACAAGGGCCTGAGTTCAATTCTTGGTTCTGAAAAAAAAAATTGAGAAACGAATAGCAATGACATAGTTTCAAAACTGATTAGTACTATAGTTTCAATAATTAATACATTGCATATTGCTGTCCTCTTAGTGGTTATTTGTAGTACAAGATGCAGACATGATATCCTATCCACAAAAATAAAAATAGAAACCAGATTGAGCCAATCAACTGACTAGATCCAAGCCACCACGTCTGTGTGCTGTTGTCCTCTCTGCTGCACCTGCCATCTGTCTTCCTTTTTCTCGCAGCCCCACAACCACATGATATCCTGTCCACAAACACTATAGAACAAATCCTTCTATTCGTTGAATTAAGAGGAAGTAGCTGTGTACCTATCCTATTTTCAATATACAGATACAAAATGGTCCTTCATTTGTATCCCTTTTTTTGGTTTAGTTTTATCAGAGATGGGTATTCCATTGCCATTTAAATATTGTAGGTGCGTGAATTCAGCAAAATATTCCAATATAGTCTAGTAGTCCATAATAGTAGTGGGTTATCCATAGGACTGGCAATGTCAGAAGTTGCTGACTTGAGCCTTTTAGAGCTCAGCATATTTATATGGCTTTACTTTTTTTTTCTTTGCGGAACCTGGGATTGAACTCAGGCCCTTGCACTTGCGAGGCAAGTGCTTATTCCACTGAGCCAGCTCCCCAGCCCCATATATGGCTTTACTTTTTATACTTCATTTTTATACTTTTCTGCTGGATGGTTAAGACCAAGATAAAGCAAGACCTATATAACAACAATGTAACTTTTGTATCTGACAAGGTCGTCAAATCCCCTCAGGATTTATTCTGAAACCCTGTACCACAGTTTGTAGATCCTTTGTCAGTGTCAGCCATGTGGATGAGTGACGGTCATTGCTTGACCAATTTGCTCTCTGTGAAAGCCTGAGATAATGTTTTCTCTCCATGTGACTCTCCTTAGGTGCAATCTACATCATTGATCACATCCCTCTGTGGCTCCATAATCTCCTCGATCAGAAAATTTGGGACACAACTGAGTTACATGATGTGACAATACAAAATTTCACTAAACAAAATATTAGGAATTCAACAATGGTGGTTATACTGCCTAATGTTGTCTTCAAATTAATTATTTAGAATACCAGATATAAGCAGAAAAAATTGCTTATAAAAAGTTACAAGAAATTAAAAAGGAGAAGAAAAAAATTTAAACATTAACTGCTCCTTTCAATAGACCAGCAGAAATTGAATTTGATCTAGTCAATTGAGTGGTTCAATCTGGTTTTTATTTATAAAAGGCTATCCAAGTTGTTACCTAGACAATGTCTTGGAGGATTGAGAACAGATGGAGGATTGTCAGCAGTGACATGTTGGTCATGTGAGGAGAGAGTTATGGGCTATTTCAGATGGGGCCAGAGGACCCTGAGATGTGACTGGACCCAGGATCTGCTTTGGAATTGGAAGAAACAGAACCTGCTGAAGGGTTGCACAGGGGTGTGGGCGGTGAAGGAACAGCCAAAGACTTGAAGACCAGGCAAGCTGTGGTGTCCTTGGCTTTGACTGGGAGGCTGGGAGGTGAATGTTTGGGAGGTGAAGGGTGAGAATTCGGTAGGCCCACCCCGGATGTGCTAAACTGGAAAGGCTGTGAGACTTCCCAGTGGGGATGTGTGGTAGCAGTTGTAGGAACTTTTCTTCATGTTTCCAGTCTTAAAAGAGTAGCATTCTCTCTAATATCCACGTAACAGTGACTTATGCCTGATTTTCTTGGCTGTACATTTTATACTATCTCTTCTTTGTAGTTTCTAGAACACCTTAAAGATATTTCAGACCCGAGGACTCATCCTGCTTTTGCATTTCACCTTTGCTCCAGTTTCTGCTCCAAACCCTTGAGAACATCTGACTTCCTCTTCCTGCCCTGCTTATTCCTGGTGTGAATGTACCTAAGGGCCCAATACATAACACAAAATTGATCTTCCTGGAGGTTGTGCCACTTGGATTCTCATTAGCAGTGCAGGCGCGTCCATTTCCTCACATTTCCATCAATACAGGGCAGAATTATTTGCCAGCTTGATAGGTGATAGATGGTCATGCATTTCCATTTGTCTTGCAAAGAAGACTGGAAACAGAGAGTACTGTGTCTGTGATTGCCAAGCACAGATTCACTTCGGGCACTCTCAGCAACATGCAGTTACCAGGGATTGCAAGGCGCAGATGGTAACACGCACTCACTGTGCGCCAGGCACTGTACTGACGCCCTCTGCTGGTGGGGCACCTATTGCAATTGACACAGCAACCTGATAAGGTAAAATTTTGGATCAGCTCCCATTTTCCTTTGGCAAAGGAAAATAAAGTAACTTGTCAGAGTGGAAGAGCTGGGATTCACATCTGTGATGCACAGCCTGCCTTTCTCCTGCTCATGGCCAGAAGAGGGAGCCCTGTTTGGGAGACAGCACCAATCAAACTCCTCAAAATGCTTGCAGGCTCACCCTCTCTTCCTCCCATCCCATTTTCTTCCAAGTTCCCAGGTCCTGGTGAGAAGTTATTCTTCTTTGACATCTGGCTTAAAACCATCTGAGACTTTCCCTCAGCAGAACATCTAAGTCATGAACGGGAGAGGAGGATGCTATGAAACTTCCTACAGTTGAGAAGAGTATGTGGTTGGCAGGCCTTCCAGTCTGCAGCTCTCTTTTTTTCTTCTTGGTTTCATCTTGTAGCTGTTGGATTGATTTTTCATGGTCTCTTGCTATTTTTAAGATATCTTTCTTTTCCTGGTCACTGGCTACAATCCTGTCTCCTAGGTCTGATGTTCCATTCTCCCATTCATTCAATCTGCTGTATGCACTTTCAATGGAGTTTTTAATCTCCTGGGTTTCTGTTTGGATTGGGTTCATGGATTCCATTTGTTTCCTTTGTTGGACATTTACGGTTTTCATGATCTCTATTTTTTGCAAAAATCTTCATCTGTTTCAGTGTCTTCCATTTAATTGTCACTTATTTTTGCCCCTTAGAAATTACTTTTTCTAGCATCTTCCATTGTTTTCATTTCTATTCCAGAAAGTTGCAGAGGTTGGCTTCTGTTTTCCTCTATCTCATCGTGCTCTGATTTGTCCTGGGTTGGCTGGGGGTCTGGGTTGTACTTAGTTTCTGTGTCTTGTCATTTTCTGTTTTCTATTTTTTGTTTTATCTGTTGCTGCTTATAGATTTCTTACAGTAGATAGCTTTCTTTAACACCACTATCAGGACTTCCCCAGGAGATGTCTGTTCCTCAGCGATGTCTCCTAGATGTAGGTGGTTCTTGGTCCTGCGTCTACCTGAAGAAGCTGCTATCCCAGTGTATTGAGGATGAGGGTCGTTATCTATTTGGCTCAGCACCCATGCCTTTGGTACTGGACCACAGTGATGCTGATGACCCCACACAATCACAGTGTTGTCATACAGGGGAGAGAAACTGATGATTAAAGGTATGACATGCTGGCTGAAGTGGTGCAGTTAGCAAGAGCCATAGTCCTGAGCTCAGCCTGGCCACTGACAAACTGTGCTCACTATTAACTTGGTACCTTTAACCATAGGAGCAAGTTCTACAGTTATATAATAGAATCCAGCATATTCCAGGAACTTGTGTGCAATGATTTTTCCCCTTAGTGGAGTGATTTTCCCCTGTTATGGGGCAGATTAAGAAGGATAAAGGGCAAGACTGAGAGATGAATGAGGTCCAGTATAGTAGGAGCAAGGCTTGAGGGAAAAGGATGATCACCCAAGTTATCATCTGGACAGCCCAGGCCAGGAGTGGAAGAGAGGAAGAAGAAACAGGAAGACTGAGGTGAACAGGAAGAGAACAGGCAGTGTTTATTCACACAAAAGCATCATGAAATCAAGGAAGATATTTGAAGAGAGTAAGAAGATGAGTAAAAGAAAACAAAAAGGAAAGCAGTAAGTCTAAGTCATGAGAGAAAGAGAAAAGAAAAAAGAGACGAAAAACAGGAAACAAAAATAACCATAAAAAATAAAACAAGACTAAACTAAACCAAACAAAAAAGTCCCCAAGCAGATAGAGAAAGGAAAAATCTAGGGTAGAGTTTACACTACTCACACATTCTGCAGATTTGGGACCCTGCTGTGCCCTGTCCAGGACCTCAACTGGGGGCAGTGAGGGCAGGGAGACTCCGGAGCCGGGGGCTGCCACTGCAGCATCAGAGGGCTCGTCACTCCCACGCCTGTGGCTGAGACCAGAGCTGGGCTGTAGCTAGCGCACCTCCATGTGACCTTCCTGTCTGGTGCCCTGGGTCTCCTCCCCACATGGTGGCTGATTTTCTAGAGCAAGCATCTCAAGGGAGTGAAGTGGAAATCCATTGCATATTTGTGGGCCAGCACTGGAAGTCAAATAATGTTGCTACTGTAGAATTCTTGGTTGAGGCAGAGTCCAAGATCTTCCTGCACTCAAGCTCGTTATTTGATGGGGAAAGTATCTAGGTCACATTTTAATAAGAATATGGGGCCTGGGGAGAGAGCTCAGTGGCCTAAGTGCCTGCCTGGCAAGCTCGAGGACCCAAGTTCAATCCCCAGTACTGCATGCTGTGCTGGCTCCAGAATCCTGGACATGCCTAGCTGGCCCCAAAACTGGACATCATGGTGCATGCCTGTAATCTCAGCACTGGGGAGACTGAGACAGGAGGATCACTACAAGTCCAAGCTGCATAGCAAGACTGTACCAAATAAATAAAAATAAATCAATAAAAAATAAGAAGGGAGACTATGATCATCATGGAATATACAGTGTGCTAGAGTGCTCTTTTCACTTAACATATCCTGCTGTTAAAATAATCTGCCAATTGTGTGACCACATCCACTGAATGTAGTTATGTAATTTTTGTTTTAGGACTTTGATGAGAGACAAAGGGGCATGGTTATTTTCCTTCCCCAAAGCCAAGGAAGGGTAGTCCAAAGAGAACCATTTGACAAATTGAGGCCTCCATGACATTCATTTCACCAGTGTCCTGACCCACTAGTTTTAGGCCAGAGATAACCTATGCTTTCACAGCTTCTGAGCTGTGAACGAATGTGGGCACAGGGAGAGGCCGCAGGTAGAGAAGGCTGCAGTCTCTCTGGTGTGGAAAGTCTGCAGCTTCTCTGGGTTGAGGGGCTGTCTTGAGAAGCGGGCTTGGGCTTTCCTGTCAACAGGCTGCCCATGCACGAGGTTGTTCCAGGAGAAGGAAGTAAATAATTTCTGTCTGAGGAGGAAAAGAGAGGGAAACAGCAGAGGCCCTCGGTAGATCAGCATGCAGGTGAATACCCAGGCGATGGGACCCAGGCACATGTGCCCTGTGACAGGCAGCACAGTTTGGGTTGTGATGTCTGCCCAAAGCCTCATGCAGTTGTGAGCAGGCTTCTAGCTTTTGATTGATCCATGGTCCAGAGCTGGGATTCTGAGTGTGAGTGCTACAGCAGCCCTGGGGTGGGCGGCCTGCATACAGTGGAAGGGACGGAGAGAGGCTTGCTCTATGAAGCATCTTCCTTTTTGCTCTTGTTGTTTTTGCTAGTTTCCACCACCTTGAACTGCTGCCCTCTGCCATGTGTCACTGTGCTGCAGAGCAAGCTAAGTACAGACTGAAGCCTCCACAAACTGAGCTAAATAAACCCTTCCCTTCTTTAATTTGGGGTATCAGATATTCTATCCCAGCAATGAGAGAAATGTAAGCAAGACACCAGGGCAGCCAGGGGAGGAGCAGAAGACTGGCCTGTATTATCCAGGGCAGTAGCAAGCACTGAAGTAAAGATCTGCCCCTCACCCCAGGAAGCCAAGTGAGAGAACACCCCTGCGCTCCCGACCCCTCCATCTGTCCCAGCACCAGCATGCACGTGTGGAGAAGAAGGAGAGGGTGGTAACAGATCACACTCTACCTCCATGTCTCTCTCCACACATGAGACTGCTTAGAAAGTCAGGCAGAAGCTTGTGCATGAGTTTAGGGTCAGGAGTGGAGTGGTGAGAAGAAAAGTCACTACTTAAAAACAAAACTTGAAGTCCATGGGGATGAGGAACAACAACAATGAATGTGAATGAATGACCCCTAATAACTGGAAATAAGTGGAATCTGACTAAGATGATGTTAAACACATTAAAGAAGTTTCCAAATGCAGAATTAGTGGCAAGTTGGTATTGAAAATGCTGGTGAGCTGAGGTTTCTTGATAACTGGATGCAGTTGGAATTTGCAGGTATCTGTATTTAAAAGACTTGGGGTCACAATACCCTTTTTGAAAGACTGTAGTTCCTTCAGCTGCCTGGATATGATCCCTTCACATGACAGGGTTTGTTAGGTCTGAAGAAGGGCAGTCTCAACGTTGGCCTGCATTAAAGACGACATTACAAGGGAAAGGAGGGCATGTCCTAGGGAGGTCACGGAGCCTCAGCAATGGGTGCAAGAGTGGGCATGACTGTCTGATCTACTTCTTGGGGTAATGAAGGGTTATCATGACTTTCAGATCTTTTTTACTCACTTTGACCACAGGTTCTACTTGCCTTCTGATTCCTTTTGAGAAACAGCTCCAGGCCCCTGATCCCTACAGGCAGGACATGTAAGGCATATCTGCACCTGCAGAGCAGAAAGAGGTAGGGAGAGAAAGTAAGGAGGAAGGCTGAGAAGGAAGTTGGCACTAGAAAGGTGGGCCTGCTCAAAACCAAAGTACCCCCCATTTGAACATCAGCTGTGTCTTAAAATGCAGAAGAGGAGGGCAGGCTGAGAGGGAAGGTTAGTTTTTAGCAATGGCTTAAAAACTGACAGCAGAGGAAGAGAGACCAGAACTATGGGCAAAGTTAACATTTTGCACTTGACATTTGATTCTTTAAAAACTCCCAGGTCCTGTGAGGGGCTGTCCCTGAGTTAGGGGATCTGTTTTGACCAGGAGGAAGATCGGGATGACACACAGGTGAAGTGTGTGGTTCCTTCCCCAAGTCATTCTGCATCAACAACCCAAGATGCGGGAAATCCCCAGGGCTGTCTCTTCTAACTCTTGGCTACAGTTGTGAAGGTCACTTAAGACCTTCTATAGTGGCATCTCAATTCCCCTGAGCTAACTGAAGGAATTAGTGCTAATTCTGACAGCTGGTAAAACACAGCTGGGACTTGGGCCAAGTCTGTCTGATTTCAGATACTTCCTACCGCACTAGTGACCTGGCAGACACCCATGTTGTCAACTCTGTCATGTGGCTTCCTGAGCAAGGTAGCATGGAGACTCAGAGCATGAACCTCAGAGCCAAAAAGGATCACACTTTAGTTTGGACCCCCATCTTCGGTCAGTTGTGTGACTATGGACAAGAAACTTAGCTTCTTTCAAATTCCACAATGCCAGCTGGGTCTGGAGGCATATGCTTATAACCCAGCACCTGGGAGACCAAGGCAGGAGGATTGCTTAGTGTTAAGGTCAGCCTGGGCTACATAGAGAGTTCAAGGCCAGACTAAACTACACAGAAAGACCCGTCTAAAAAACAAAAAACAAAAACAAAAACAAAAAAATCTAACGACAAAAACCAAAACCAAAACAAAAAAACAGAGCTCACTATGCTAAAGTAGTGGAATCACACACCCTAATCCCAGAATCATACAGTCTAGATCCAGCCACCTCTGGAAAAGCCCAACCTATGTCCGCACAAGGCTTTGAGGAGATATGTAAGTCCAGTCCATAGCAGAGGGCAAGCAAGGGGATAATAAGAACAGAGTGAGATGTGATAGCGTGGAGCAGGGCACCGGATGTCTTAAGTAGCTCTCACCTGTGGGCAGTGGACAGACCAAGGCCATGGATCTGAATTCCACAATGAACCACGGGCTGTCAGGATTGAGAGTGTAATGGGTTAACTGAATTTTGTGCTGTGACTATAAAAAACTACTAGGTTCCCTTATGCTTCCTGTTATCTGCTCTAAAGAATGTGTTCTCACTCTCTATTTAAGGCTATTTAGTAACAAGTAATTGAGTAACTGTCTTCCTCCCCTTCCTAATCTAATTCAACAGTTAAAAATGTTCTAGGACTGCAAAAAATTCCTAAGACCATAAGATTACCCCAACCTTGATTGCTTTGCATACAAACATCCAAATTCTGCTGCCAAGACGGTTTGTTCCATCAAGTCCCATAAGATTAAGTTCTTCCTCTCTCAGAACTTCACAGACCCCTGCACCCCAATCTTATCTGCAGACCAGAATGTGGTTTCTCATTTTAAAAGACCAGCCAAACTTTGCTTCACTGCTGGTTAGCACCTCCCAATCAGTTGCCGGCCCAGCTAATAAACTGCTCTCTAAATTTTAATCTGTTCTGCTCTAGGCCTCTTATTTAATTCCAACCTGGCACAAGAGGACCTCAAGGTGTCTAGCTTGGTGGCCTTTCACCCTGTGGCAGGAAATCTTAAATTCCTCTATGTAAGTGGTGGAGGTTGTGGTCCAGAGGTCATCAAATGTGGTCTTTCTTACCACCTTCGAGCAGTGCAATTCCACTTTCCTTTTTCTGTTTTTAGTTGTTGTTGCGGAATCACGTGTATTTAGTGAGTCACATCAATCTCAATTATAAAGCTTGGTGAGTTTTTATGATTGCATCATCCCCTGTAACCACTTGCCAGACCAAGGCACGGGCACTTCCAGCCACTCATAGGCTCTGCTGGTTCATCCCAGTTGGTAGGTACCCTCTCCAAAGGAATCCCCATTCTGATATTATATATTTCTGAACTGCATGTAAATGGCTCCATAGGGGAGATATCCATTGCATTCAACACTTTTCTCTCAAAATTATACCTGAGAGATTCAGATATGCTTGCAGAAAAGAGCAGCCTGCTCTTTTTCGTTATTAAGTAGTATGCTATTGTATGATGAAGCTACAGTGTATATATCTCTTCTACTATTGATGGACATTCAGGTTGCTTCTAGGTCTTGGGATTATGAGTGTAGCTGCTATGAACATTTGTGTGCAAATCTATTGGTGGACAAATGACACGTTTCTGTCAGGTATGTGTCGAGGGGTGGGTTATTGAGGGTGCATGTTTAGCAAGGAGCAGAGCTTTACTGTTGAACAGATGGTTCACAGAGTAGGAACACTCATAAGAGTTAACTTGTGTGAGTGGTTAAATTTTTTAAAGGGGGAAGTTGTAATTCTTGTAGTGTAATCCTCTGCATTTACAAATAGTAAATGTGAGATACAGAGAGAAAGGTCCTTTTTTCAGACTGTAGTGAAGACACAGCTAAGACCTGGTTACTAGGCTAAGAACTTCTTGAACTCTCTAAAATGAATGCTAAACATCACTGACTCAGGGTGCTGGGCGGGTGTGGTGAGGACATCATGCTGAGCACTGGTTTCAAGCTTTTCTTGTTTCATTTCTTTCTATCTGTTTTTTTTTTCTCTGTATTTTAGGGAAGGGTCTACAGGGTGTTCAGGGTCTTACCACTAGATTGGACTCATAGTGATCCATCTGTTTACAGCTTCCCAAGAGCTGAGATTACAGGTTTGCTCCACCATGCCCAGTCTCAATTGCCATCTCAGGGTGCCCTGGGAGCGGGGCCCACATGGCAGGCCCAAGGATCCTACCCCCAGCCCCTGTGCCTGCTTGCAGGTGCTTTAATCTGCTGAGCTATTTGGCCAGCCCTGGTTTCAAGCTTTGACTCATGAATGTGTTACACAGAGCGAGGTACTGACTACTGTGGGACTCAATCTACCTATCTAGGGGGTGAATGTCTCTGCTTCCCAGCATTGCGGGCTTAAAGGAGATAATGACAGGAAGCTATTTGCAGAAAGCTCCACAAGCTATTATTGTCATTATCAGAGTGTATTCTAAGGGGACGCTTTGGAAAGCACGCTGCTGTTTTCTTGCAATATTAATGCACATAATAATTCATTTCTACATTTTATTTTTTAGCTTGAGTTACTAGTTTTTAATGAAAGCGCTTTTTCTGCCTCATTAAAAAGCTATGGTGGCAGACAGAGTTTTCCAAATCTGGCCACACGACATACATCCTGTCCCACAAGCAGTTCTTGCAGTGTGACATCTTTATTGTGGGACACATCTCCCCTGGGGAGGGGGAAACATCTGTTCCCTTCACCCTTAAACCTGATCAGAGCTTCCTAGCTGCCTGACTCAGGGAACCAGGTGGGAGTGACAGAGAACAGGATGCACACTGAGGTGGAGAGGAAAAGCCTAACTTTTGGGGTGTTTCCTAGAGAGAACAGAAACAGCCTAAGGGGAAAATGCTTCTAGGGACTTTTCTGGCCCAGCCTGTGGTCCTCTTCATTTTTCAAGCTTCTTCATTAAAATTTTCCACTCGAGGAAAACCAGACAGTTCTGTCTAGCAAATAGCCCCTTGCATTAAACCTGAGCTGAGAACTGAGCACTCTGGAGCTTCCGATTCAGGGTGAGGTTTAGTCATTCTGTGGAGGGTCCACTGGCCCAGGAGACACTCAGAGGCCACACCTCCTGGTGCTCAGATGATTGGGACTGACTACAGCAGAGGCAGCAGGAGTCCTGGTGCCCTGAACACCAGAGGCTGGGTGAGATAGCACAACAAACAAATAGCTGAATTTTACCTGTTGATCTCCATTCCCCAAACTCCAGGTCTTCAGGAAGCAAGAACCTAGCACCCATCTAGAATAACAAATGCCTTATATGTGTAATCTGCTACCCATACTGGAGAATGGGTTTATTCATTGTTTAAAAATGTATTTAGGGCAGTGTCTATAGGGTCTCACTATGTAGATCCAACTTGTAGTGATTCTCCTGCTTTTGGCATCCCAAGTGCTGGGATTACAGGTATGCGCCACCATGCCCAGGCTCAATTGCCATCTCAGTGCACCCTGGGGGTGGGGCCGGCATGGTGGGCAGGGATCAAATCCCAGTTGCTGTGCTCTGCCTAAGCAGGTGCTTTAGTCTGCTGAGCTATCTGGCCAGCCCCATTTAATTTTTCTGATGCCTTGTAGAGAAACAAGAGAATGAATCATCAATGTCATTATCTGAATTTTATATATGTATGTGTGTATGTGTTTGAACGTATGTATGTATGTATGTATGTATATATGTATGTAAATATGTATGTGTTTGCTTGGTAGGTTGGTTGGTGTTTGAGACAGGATCTCACTGTGTAGTCCAGGCTGGCCTTGAATTCACTATGTAGCTACAGATGACCTCGTGTTCACAGGGACATCCTGCCTCATGAATTTTTATATTTAAAGGAACTCAGAGATCAAGGGCTTGCGCCAAGTTCACATTTTACCTAAAGGACATGTCACGAAATTGCCAGATCTGACTTTGGATGAATTTCTTTTCACTGTGTGACAGACCTGATCCATGGAAGAGTAGGTATTTGGGGCTGTGCAACAGATTAAATACAGGAAAAACCTGTAGAAAGAGGACCTTCATCCCTCAGGAATCCCTAAACTAGCAGCTGCCTCACTGGGATGCACACGGCATTGGCCTTACATGGTAAGACCAATCACCCCCATGGCCTCCATAGGCCCAGTTGACTCCTCCTTCAGAAAGATACCAGGCGCTCACCTCTTATGAGTATTGAAAGACCTGTGTGTCCTCTCTCAGAGATAATTACATTTATATCTTATCTTCTGACTCCCAGAAAAGATGTTTCCAGCATCAGTGAGAAGAGAGAAATCCCTTTATTTTAGTGGCAGGATGGAAGTGAGAGGGAGAGCTTGTGTAGACACCCGTCACCTGCGTGCCAGGAGATGTGAGCTGCTTGAATCACAGAAACTTGGTTATCAAATATATGCATGTGGACAGGGAGCAGGTGCCAGAGTGACACATGGAATGTGGTCGTTTTGGGTCTTGTGGCAGGGTGACATTTTAGTCAGCTTTGCACTACTATTACAAATGCCTCAGAAAGTACGTTCATCAAGAGAAAGGGTTTATTTCAGCTCACGGTTGTGGGGGGTTCTGTCCATAGTTAGCTGGTCTCCTTGCTTCTCAGCTTATTGGCCAGCAGCACATCATGGGGAGCAGCATGTGGGGAAGCCATGCCACTCACGACTAGAAAACGAGGACAAGAAGAGTGGAGGTTCACCGTCCCCTTCCAGCACATGCCACTAGTGACTGGAAGACCTCCCTGTAAGCCAACTATTTAAAGTCTCCCCCGACAGCAACCATCGAAGAAAGGCAGCCATGGCCCTCCACTATCCCATGGCTGTGGGCCTCAACAAGGGCCACAAGGTGACTGAGAATGTGAGCAAACCGAGGCACAGCCGCCTTCCCAGATGCCTCACCAAACACACCAAGTTCATGCGGGACATGATCCGGGAGGTGAGCGGCTTCGCCTCCTAAGAACAGCACGCCATGGAGCTGCTCAAGGTCTCCAAGGACAAACACGCCCTCAAGTTCATCAAGAAAAGGGTGGGGATGCACATCCGTGCCAAGAGGAATTGTGAGGAGCTGCACAATGTGCTGGCCGCCATGAGGAAGGCAGCTGCCAAGAAGGACTGAGCCGCTCTGGAATAAAACCTTGCAGAAAGTTAAAAAAGAAAAAAAGTCTCCCCCACTTTTCAGTAACACCAATGTCAGGATTCAGCCTTCATATGGGACCTTTGGGGACTCTGATCCATGGCAGGAGTCACAGTCCACCACAGAAGATGACAAGGAATCCCTTGATATGATAGTCTAAGGGCTGCTATAGACATGAAGCGCTCGGGGTTCTCAGGAAGCACAAAACACCTGGAGGAGGAGTGGAGGGCGAACCCTAGCTTTCCTAGAAGGGGTGACCCCATTTGGGTAGACTCTGGAAAGTTAACAGAACTGCCACAGTGTGAATATCTTAGTCCAGGTTCTCTTAAAAAGCAAAGCTGAGGGATTCTGAGGTAAGACTGTGGGTGGTACGACCCCAGGAAAGCAGGAGAGGGGGGCAGTGAGGGAGCGTGAGGGAGCCGCGCAGGAAGGCGCCCTGCTGCGCTCTTCTCTGGGTGAGGCAGCCTGCTGGCCAGACCCAGAGAAGTCTTGTGGTTTTGTGTTTCTGAGCAGTGTCGTGCAGAGGCGATGCCTTCTGGTTCTCTCTTAGTGAAGTCCCCTAGCGGCCCAACTCCCACGGGGAGCTGGCTTGTGTGCTCTCCTAGTTTTAGGCGCGCACCCGAGTCTCACAGTTTATCTGAGTCTGGGTTGGGAGTGACACGGGAAGGGTCAGAGATGGCTTAGGAGCCAACATAGGCTGGAGGCCAATGTGCTGGCAGGGAGAGTCTTGAGATCCCAGAGCTGTCCCGCACGGCGTTGTCTCTGCTCCCAGTAATTCTTGCTACGAATTAAATTGCACCCCGCCCCCCAACAAGGTATGTTGAAGGCCTGACGTGGAATGAGATTTCACTTGGAAATAAGGTCTTCACAAATGTAACCGGGATGCCGATTTAGATGAAGTCATACCGGAGAAGGGCAGGCCCCTCATCTAATAGGATTGTTCTCCTTGTACGAGATAAAGAGCTGCCGAGATGGATGTACATAGTGAGGGCTGTGAGGAGGCCCAGAGGCCCAGGACAGCGCCGTGAGCCGGTGGAAGCAGCGGCTGGGCCACGCAGGGACCAGGCACGGGGTTCAGTGACTGCCTCCCACAGGGCTAAGGGCCTCTGGAGTATGAGTGGGCCTTCTGACAACTCCAGTTTGGAGCCTTCAGACGTGGGAGACAAGTGATTTCTGTTGTTTCAAGCCATTTAGTTTATCTTGCTTTATTTCAGCAGCCCTAAGAAAGAAACGAATGTGGCTTGTAAGCTAGATCCTGTGGTTGGAGTGTTTGCTGTAGCCAAAACTCAAGCTGCAGTTTGGTCGTTCTTGTAATGGCGTTTTGAGGGGGGGGACCTTTAAGGGGTGATCACCCTGGGAGGACTCCAACCTCTTAAGTGGGGTTCTGCTGTGCTAGAAGGGAGAGTGGCCCCTTCCTGCCATCTCTCACCCCCTTGAAGCCATCTTCCTGGTTACGACTCAGGAAGGTTCTTGCCAGATGCCAGCAACTAAATCTTGGGCTTCCCAGCCTCCTAAAGTGTGAGTCAGTGTAACTTTCTGTGTATTATAAATTACCCAGCCTCAGTCATTCTGTTATAGCAGCACAGAACAGACCAAGAAAACTGGTGGTTGGGATGGATGGCTTGAATTAGTTTGTCCTTTCCCAATCTCATGTTAAAATGTAACTGCCAGGTTTTTTGGATAGTGGGGCCTCTAAGAGGTTTAATGTCACGTGGGCTCTGCCTGCATGAGTGGTGTGTTAGTTATCACAGGGGTGGGTTGATGTAGTGCTTCTCATTAGTAATCAATTGTAATTTGTTCATAATATTTAATATTAACATTTAAATACTCTTTACTTACTGCCTACCATATCTAAATCCTCCTCTAGGTGCCAGTTAACTCATTTTATTGTCCCCACAAAATTGGCCCCTGTGTGTTTTCTTTGTGCTGTGCTCGCTCGCCTGTCTGCTTTTCTGGCCTTCCCGCATGACCCGAAGCAGCACAAGCTGTTCACTGCCTCTGCACCAGGCTCTCCAGCCTCCCATTACCCGGTCCCAGGTATTATGCCAGAGCCACAGCAGACAGATGAAGACAGTATTATGATACCAATGCTAGAGAACAGAAGCAAAGCAAAGCAAGGGCCCCGCTCTGATTTCCAGGGGAGTAAGTGGCCGAGGGTGGATCTGAGGGCAGCTTTGCTCTGCATGTTCTACTGCATCATCCAGGCACAGGTAGGGTGAGGCAGCAGGGCCTGAGAGAGAGGCACCCTGGCTAGAGGGAGCCTGAGCCCCAGCAAGGCACAGAAGATGGACCTCCCGGATGAAACCTCAGGGGAGATCGAGAGGATGGCGACTGGGGCTGCTGATGCCGGCGTGCTGGTCAGACCCTTGTGCCCATGCACTCACCAGGCCTCAAAAGCCCGCGATGTGAACGTTCTTAATTCCTTCCTTTCCCACATAAGGTCACAAGGCAGAGAGTGGCGGTCACTCGCTTGCTTCATGTCACAGGCAGCGAGTTGGAACCCAGGTCGCTGGTCCCAGGGTCTACAGGCTTTCCATCCACTCTGCCTCCGTTCGCTCAAGGCTGAAAGACAGCCTCCCTGTGCTAGCCATGGGGTCGCAGGAAGCAGCGCACGCCTGTCTTTCTGATCAAATCTAGCTGATCCCCTCCTACACACCCCAGACCTGAGTCGCACCGTGCAAGACACACAGCAGTGGGCTGCACGTAGCCACCTGAGTGCCTCAAACGCAACTGGACAGAACTGAGAATTGCGGACTGTGTCTAAGGCACTCTGGACATGGCGACCTAGGATAAAAAGAATGCAAAATACCCCAGTGGCCATTTTTAACAATGACTGCATGTTGAAATAGAGATATTTTGGATGTATTAGGCTAAATATAATAAAACACATCGCTAAAGTTCATTTTACTTTATTTGTTAAACTTATTTTATTTTATTTTCAAGATTAAAAACAAAAACAAAGACAAACAGACACAAAGACAGAAATAGGGACACATGCAACAATACATATGTTGCAGATTTTCAAAACAAGAATAGCAAATTAACAATAGTTGTTATGTTGTGTATTTTTATGGTCAAATCTGTTGCTCAGATTGACAGATATAGTCAGACTAGATTGGACAAAGAGTTGAATATTAGCACTTGCTTTCAATAAACCTTAGTTTTCACTGTACCTCTTTAAAAAAGTGGCAAGACCAGTCTTGCACGTGTTTGCGTGGCATTCCTATTGGACAGTCCTGCTCTGGAATGTGGGCATTTGAAGCCGGGGGCTGTCCTTGTTGTTTGTTGTGCAGCCCAAGAGCCGTAACATGGCCTGACGCACTACAGTCCCTCACCACTTAATTGCTGTATAATTAAATGAGTGGATGAAAGAGTAGCCACATCCAAGCCTGCCTGCACCTGCTCAGCTGTTGGTGAATCAGGTTCGACCTCCCTTCACCTTGCTTTTTCTCTCGGGGCAAGCTCTCAGTTAAGCTGAGGACTGCAGCATGCATGGCTGCAGCGCTGTTCCCGCTGAGGGCTGAACCTGTGGAAGAATTGGGAGGATAAAAATGGTTCACGTATTTGCAACCACAGAGGTGGTGACTGCTTAGTGGGTGCAAAGGCAGTGCCTGGCGTTGTTCTAGGAACTTCCCGTGCAGTGACTCAGTCGATTCCAGCAAGCCTATGACATCAGTCCCACTGGCAACTGCAGTTGACAGATGGGGGACATTAAAGCTCAGACAGGTTAAATTATGCCCCAGAGCCACACAGTTAGATTTGTGTCAAGCTCTGTCTGACGCGAAGGTTGTGCTTTGAACTAGCACCGCACAGCACAGAGAAGGGACTGGGGTTCCCAGTGTGGAGTGATAGGGAAGCGAATAGTCCCGGTGCTCTGGGATCCTAGGGGAAGCCATCAAATGTACTAGGACCACTGGGAACGCGAACCGACAATATCCTGCCTGTAGCTTCTTCACCAGATGCCAGTGATGCTGAGTGAACAGGTGACCGAGCGTAAAGCACTGGGCAGAGCCCAACCTCACTGCGCTCCACTCCTGCATCTGGAAATGCCATGGGCTGCACTTACCATGCAGGCATTTTTTTGTTGAGGACTAATGAGTTAACTGGCACTTAGAGGAGGGGTTAGCTATGGGGCTGGGGAGATAGCTCAGTGGTCTATGTGCTTGCCTGGCAAGTGCAAGGACCCTAGTTCGATCCCTGGTATCACATGCCATGGGGTCCCTGGAACCTGGGTATACCTTGCCAGCCACCACTGGGGAGGCTGAGACAAGAGAATCACTACAAGTCCAAGCTGATAGCAGGACTCTGTGCCAAAGAAATAAACTTAAAAAAAAAAAAACAGATATAGTAGGTGGTTAATAATCAGTAATTAAATGTTAGTATTGAATATTATAAATACATCCTAATGGATTTTTTTAAAGAGAAAAAATAGTAAAAACAATTGGAAATGATACAGAATTTCACTAAACTAAATGATAGGAATTCGACGATGGTTGTTATCGTGCATGTTGTTGCCTTCAAATTAGTTGTTCAGATGACCAGATACAAGCACGGGTTTCTCGTGAAAGATGTCCCTGGGTGGTAGCATCGCGGAACCCGCTGACCTCGGCGCAGGCCACGGAACTGAGGAGCTTTCCCAGAGGGACGAGCTGCACGTGTTTAGGCCTTTGTGCGAGGGACGGTTACGGACGGTACTTTGTGCCAGGCGTGATGTCACAGGCTGGAGACAGGGAGGCAAAGAGGACGCTGCTTTCTATCAAGAAGGTCTCTGTCTACTTAGAGAGACAGACCCATTCTGCACACAGTGAAGTACTCGCATTAAGTTAGCTGTTAGGAAAGGAGTTGCCAGTGTGTAGCTAACTGATCACCGAAACATATTTATTCCTGCACTCCGTGTGTCTAGAACACAAACTATTGGTTGCGTGTAGCGATAAGTGACACAGACGCACCTCACAGCTAGAGAAGCAAGAAGCCAGTGCAATCACAGAGAACGCAGGGGCTCACAGGCGACACAGCCGGCCGCAGAGCCTGGAACAAAATGCAGGAACAACAGACTGAGTGGCCTGAAGAGCACTCAATATTCATGTTCTTACAGGTCTGCACGATGGAAATCAAGACTAAAGTGGCGGGCTGGTGAGATGGCTCAGTGGTCTAAAGCACTTACTTAGAACAAGCTTAGCAAAGCACAAGGGACCGCGGTTCAATCCCCCAGCACCACATGCCAGCCAGCCCCCCCCTGGTGGGCTGAGCTGGCCACACACACACACACACACACACACACACACACACACTAAATAAATAAATAAACTTAAAAAAAAAAGACTAAAGTGGCAACATGGTTGGGTTTTTTAATGTATTTAGTACAGAGTCTGCAGGGTCTCACTACACAGATTGAATTCATAGTGAGTCTCCTGTTTTTCAGCCTCCCAAGTGCTGGGATTACCATGCCCAGTCTCAGTCACTGTCTCAACACCCTGGAGGCAGGGCTGGTGCAGCAGACCCAGGGATCAAACCCCAGCCCTGCACCTGCCCAAGCAGGTACTTTAGTCTGCTGAGCGTTCAGGCTGGCCCTATCATGGTTGGTTTCTGATAAATTTCTTCCTGGCTTATAGATGATGACTTCTGGCTGTGACCAGTAGAGGAGAGGGATGGGGAGGAGGGGTATGTGAGAGAGAGAGGGAGGAGGAGAG
>NW_004524605.1:15483869-15487430 GCF_000260255.1 Octodon degus
CAAAGATGAGCACACATGCAGAGGAAGACATAGTGATGGTAAAGTGAAGGTGTGTGACACTGAGGCGGGAGGATGTAAGTTCAAGCGCAGCCTGGATAACTTAGTAACTTAGTCTCAAAACAGAAAATGAAAAGGGATGAGGGTATAGCTGAGAGTGAAGGCCCTTGATTCCATCCCGAACCAAGGAATGAAAAGCCGACTCAAGTTGAGAGGATCCACACCACAGAAGTTGCTGAGCTCTAAACAACCTGCTGGGCTCTCATTGCCCAAACCCAGGACCTGGCTGGGAGCTGTTTTTGAACACTGGCCAGCACACCACCAGCTTTGACAAAGACTGGTCTCTGGAGGCGCGGAGAGTGGCACTACCTTACCAGGCGGCCTTAAGTCAGAGCAGGCTGCCCAGGAGGTGCAGTGTGAAGGTGATCCTAAAGCTTCAGGAGATACCAGTAAAGGCACGAAAGCAGGAACGTATGGGCAAGGCTTAGGGCAGGAAGTCGTGTCGAGAAGCAGTGGTTCGTGTGTGCCGGGGAGGAGCAGGTAGATTGCGTGACAGGCGGAAGGCCAGGTAGTGGCTGGGTTTCTCCTGGGCCCTGCGGAGCCATGGCAGGTTATGGAATGGGAATGAACATGGCCCACCCTGCCTTGCAGCAAGCTACCCTAGCTGTGCAGCTGAGAAGGAGCTGGAGGCTGGAGCCCAGGAGCAGCTGAAACCAGTTCCCTCTGTTCACCATTGTCACTGTGAGCATCAGGAACAGATGACACAGAGACCTTGCCCACCTGCCTATCTTCCCTGAGCTCTGCACAATGTGTCCCATGCAGGTCCCAGAGCCCACACTGGGGGGAGTTAGCTCACTAACAGGGGCGAAGCATCCTGAACATCAAGCACCACTGCAAGGAGTCCTCATTGTATGGGGGCATGTCAGGGAGGGTTCTTCCATCTGATCCTGGGACTCCACCCCTCCCAGGGCTTGGCCAGCAGCTCACTTGGGCCTTAGGAGGCAGGTGGAAATGACAGCAAGGGGGCATGTGCACGGGGAGCCCAGGGCGTGCTCACAGTCCCTAGCTTGAGGTCTACTCTTCGGATAGCACCTTTGCCTATCATGAGGAAAGAACGCTTGTAATCCTCCTTTTACAGATCAGACAGTCAGAGAGGGGAGCTCGCCGAGGGTCTCACAGCCAGTGAGAGCAAGGGCTGGCTTCTGACTGCAGAACCCATATTCTTCAACTGTTACCCTAACTATCTCTCCCTTTTAGACAGTATGCTCATTATTTTCCTAATGGTCACAGCTCTTTTTGAAATGGGTGCTATGATTATTTTCTTTCCATTTACAGATTTTAAAAAAAAGTGTTCAAAGGGAGTTTGCGGTTGCCCCAGATCACACGGCCAGCAAGTGTCAGAGCTCGGAGCGCACCAAGGTCTGTCTGGCTCTGCAGCCTGAGCCTGGCTCCTAGCCAGGTGTGAGGAACGGCGGGAGAAGGTAACACAGGGCCGAGGACAGCGGTCCCCTGCAGGAGGGTCGGCGTCCTGCGGCCTGTGTGCTTGGGTCCCGCGTCTCCCTGGGAGGAGCTGTCTTGTTTTCATACTTCCGAAGATCCTCAGTGGAACACAAACATCACGAGCAGCGGCTCTGCCCAGCCACACCCACCTCTGTTCCTGGCTAAGACTTGGGTTCACCCAGGATGAGACAGCAAAACGCTTCCTGGGCTTGCGGCCTGTGAAGGGCCCACGGGGCAGCGGCTTCCCAGAGGCTCTTCCTAAACACAAAGTCAGCCTTAACAGTCCTGCCTCGTGTGGCGTGTTGGAGCCTTCCTGCTACTCCAGTGTCTGTGCACAGCCTGCCTGTCACACACCTCGAGCGACAGAGCCAGAAGTGGTGCTCGGCAGGCTTCACAGCGCAAGGTAGCACCGAGAAACTCATCCAATGAAGCGGCTTTGCTTCCTCATCTGACCAGCATCACTGTGAGCAGAGACTCATCCCATAAGGCTGGCCTCCAGTGACTCTGAGCAGCTTGTAGCAACTCATTGCTTACAGAGTACTCACTGTGAACCAGCACATGCTGTATTAACCTGTTTTCTGTTACTATAATGAAATATCAGAGGCTGGGTACTTTTTAAGGAAGGAAAGGTTTATTTACCACACAGCTCTGGAGGGAACAGGTGTAGTGCTGACATTAGTTTGGCCCTGCTGAGGGCCTTGTGTGACCTCACCTTTCCCAGAGGTGAGGCCACATGGCGAGGAAGGAAGCCAGAGAGCAGGGAGGGGTCGGTCTCGCTCTTTCATACCAACACCTCTGGGAGAACTAAGCAGGGCCCGTGTGAATGACATTTCCTTCTCAGGGGACCCCAATTATGTCTCATGAGGCACCAACTCTAACATTTCTACCCACCCCCAACACTGCCAGACCTAGGGCCACCTCCCAACACATGCATTCCTGGGGACTCCTCACACCCTACCCAGAGCATGCACGCTGCGTTGCCTGCTTCTGCCCACCCCTCACTTGCCTGTGATGGAGGCTTTAGTAGTCCTGGCAGAATAAAGGGAAAGTTGAGAGGTTCAGTGGCTTGCTCCCCGGCCAAGGCACGATGTGGACCCAGCTCAGGCCCCGAGGCCAACTGAACCTTGCGAATCTGATTGCTGCAGGTAGACAGAATGCAGGCACTGAGTAAGAACTGTGGAGCTGGGAGGTGAGAGTGTGAGTCCGGAAGAGGGTGAATATTGCTTGACCCAGTTGGCACTGTGGAGGTGGAAGAAGTGACTGGGCTCATGTCCATGCAAGGCATTGGGGGCTTACAAAGGTTTGTAAGACACAAGTCAAGACGTAGCTGCCTCGCCCGAGCAGCACAGCATGAGGGTGCCATGCGCCAGGCTGGAGACAGCAGGGGCAGTGCAGGCGCTAACGTGGGCATCCAGAGTTGACTTGGAAACAACCAAGCAGTGCTGGAGGTAGAGGGAGCAAGCGAGCGAACGGTTTTGGCTATCTTCCTCTGTTCCTCCTCCTCTTCTACCTCCTTTTCCTCCTACCACCTTCAGTACAATTTAACACACTGGGTGAATGAGATTCTCAGATGCAAGATTATAAATTGAAAAATGGCCCCAGGTAGAGCCTCGGCAAGCCTAGCAGTTAAAGGCCAAGGTGAGGAGGGCTGGCTGGTGGTGGAGGCTGAACACTAGCTGTAGAAGGGAGGGAGACAACCGGGTCATGATTAAAGACCCCTTCTGTGAAGGGGCCAGGGAGTATTTGCTCACTGCTGCTGACTGTCAAATAAGGCATGGAGAGATCTGGCTATTGGCTTTGGCAAATGTGGCCTACTGTTGGGTTTGCTGGTCCAAAGGTGAGAAATGCCATAGACAAGCCACATCAGCTGTCCCTGGTTTTCTGGGTGCAGATGCCCAAAATAAACGAACCTAGAAAAGACAGAGCACAGCTTCAGACAGTCCTAGATTTGGACCGTGGATCCATCAGTAGTTGTGTGACCCTGGGAAAAGGTACTAATCCTCTTTTATTTTTATTTCAAAGAGAATAAGAAAAATAAAAGGAATAAAGTGATACAAGAGAATT
>NW_004524605.1:15491390-15514591 GCF_000260255.1 Octodon degus
CTCCCCCACATCATCATCTTTTACTTTTGAAGTTGCTCAGTGTCAGCCAAGGGAGCAGGTGCAAAGATCAAATCCTATTAAGAGTAAGAATTCCCATTTGTCTGCACAGCTGGAAACAGCTTGCTGGCTGAGTCTGTAGGCGGGAAAGGGGCTGCTCGTGGCTGCTGGACAGCAGGAGCTGGGGACCTTTGGAGATGTCAGCCTAGGGCTGTCAAGCTAGGGATGTGCATCTACTGCTCAGGCAGCCTTACCTGAGAGGAACAGGCAGTGACACCAGGGGCACAGGAAGTCAGGCCCGGTCCCACTGCTGCAAGCGCCCCTAAGGTTCACTGGGCCTCCTGGCTTACCAACGGTGCCTCTGATTTATTTATGTTTTTGAAGGCACAGTGGCATCTCTAAATCTCTTCCTTTCCAAGGCATGGGAAGTGTTGAGTGTTGCATCTCAAGAAGACAGAGTTCTTGCTGTAGCCTGAAGTGCCCCCGCGATCTCAGTCCCCTGCTGGCTAGGCCAGCGACATCACTTTGGGGGCTCCGTGCAAAGCCACACATTGGCCTCTGCATTCCTGTCTGTGGTCTCTCTGAGGACAGAGACCTTTGTCTTTTCTGGTTTGCTGCAGCGGCTGTCCTACATCCGGCCCAGCCCTGGTTGGAGGTGGTTGTTCTCTTACTGTTGTTAATTAAAGACATGGTGCCCTTGTCACGGTGGGGACTCCCTGGCAGGGCCTCTGTGACATTAAGCTCGACTCTGAGCCAGGCATGGGATTAAGTTAGGGTTCTCAGCTTGAGTGTGTGTGAGAGCCACCCACGATTCCGACAGATCCCAATGCCAGGATCCATCCTGAACCAATTACTTCAGAATCCAGCGGGGACGGGAGAGAAGGCAGCGTGTTTTGAAAGCTTCTCAGCTGATGCCAATGTTGGGGCTGGTCTGGGGCCGGAGGACCAGCTCATGGGCACTTGTTTTCAGTGGCTACGGGTCCCAGGCTAATCTAGGCAGTTTGCTAACTACTCAGATTCCCCACAACCACTTTCAAATTTTTCCAAAGCAGTAACTTTGGGAAGATGGAGTTGTGGGGGGTGATTATTGTCTATAAGATCCCAAGAACATTGTTTGCGCAGAAGTCAGAGAACCTGAGTTATCTTTGTCTTGTTGAGCCCTACGATTGTGCCCATTTTACAGATGGGGAGAAGAGTTTAAGAGGGAAATCGAACACTTCACTCAAGATAACAAGGGCGGGAACTGGCAGGGCTGGGATGCCAACCGAAGGCCCCTACAGCCATGCTTCCGGCTTCCCGATGACCTTTCTTTTGTGACCCAAACTTAACTATGTTCTGCTGGATGTTCGCAAAAATAAGATGAAGATGTGGTCAGGAAGAGCATGAAATGCTGCGTGCGCTGAAGGCGGATGAGAACGCATCGCCGCTCCTTGTTAGGGAACAAGGCAGCACTGGTGGGAGCTGACCCCAGCCCCAGGTCCCTGGCGCTCTCGGGGGAGCAGCGTTGGGATGACAGATCTGTCCATTTCCCGCATCAACAAGCGAATCCCTAAGCATCCGGGGCCTCCTGCTGCTGCTCTGCAAGGAGTAACCCCCTCCTAGACGCGTGGGCGAGAAAACAAGTGCCCCGTGCACTTGCCCATTTCGCGTTTGGTTTGCAGGTAGAGGTGTGGCCACCAGAGGGCGATATCGGACAGGAGAAAGCGGCGCTCTGCAGCTGTTGATAGGCCTGGAGAAAACAACGGGCTCCTGGCTGCGTGTTGGAATCCCAAAAGGGAGGGTCTAATTCACAGAGCAATTAAATCACCACTGCTTTTCCCTGAGCCTGCAGGGCACGTTTCCTGAACCACATAGACCCATGAGGGCACCTGGACTTTTCTAGATGTAAAGCAAACAACTGATCCGACAGACTCTCGCTCTGTCGGAGAGCGCGTGTTTATACATAGAGGCGATTTTTTTTTTTTTTTTTTTTTAAAGGGGAAATTTTGTAGCTTCCAAGACTTTTACAATGTTGATGGGAATTAATGTTTCGAGAAATGGTTTTATGATGAAGTCGTATGCTGAATTAATTTTCCATAAATACATTTTGCAAAATGTTTTTCAGCCCTGTCACCCGGTGCCAGCGCTTGGGGAGTGTGTTTTCTCCCGGCCTCGTGCTACCCTTCCTTTTCCCTGTGAGCCCGGGATAAGGCTGCCCTGGGTTTGAGCCTGAGCAGGGCCCCAGCTCTTGTGTGATCCTGGATAGGTCGCTTAACTTGCCAGGGATACCTGGCAACCCCGCAGGTCTGTCACGGGGTTTACAGAGAGTGCAGGGAGAAGGACTGGCTCAGTGTCTCCTGCAGAGCCCTTGGTGAAAGGAAGCCACTTCCCGTGTTCTGTTCACTTCTGCTTGGGACCAAGGTAAAGACCCAGAAGCAAGTATCTGGGTTGGTTTGTTTGTTTTTCAGACAGCATTTCTGAACTCACTGTGTCGCCCAGGCTGACCTCGAACTTGCAGCAATCTGCCTGCCTCAGCCTCCTGAGTGTTGGGATCGCAGGTGTGCACAACCACACCTGGCTTGAGAGGCAGATCCCGGGGCTGCTTTCCAACTTCCTACCCTTCTGCTTGCTTTTCTGCTTTCTCGTTAGGCACTGGAGTTCTACTGTGAAACAGTAGGTCAGTCTTTCAGGAGAATGCATCAGTATCAGCTCCTTGGGGCCAAGGCGGATACTGACCCCAAGGCTTGCTTTTCAGAAGCTGCCTACCTGGAGAGGGCCACAAAGAGATGACTTTCACATCCCGGCCTTTGCACACGTGGCACCTGCGGAGTGCGGTGACCATGGTGGTTGTGCCGATAAGTATCAAGCACATACACCATGCTAAAAGTTTTATAACACTGTCACCTTTAATTCATACCACAAGCTCTAGAAGGTGGTGCTTATGTCCTTTTTACAGATGGGAAAACTGAGGCTCTAAGAACTCAGGCAATCCACTGAAGTCACACAGCTACTAGATGGCAAAGCTAGAGTCCAGCACAGGTGTGACACTCATGCCTACCATTGAAAAGAGAACTGGGAATAAAACATATACACCAGACACTCTATGCCAGTGTCACTTCCACAAAAGGGCCACCCTTTGTGTTGGAGAGGCTGAAAGGAGTAGGGAGCCCCGAGTGACAGAGAGACCTGGAAAGACCTGAGCAGGGCTCCAACGAAGAGTTAGGCAGGCAGAGATGAGGGAGGACAAGGGCATCATGGGAACCCTCAAGAGCAAAGGCAGCTGGGTGTGCTGATTCGTACCTGTAATCCCGGCACTTGGGAGGCTGAGGCAAGCACCTGGACTACATAAGTGAGTTCAAGTTCAGCCTGAACTAGCAGTGAGTCCTTATCTCAAAGCAACAACAACACAAACCGAGAGATAGATAGATAGATAGATAGATAGATGATAGATAGATAGATAGATAGAGAAACAAAGAGGCTGGAACACTGCATTTGTGGTGAAGGGAGGGGCTGCCTATCATAACTGCACTGGGCAGAGGAGCTAAGCAAGAGGAGCCGCACTTGGCCAAGGTCATACAGCTACGTGACAGTGCTAAGATGGAGAATGATTAGTCCAGCTCCAGTGGGGTGATCACGTATAGGTCTCATCTCACTCACAATCAAGGAAAAGGCTCCCAGTATCTGTGCTTCTTGGGCGGATCCCAGCCACGCCAGCCACCCTGCTGTGCCTGAGGCTCAGCGTGTGTTTCTTCACCTATGAGTGCACATGTGGCACTGAGGGTGGCTGTATAGAGGGGCACAAAGCTATTCTTTAGTTCTAAGAAATCAAAGGAAGAGTGGATCTGCACCATGCCTGCTCTTCTTCCTCGTGACTGGGGAGCAGGCTACTGCGCTGCGTTCTTTCTCTCCATAACCCCCTCATTAACCGTGTGCCGTACCTTTGATCCAAATCATGGTGCCAAGAGGCCGATTCAGAAGCTCTCAGGTACCACCACAGCCGAAGGCCTGGCCTCAGACTCTGGTCACATAAGAACTTCCGTCCACAGGGAAGGATGCCAGGCTTTAGTGGATTTGTGTGTCTGGCTGCTCCTACATCTGTGATCAGATGCAGGGACGTGTGTAGGGCTCAGGGCTCAAGTGTCCATTGGCAGCCCAGCACCTCTGTTAGCAGAGAAAGGGATGAAGTGAGGACACGCAGGGGTTCCCTGCTGGGGAGTACCTAGGAGCCATCAAGGCAGTGACGGGAGTGGAGGCATATCGCCTTGTCTTCCTGGAGAGAAGAAGGAAGCGTGGCCTGGCTTATTCATCTATGTCCATATCAACGTGCACAACCCAAACAATAGTGATGCGCCAGGCTTGTTGGTAAGCGGAAGAGAAACGGCAGGGGACAAAGGGACAGAGTCTCCTCATCCTACTGGGATGACACAGGGTGCCAAAGGGAGACACCAGTGGGCAAAGAGATCAGCTGTGTAAGTTAGATGATATTGGTGAGTGACACAGGTGAAAACAGACCAGGAGAGGGGGCCAAAGTAGAATTTGTCTGCATGTTGTTCTAGGCTAGATGGAACGAAATCCAATTGTTTTCCTTTTAAGTAAGCAGAGCCCTATTCAGAGAGCCCAGTCTGCTTCCTTCTAGGTAAAATCTGGGCAAGGTCCAGTCTCTTTCAGGGGATCCACTGAGCCAAACAGACTTAGGAGGGGCGTTTTTCCTAATTGCCTTGTGGGCCAGTTTACTCTGCATACAGCACAGGGCTCCTGCATGGACCCAAGGCCTATCCTTGCAAAATGGAGGCTGGTGAAGCTCTCCCATGAGATCTCAGAGGTTTGTGTCTTAGTGCTATAGGCTGCCCAGGGGGTCTCAGAGCTCTGGGGTCCCCTGTGGGGGTGCCCGAGCAGCGTCCTTTCACTGAAGTAGCCAGGAATTCTGGAGCTCGGTTTCCCCAGCGTGGCTCTTGCCTGCCATGTAGCACATGCCCCTGCTGCCATGCTGCCGGCCCTAAATCGATGTCTGAGCCTTCTATTTATGGCTCCCATACAAGTCTGGGTGGTAGTCTACTTAGAAGGACACCATCCATGTTGGACCAGATCCCACCTTAAAAAACTTATTTCAGTGCAATTTTCTGTGAGGACCCTGTCTCCAGATACAGTCATTCTTTGGGGTGGAGACTCCAACACATGAGTTTTGGGGGACATCATCTCAGTATCTGTAACAGGCGAGTGATAGGTCAAGGCTGGGAAACCGTGTTGAGGAGCGTGGAAGGCCATGGGGGCTGCTGTGGTGTCCTCTGAGAGTGCCAGCTCCCGTGTGCACCTCACCAAGTTCTGAGCACAGCAGCCAGCGAGAAAGGACTGCAAGGAGGCAGAGAGATGGGCTGGGAAGCCGCCGCAATGCTCCCTGGGAGATCTCTGGCAGGAGGGAATGGGAGACAGACTCCACAGCACCTGTGACATCATAGTGGGGCAGGTGGCAGAGTGTCCAGCTTAGATGGATTGCTGTTGGGGCTACTGGGAGCACTGAGGAAACCCCCATTGGAAGCCCTGGTCTGGTGGGGTAAGATGAGCCCAGGGTGGGGTCTGTGCTGAGTTCTAGGGCGTCTGTCTGTGAGACATCTGCAGGGATGCAGGTCTTGGTTCCAGGATGGTAACGGCAGCCATAGAGTGAGAGAGGAAGGAGGCCGGCTTTGGGTTTGTATCTTTGGCAGGCAGCCCCCAGCTCTCATTTAAACTGGAGACATGTGTGTCTGTACATGGGGTGGTAAACACCCTGCCCCAAGGCTAATTTCGCAGCCCACATTCTCCTGTCTGACGATGGGGGGGGCACACTTAGGGGAGGGAGAACCTCCAGTCTCTTGGGTACTTATTCCCTTCCTGAGACCTGAGGGTGTTTAATCAGTTTTTGATACTTAATGAGTCACTAAATTCTCCCCTAAGCACCCAAGCTGAGTCAGCCAAGGTCCCCTCCAGGGAGGGACAGGAGTGGAGCTCCCGAGCAGTTCCATCACTTGCTTTGTATTTCTGGAGGCGGAAAGGGAGGTTGGGATCTGACTTTCCAGCTGAGGAGCTATAGTGTCCTGTCTACTATGCTGTGAATAATGACACCAATGGGTCATAAGCCTTTACAGGGCTTGAGGGTGTGTGACACGGAGCTTTTGTGGTAGAAGCAGATTTGTCTTAAAAAACAAAAGATGTTTTCTTGGGCCAGTTTTATTATAAGAACAGCCGACATTTATAGAATTTTCACCAGTGTCCTGACAACGCGCCAAGCGTTCCACTTGTACTGTCTTAATTCATCCACACAGGCACTGTGGTGGGAAGAAGTTTGCCAAAGGACACGGGATTTGCAAGCAGAGGGGCCGCAGTGGGGACCCCAGCAGGCTCCCCCATTAATCTTCTTGCCCTGTGGTGCCCCTGGGAGTGGGTCATGTTTACAGCCACCTTGGGCAGTAGGGTGCAGCGGAGCTAAAGTGACATGGACTTCTGGCCTCCCTGATTTAGAGGCCTTCTCGGCGATCTTGCTCTCTCGGGATGTGCGCCAGGGAGCCAGGAGGCCACAGGTGAGAGGTCTGTTGCCCTCTAGACACCACGCGGGGGAACAAATGGGGAGACTGCACAGAATGAGATCCCAGGAGCCTCAGCTGGTTCACGTCCCAGCCCTCTGAACCTTCCCTCCCAGGCACCAAGTGGAGAGTGACTAAGCTTTCTAGCTTCCCCTTTTCTTGTGTGTCCAGTGCTGGAGATCACGCCCAGGGCCTCACGTGTGCCAGGGAAGTACTCTGTCACCATGTTACACTCCCAGTCCAGCCCCACCTTGGAGCCACCCTGGACAATGCCAAGAGGCGATGTTCCCATCAAGCCCTGCCCAGGTGGTAGACTTATGAACAAATATGTGCTTTTCTTGTAAGCCTTTATGTCTTGGAATAGCTTACAAGTGCAACACTAAGGTAAACTGAGGCACGACGAGACGAGATACAAGATTCGTGATCACGTAGCTATTTAGGGCAGGGCGAAGGTTCACTCTCCTTGCAGTCAAAGCGTAGCTCTTTCACTTGCTGCTTGTGTGATATTTGGCCAGAAACTGATCCTCTCTGTGCTGCAGTTCTGTCATCTCTGTGTGAGGGATAAAAATGCTCCTTCAGAGGGCTGCAGAGAAGGCCAAGCCAGGTATCTCATTACCGCTACAGAGGAAGAGTCAGTGAGTGGTGACATTGGGGTTTGGGTCACATGGACTCAGAGTCCATCCCCAGGCTGCGCACCAGTGAGCCCTCCGAGTCTGGGGAGCTCTCACCACGCTCCCTGCCAAGGCCAGGCAGTAAGTGCCCCTTCACCCCACTGTCCCCCAGGGCACGCTTGGGAGCCCTTCCCTGTTACCTTCACTGCAGAGGGCTCCAGGCTGCGGCCTCTCTCACGGGCACAGCCCAAGATTCTGTAGGCTTTCTCGGCAGTCGCCTCACCCTGTTGACTCACCGCGAGCTGGCAGTCAAGGCCCTGACTGCTTTTGCTGCCTGTGCTGGCTGGTGTCCAGCCTCATTGCGTCCCATTTGGGACTGGCACAGTGGAGATCTGGAAGATCATTCTACAGCGCTGTCTAGCTTGTGTTGTTTCGCGCATCATGGTACTTGCTGTGGAAGAAACTCTCGCTGAACTCTCCCCTTGAGTTTCCCAAGACTCCCCCAAATTCTTTGACTGTATATTCCTACCTTCTGGTTTTTTTTTTTTTTTTTTACTGTTGTTATTTATTTATTTATTAGGATAATTTGCATGACTTACTGGTATTTGCAACAACAACCAAAAAAGTGCAGATGGACTGATTTCACAGGACACTCCTAGGGGTGAGGTGGAGAAACTATGGTAGTGTGAAGAAAAAAGCCAACATCAGGGCTTGTGTCAGGTGCCTGTGCCACATCCGAGCCCCTGGCGCACACTGTAGTGGATTGTGATTCTCGTTTCTGAGTGTGAAAAGGGGCTCAGCTTTGAATAGCTGCAGTGTGAGTAGGGAAACGCTGAGCAAAGACCACCATCCCAGAGGTCATGCGCATAATTAACCAGGTCTCTTGCAGGCTGGTCAGGTGGTTTCTGGTCTCCCCAAGCATGTTGCCCACATTTTTCCAGCTTACCGACAAGGATGCAATGACATTTTCATCATGTCTAATTTCTTGCTGAACTACCAGCTCTCTAAGTGGCCATGTCACTTGATCCTACTATTGTGGCTGCTCTATGTACAGTGTCTGTTCACAGGGCCACAGAATAGGCCATTGGTCCCCAGCGGGTGGATGGGTCAGAGTGGACTGAACAAAGTCCCAGGGTCTGGGGATCATCAGTCCGCAGTCAGCAATGAGCTTGCAGCTCCCAGGGGAAAGGGTTTCCCCAGGGGCCTCAGGTTGGGTAACAAAGTCACAAAGTCAAATGGACAATGACACATCTACACGTCTCTGCAAAGCACATGGGCAATGTGGAAGAACAGTGCTGACTCAAGCCACGGCTGAGCCCTCTCTGGATGCTTTTCCACGTTGGCCTGGAGTCTCCAAATTGTGCCTTAATTGATCTCCATCCCCATGCCACCCCTCAACTCCCTATCTTAGAGATTTTTTTTTTTTTTTTTTCCATTCTGGGAATGGGAGGCTTCACCCTTACTTTACTTGAATTTATTCAAATATATAGCTTATGCCCCCAAATCACATATTTATTCACTTATGCCTATGCTTTTGAAGCTCAAAGCAAATAATTTCTTTCTTCTTTTCTCCTTTCTTTTGTGCCATCTCTTCCTTGAGAGTATGAAGGCAGACTGCTCAACTCACCTACACAAGGGAAGAGGCCCAGTCTGACAGGGGAGCATGGGAATGCAAAACACACTGGCTAATGCTTTAGCAATGCTATCTTCTGCAGACCAGCAATAGCACTGGCCCAACATGGCCTAAGCAAGGAAGGGGAGTTGGTGGTTAGAGCACAGTTGAAGGAAGCTTGGGGTGGGAAGAGCTGGACCGGAAGTGGAGCTGCCTTGGGACTTGGCAGCAAGGGGCTCCCACTGGGCCCACTTCTTGGGATGCTGCAGCCTCTCGTCTCTGCGTCTGTCTGACTGTCTACCCATTTCCAACTCTCTCTCTGGACTGCCTTGTACTGCTCTGGTGGATGTACTGTATGACATCTGGATCCCCAGCCCTATCCATAGCCTAAATGGTGCCTAGGCATCACTTAGAAATGCTGTCCCTTCACAGAAATCTTTAACGACCATCTGCCAGAGCGCTGTATTAAAAACATGCAAGTAAGCGAGGACCACAGATGTTCAGCGAGCCATGGCACATTTGCATATGTGGCTGCAAGGATGCCCTGGAGCTGAGCCCACACTTCTCCTCAGAAGGCACCCTAGGAAAGAGCTAACATTCTGGAAGCTCAGTCCTCAAAGCAAAGGAAAGTCACTGGGCCAGGGTAGGACAGGTGTCCGCCTTCCTGGGCGTCAGTCAGCTCTTATTAGGTGGCAGGACGTGCTGGTACAAGCACAGGTGAGGGAAGCAGTTTTGTAGAGGGCTTAATCACATTGCTCTCATGAGATTTCTTTATCAAACCCTTCAATTTTAGTGTATCACTTGAATACTGAGTTAAAAAGCTAAGGATAAAAATTCTTTTGCAGGACTAACTTGGAGTCCCTTTTGGGACCTACATTGCTGTATGCCACTAAACTCATAGTTGTCCCATACAGCAGCTTAAAGTTGTAGGTATCAATTGGAATACTGTTTACTTGGTAACTCTTACCACCTGCCCCTGTAGAAAGCACAATTCTCTCAAACAAGGGACATGAAGGGTGTGTTTTCCAAGATGCGGGCAGAGTCAAGGAATCCAGGGGAACTGATGCGCCGCACACAAGGAGCAGGAGCTGGGAGCTTTTACCCTGCTGGGCTGAACATGCAGAGAACGGAGCAGTTGCTACAGCGGGACAAAGTGGTCATGGTTGCGAGACTGTACAAGAAGCTACCTGCCTTCAGTACAGCTTGGCCTTCACTACAGAGGGAGCTTGCAGATAAACAGCTCCACATCATCCTTTTTGTCCTCTCCATTCTTCTGCTACTGCCTTGATGGTTGACTCTAAATAGAAGCCAGAGCACAAGAGGTGCTGTTTCAGATCTAGGAAGGCTGCCCTCATGGGGACGCAGGGAAGGGCGGAAACAGGCTGGGTGTGGATCTGGGAGTAACTCATGGAGAACACCCTGCAGATCCCAGAGAGTGTCCCTTGGCCAAACCTTCCCCGGGTCACAGCACTTCCCCATTGCAACTCTCCTCTGTGTAACTGTGTCTACGGGACTCTTGGTGGTAAACGCTATGCTTGACTTGGCGGCGGCTGTATTCCCAGTGCTGAGCACTGGGCCTGGCCCCCAATGCTATGTCCCCGAACTCGGAACATGAGTGGCTGTGTATTCGTCTGGTGCCCCCTACCCACCATGCTTCCAGAGGTCTTTGATCCCTCTGTAATATCCTAGACTCCCGCATGGACATAAAAGTGACTATTTGGTGAATGAACATGCACAGCTGAGAGAATGAATGGAACCCAAGGTAGGGCACTTTGAAAATGACTTCCTGTTCATTCCTCAATGCCGAGTTCATGTGAGGACTCACCCTCAGACTCACTAAATTCAGTAAGACCTGCTTTTCCTGAAGGTCCCGTCAGCATCTCTGTCGTGTGTTTGCTCCTGCCCGGTGCCTGTAACACCTTGCTTTAGTAGCGTCCCGTTCATTTCCTTTCAAGCAGTGAGAGTTCCTATCCCTGCTCAGGGATGAGCCGTGACCCCTGAGGCTCTCCCAAAGCCACGGATGAAATGTGACTTTCCTTTCTTTCCACTTCTTTCTTTTCTTCTTAAACTGAGCACTGAAGGCTGTTTGTTGTTTGTACCCCCAGAAAACCTACATTCAGACAGCAGGAGGAAGATTCCAGACTTAATCAGGCCAGTGCTAACCCCACAGCAGCGGTACCAGCAAGGTGCTGGGCTCTGTGGGTGCGCCGCTTAGGCTCAAATGCTAGCTCCGATGCTTTTCAGCTGAGTGACCTTGGGCAAGTCACTTCTCCTTTCTCTGCTCAGTTTTCCAATCTTCAAAATGTGAAGATTAGATGAACTCAAGCAATACAAATACTTTCAAAGCAGTGCCTGGCACATGGTGACCACTCTAAATATTGTCAGGCCCCAGTCGTCAAGAAACTCGGGGGAAGAAATGAAAGGATTCTATTTATTTTTTAAAAAGAGAAACAAATATCACACATCATGGAATGCGCCGGGATGAACTTAGTGGCTTCACAGAGGCTTTGTTGCCTGCCTGTGCTCGCAGATGTGGCTTAGGCAAGGGGCAAAGGGCTCTGGAGCTGCTTCGAAGGTCACATTCAAATGTGAACCGTTGCCTTTTTATTCTTTAAGAACATCCAGAGACCCCTGGCTGTACCTGGTGTTCTTTTTTCCTTTTCTGGGAAAGTTCATGGGTTCTTGGCCCCAAAGAAGCTTAGTTCTCTACAGCTTCCCAGAAGGAAATTAAATTTTCAGGTCCTGGACAAAAGTTTAGTTATCACTAATATAATCATTCCTGCTGTCGCTGCAGGTCTGGAGGACTGGAAGGGAGAATGGGATTTGACAGCAAAGAAAAACAGCCCTCCATGGCCCTCCCTGTCAAACATTTGGTGGCGCACTTACACGCACGTGCTGGTGTGCCGCCCGCCCAGCAGAACAGACACGTACAGCTGCACACAGCCATGCACAAGCAGACGGCTTTCTCAGGGATCTTTATCGTAGGTAATTTTTTTTTAAAACTTCATCCATCATTTTGGGGCTGCTGACTTGGCCTAAGCAAAGAACTGGGGAGAAAGGAAGAAGTGGGAACTGTAGGCACAATTATGTACTGTTTCCATCTTCTAGGAAATTCTGTGACAGTGTGCTAAGGGAGAGGGTCCTACCAACCTCTAATACCAGGCCATGAGAAGGACTGCCAAGATATTTGAGGGCTGATAAAGTTGCTTGCTTGCTTGCTTTTTTTAAAGTGTAATTTTGGAGTACTTTTACTTGTTATAGGTTCAGCTTTGCGGTTACCCCCTGTTGTTCCATGCTAGTCTGGATTTGAATGTTGGATTTGCTACCTGGGAGGAGAGACACTATCGGAGTCTTTGTCTCCCGGTCTGTAAGCAAGGAACTCATGTCACCTACCTGTGTGGGTTAAGGCCATGCTCTGCTTCCAGCCACAGAGCTCAGGCGGCCGTGGCTGGGCCAAGCAGGAGGTCACTTTTCTCCTGTAAAGAGGAACTCAGAGTGGGCAGTCCAGGGTGTATAGGATTTGGGGGATTTGTCAAGGGTGTGGCCTTCTTCGGCATTCTGCCTGAGTATCCGTCACTGCTCTGACTGCAGACAGAATGGCAGTAGTTGAAGAAATGGGCCAGCTGGATCTGTTACCCTTTGAAGAACTTTCTAGAAAGTCCCACTGAGTGACTACCCCTGTGCTTCCTTGGTCATAACTCTGCCAAGAGGACTAGCCATGTAAACAAAGGAAGTGGTGATACTGGATACTTTAACTGGACATATTGTGTGTGCCGCCCCACCCTGAGCTCCTGTAGTGAAGGAAGAAGGGAAGAACTCAGCAGTATCTGCCACACTGTTGGAGGCGTTGCTGAAAGCATGTCCTGAGATGACTTACGTCGAAGTCCTGATTTATGTCCAACATTGGAAGCTGTTATTATCAGCAGAGAACCCAGTGTCTTTGAGGATTCCAAATAGAGACAGTCTCGTTGGGGCTCAGGGACTACCCCTGCCATGGCCCCCACCTGCCTTGATCTGACTCAGGCCCTGTGACTCAGGCAGTCTCATCTCTCCAGAAAGTCTTTCCTCACTACTAGAGTTTTTAAAAGCAGATGATGCCTTTGAAAATCTGCATCATGCGATGACTCCATCTTTCAAAAGTGACTTAAGATGTACTTCTTATGATGAAGAAATCTGTCACTGTGTTCCCTACACAAGTCACAGATTTCTTGAGTGGAGGAATTCTAGTCTGTTTCTTTTTCTCTGCCTTGGATCTTTGGTTACTAGTTCTTATACATAGTAGGTGGCCACGATGAATAGAACATGGGGCATTCTGAGCTAGGCAGCTCTTTAAAAAGTGATAGTAGGATCACAAAGGTGGTATGTTAGGGGTTTGTTCCCATGCATGCAATCATGGTTCCTATTTTGGGGGATATTTTGTCCTATTTGTGTTGGCTTTCAAAGCTAAGGTAGCCAATGACATCTAGTAAACACACAGCATGGTGACTCGCGGAATAAAGAAAGGTGAAAAGCAAGGTCCAGATGCCCATCTGGGCTCAAGCATTCGCTCATTTACCCAGTCATCCACCAACTGAAGGCCTGCTGACTGCTAGGCACAGTTCTGAGCATGGCTTCCCTGCTTCCATGTCATTTCCTCTTTGATCCATCTCAAGGCAGTGTGAACCCCTTCATTCAGCAACCCTCCCTTTCTTCAGATTTTAGACCAAGGAGACTTCTCTGGGCCCTTCCATTTCAAAACCTCCCCCAATCCCAGCTCAGTCACTTGCTTTGTAGGAGACTCCTATCAAACACTTATGAAGCAAGTCTGCAAAGCAGGACTGCAGTGAGGAAGAAAGCCCTGTACTTGCTGGGGCCTTTCCAGCCCATGCATGCTCCTGTCCTTTCAGATCCCCAAGTGGCTGCCACGCCCCTCACCCCCTTATCCTGTGGACCCCAAAGGATTTGATCTCCTCCCTCAAAATGAAGGCATTCAGCAAACATTTTTTTGAGCTTCTGTTAGGTATATAGGCCTGTGTGGGCACAAAAGACAAGAATGTGGCCACAGCAGCAGCTCTCTCTGTCTCACTCTCTCTGTCTCTGTCTCTGTCTCTGTCTCTGTCTCTGTCTCTGTCTCTGTCTGTCTCTCTCTGTTTCTTTTTTCTTCTTTCTTTTTTCACTTTTGTGCTGCTGAGGATTGAACTACAAGCCTTGGGCATGCTAGGCAATCACTCTACCACTGAGCTACATTCCCAGCTATATAAACAAATTAATTGTTTAAATATTTATGAAACTAGTCATTATGGAAATCTTTATCTTTGTAACGCTGGCAGAATGCTTTCTGTGTCCTGGGCCCCACACTCCATGCCTTCAAGACCCTTTCTCCTTAAGCTCCTTGGGGAGTTGTGCCTGCACCTTGAGACAGGTGGAGACAGGATAGCTATCCCTTACCTTCTCCTCACCTCCTGCTCTCTGTTGAGCTCGTGGGAGAGTGAGGAAGTCTGGGGACCTAAAATCAGGACTCATTTTCTGGGAAGAGCCCACTTGTCTGGTGGGAGGCCTCATGCCAGAGGGGACAGCTTCAGGCATGAGTAACTGGCATTTGTAAGAGGAGAGGGCCAGAGGATAGTTCCCCCATGCCTGGCCCAGAGCCCACCTCAGGCCCAAGGCACGTGTGGTATCTCAAAATGTCCCCAACCTCGTGGTAGGAAAGAGGAAGTTAAAATGCCGGTGCCAAAAGGTTGCCACGGGGTGACTGTTACGTGGTGTGAGGGGGCACTGCAGCATTCTTTTGTATAGAAGGGTGAAGGCGAGGCTCAGAGAGAAGACGCAGTAGGTCTCAGGATGAACAGGGCTGAGTAGAGGCTGAATTATAAAGCGGACCACCTAAATTTACAGCTTCACAGTTACATCAGGAGTGGATATGAAATGTGGGTGTGGCAAGGGGAGAAAATAATCCGCAGGTCTGGAAAGAGGATGAAACTTCGCCATGAGTTGGGTGGTGCTTCAGCCAGCTACCACAGTAGGTGCTACCTGGGACAGATGACAAAATGAGAGCATAGAAAAAGCCTCTCAGAACTTAGCTTTGCACCCAGGAGAGAGAACTTTCAATGCAATTGAATAAATGGTGCCGAGGAGAAGGGCTTTCATCAGAGATGTGGAAGTGCAAACTCAAAACGTAAAAATTATTTTTTTTTTCCTTTTGTAGAAACAGTGGCTCCCCAGACTTGTGACTGAATTTTATGTCCTCAACTGGAATTTAAGTAAAAACATCCATTACTATTTCCATTTCTAGACTTCTCATCACGGCTTGCTTCTCAGAGCACCTGCTTACGTTCTGAAGTGCCTGCCGGGATGAAGGTGGATATTAAACCTATGAATAATGGCTGAGGCTTCATTTTTAGACTCCACATTTTCCCAGAGGGAGAGAGGATTTGCATCCATCTTTTAATCAATGGAGAAGCCAGAGGATGACTCATCACTCAGAGCAGAGAAGGAGGTCGTGATACCCTTGACTAGAGTCCCTAAAGGCTCTGGTTACTTCTAGGTATGACCCCAGCAGTCTCCCGAGGAATGTGTGCCGTGGGGGCCGGAAGTGCTGAAAAGAGAGATGGCCACTACTTGGACAAGGCGTCTTCCTGTCAGCAGCCCAACACTACCCAGACCTGGGCTCCAGCTCAGGAATTCAGCTTCCGTGTCCAACACCCACTCCCAGATTCACACGCTTCCACACAGAGCCCTGTCTCACCACCAGAGCTGGGATGACCCTTGATGAGAGGCCTTTTACTCTTTGAAATACAGGAAGAAGGAATTATAGAAAAATACAAGTAAGAACCTTCCTGTGCTAACACTATGGAGACAGTAAAATGACCAGGGGTTTCCAGAGGTTAGACAAGAAAGAGAGACAGACAGACAGACAGACAGACAGACAGACAGAGACACAGAAAAAGAGAGAAAGAGGTAGGTAGAACAAAGAGACTTTAAAGCAATGAAACTCCTCTGTATGATATCACAGTGATGAACAGATGTGTGTGTCATTAGACATTTGTCCAAACCCATGAAACCTCCAACTCTGAGTGAGAGCTCTAATTAACTGTGGACTTGGGTAGAAATAGAATAGATAAATGTGACTTCATGAGTTGTGATAAATATTCCACTCTGATGGGGGACGTTGCCATCGGGGAAGCCTATACACATGTGGAGGCAGAGGCTATGTGGGCCATCTCTGCACCTTTCTCTGAATTTTGCTGTGGACCTAAGAGCCCGCTTCAAGAAAAGTCAAGTTTTAAAACAACAGCATCAACAACAGTAATCACCCTTTATCACTTAGTTTAAAGAGAAAAGTAGGGGGCAACTTCCCTTTTTCTTTTCTTTTCTTTCTTTCTTTCTTTCTTTCTTTCTTTCTTTCTTTCTTTCTTTCTTTCTTTCTTTCTTTCTTTCTTTTCTTCTTTCTTCTTTCCTGAGAGCATAAAAATTCTACCCAGTTTCTGTCCTCTAGATGCTGCTGCTGGGATATCCAAATGGAGCAATCTCTAGCACATGCACTGAAACTCAATATATTGACTTTCAAAGCAGATCAATTAAGTGATTATTCACTTTACTGGCAATTGCATTACTTCTACCTGGGGTTCCTTTAAGCAGTGACTCCCTAGTGCATTTAAGAATTTGCTTGTATAGATCATGAGTCTTTAAAGGAAGGTCAAGACAGACAGAAAACTAGAGTTCAGGGCCATTGGTGTTGAAGTCTGGGAGAAAAACAAAGAATAAAGACAAAGTCCCTTTGAAATCATGCAGATCTGTAGGAAACAGGATGGGTTTACTAAGTTCAATCCATACACAGTTTTGCATAGCATTATAAAACAATGGCCCTTGAGGAGACCTAACACTTATTACTATATCCTGAAGTAAATGGATTACTGATATAAATTCTCAAATCAGCTTATTGACATAAATTCTCAAATCAGGCAGTTATTATTCTTACTTGATAGACTCATAACCTTTGGCCCAGTATAGTAGAAAATTGTCAAAGTCAGGTGTTTTGAATTCACATCGCTCCATTGGTCAGGGATCATAAACTGTTGTTTTTTCCCTTCTGGTGGGAAACACGAAGAGTTAATCAGCATTCACTCCTCTCTTTGAGAAATGTTCTTTAAAAAGGAAACTATTTTGGGCTAGAGTGAATTAAACAGTAAACATGAGACTCGCTGTTAGTTTATTTTCTCCGAATGCACACCCTCCTCCAACCATAATTCATTCAGGATGGGAGCTGGAACTCATTAGGAGTCACTGGGTTGGGGGAGAAGCTAAGCCCGCTATTAGACATCACACAAATGGTGCCTTATCATCGTCGCTAGCCTCTGGGGTTTTCGAGTGTGAATTTGCTTCTGGGTTGGGCTGGGCGCCAGGTCTATGTGGAGGTGCCAGACGTAGGTGCTCCCTGGAACTTCGATCAGCCTGGCCTTGTGTGAGGATGACCTCTTGTCGTAAAACAGGATGTGTCTCCAGATTGTCCCCCATGAGTCCTCCTATTTGTGCCAATGGGAAGGGGAAGCTTGGCCCAGAAGGTCAAGTTGAAAGCATCCAAGTAGGTAGCAAGTTGCAGAGAGGAGAAATGATTGTTTTAAGCGCCAAATCCTCCCTGTTTGGAAAGAGTGAAAAACTGATGCATGGTGGGCTGTGACATCTTCATTGTAGCGGCGAGGAGGGCAGGGTACCTGAGTTCCCTTCAATCTACGATACAGCTAGAACGGTAGAGCAGGGAAAGCCATCTGTAGCTCAAGTCCCTTCTACGCATGGGATGGTGGAATTGTAATCCACCGACTGAAAGAGTGTTGATCACTTACAAAGTGCTGGACATTATGGCAAATACATCAAACACCAGGGCAGCGCGTGAGCAGGCCTTGTCAGGATCCCCATTATGGAGCTGAGGGAGCTGGCGCATAGGGAAACAAAGTGACTCACCCCATGTCCCACGGAATTCAGGGTTTTGAGTCCAGGTAGTTTAATTTTAATTTTTTTTTTTAAAATGTATTTAGTACACGGTTTGCAGGGTCTCACTACACAGATCAGACTTGTAGTGATTCTCTTGTTTTTCAGCCTCCCAAGCGCTGGGATTATTGGCTTGTGCCACCATGTCCAGTCTCAATAGTGGTCTCAGTGTGCCCGGGGGTGGGACTAGCATAGCAGGCCAGGAATTGAACCCTGGGCACCTGCAGACACAGGGGCCTAAGCAGTCTCTTTAATCCGCTGAGCTATCTGGCTACTTTAATTCTAATTTTTACACTAAACTGTGGTTTGGAGGTATTGTGAGTAAGCCCTTTAAAACTTCCTCAGCTTGAACTTCAATCTCCAACATGGAGTATGAAGTGGTGGGACTTTAAAGACAGGGGACCCAGTGGGAGGTTATTAAGTCATCAGGGGCATTATCTTTGGAAAGGAATGATGTATTTTTTTGTGGCACCTTAGCTAGTTTAAATGAGAGTGGCTTGCTCTCAAAAGAACAAGCCTGGCCTCTGAATCTCTCTTGCTACCTATGTCCCAATAAGACTGCTCTTATGAGTCCTGCCTGTGGGGCCACCTGCCACAGCGCCACCTGCCACAGCTGATGTGGCCAGAAGGTCCTCATCACACACCCACCCGACAAGACCAACCAGTCATGGACATTTGGCTTCCAGAACTATGAGGTATATAAGCTTTTTTTTTTTCCTTACACTGGCCAGCCACAAGTATTTCATTCTAGCAATAAAAGGTGAGTGAAGGCACACAGCTCACTGCTGTATTCTTCACCTGTAAGATGGAAATAATTACACAATTACCTCACAGGGTCATATAAATAAAAATGCTGTGGGATGATAGTTCCCGGACCACAATAATAGCTTGTTAAGTAAATAGAGTTTGTTTAGCTTGGAGAAGCTAATGAGAATAGAAGACTGAATTATCGCTTTCAACAATTTTTAAAATTATACTGATTCACTTACGTTTATTGAGCATTAAACCTCTACAAAGCCAGATAAGGCTTTCTATTATTCTTAAGTCTATAGCATAAGAAGAGACTATAATTTAAACAGGAGAGATTTGGACCGAAAAATAAACTGACTGTCATACTGGGAATAAAATTTCAGCATAAATTATTTTAATTAGCTGTGAAGGTTAAATTCATGATGTTTTAATAGAGAATTATTATGTGAAGACTGCCTTGAAGAATCTTGCAAGTTACGTACAATAACAAAGCAGGGATTGCCATTCATGCCATAGTATATGTCAATGGGCCTCTCCGGAGTAAGCACATTACTCAGTGTAATGGTACATGCTATAACCAATGGCATCTTAGATTAGGGGAGATGCGGCATGTGGCATTACAAGGAGGTCAGAGGGAAGACAGTGCCAGGTTTGGCTAGTTTGGCAGCTCGACATTTAAGGACACATAGTATGCTGTCTGTGTAGGCCCTGGTGAAGTCTTACCTGTGTCATCTGAAATGCCTATGTTGAAAATGATCCTACTCCAGCCGTATGAATCCATGGCTTTGAATAAAAGTTGAGAGTGGAAATGATGATCTAAGACAGTTATCTAAGAAGAACAAGTACATATCTTGCATATGACTCACCATTCAGAATTTCATGGCAGTCATAAATAATAGACCAAAGCCTGAGAGCTTTACTCAACACCATACTCCATAGTCACACCAATATTCAGATCTGCTACTCTAACTAAAACACAAAAGTTGGTTGATATAGTGCTTCGTAATGGAGCCTGGAGTTAGATGCCAGGTCGAAACTAAGTTCTGTCACTTCTTGTCCTGGTGACCATTATGAACCAGAGGGAAGGTTTTTGGCTGCTAACAGCAGAAAGCAAACTGGAAATGTTTTAACAATAGTAAAAAGTTATTATTCTTTTTTTTTTTTAAAGACCTAGAATGTGTGTACACAGAGATACACCTTTTATGTTTTTAACATCTCTGATGTTGGGTACATCATGAGTTGCCACGATTTGTCCTTGTGTATCAAACCTGCAGGATGCTGATGGTGTCTTGGGAATGTACCCAAGAGATTATGCAGGGACGCCTCATAAGGAACACTGTGTCATAGATGCTCTTTATACTCTAGAGGACAGCAGTGTGTGGAAAACCTTGAACACCGGTGACTCTTAGTGGACAGGTGATGCAGGAAGTTACATTCCCAACGCAGCAAGATTTAGAAAAGCCTTGACTAAATGGCTTCCTTTTTACATTTATTATGAATATAATATTTCTTTTAAAAACATATTTATTCATGAATGTATTATAGGAATAGGCTATATGAAAACTAGAATCTCTGTTCAAATCTGACTAAATGCACTGCTTTTTCTAAGTTTAAAGTAAAAATTCTAAGTGGTAAGAGAATATAGTGTCACAGTTGACTTGGCACTTTTCCCCTTAGACTCAGTGTAACGCTGCGTGGTATAACCAATGGCATCTTAGATTAGGAGAGATGCGGCATGAGGTATTACAAGGAGGGCAGAGGGAAGACAGTGCCGGGGTTGGCTAGTTTGGCAGCTTGACATTTAAGGACACAGTTTCTTCTTATCTTTTCACACTGTCATCGTTTGTCTGCTGGTCTGTTTTTTAGGTGACTCCCTTCATGGTCCTGATGGTCAGCCCCCAGTTCTGGGTGGTCGTGCTGATGGCTGTGTCCCAAAGCAGAGCACGAGGCTCTCTCATGGGTCTACTTTAGGGCAATGTGAATTCTCGCAGATTTGACTTCACATCTTACTGTCTACGATTGTGCTGCCTACACATAGTCAAGAGCAGTGAACGTGGGATCACTGTGTGCAGGCCAATGGGGGCTGATTCTTGCATCTAAGGGAGGACTCCAGCTCCTGATACATTTGGACAAAACCGATGCTCCTCTCGCAAGAAAAGAGGGAAGATGGGTAAGTCAACAGGAAGCATCTGCTGTGCTCACCAAGTGGCTAACCTTTACTTGCTGTGTCTGCTTATGTATAAAATGGCAATAATAGTAATAATAATAATATCTATCTCAACCAGTGATTTTAAATATGAAATATAATATGCAAAATACTTACAATAGTACCTGATATATGATAAGGACTCAAAAAGTGTTAATGATTTATTGATACTGCTCTTCCAGTTGTTATTGTAATGTCACCTTAAATCTGAATAGGTAAAGTTAGATCTTGTCATTGAGGAAAAGGAAAATATAGGCCCAATTAATCTCATGTGTTAGGACCATGATAACTGACCAACGAGTGTTTTGCTTGAGCGAGTCTTCTGTACTAGGTATTGTTCATAATCTAGGAAGATTTTAAAACACAACCACTGAGACATTTAGATTGTGGTTATAGGGCCAAGCCTTACACTTGGAAAACAATGGGAAGCCTCTTGGTTTCCACCCTTCTTACATGCTCTCCCTCCCCTGGAACACTTCTCCTCAGCTCTCTCCCGCCTTAGCCTAGTGAGGTAATCCTCCTCCTGCCATGGCAGCTTAATTGTTCCCTGACCCCGGATTTTACATGACGTGGTTATGCTGAATGCTCTCAATATCTCCAGCATAATAGCAGTATCCCATTGAAATCTGTCAGTCACCTCTCAGGCTTCCCCACTAGATTATAAGCTCCGTGAGGGCAGGGCCCAGGTTTGTTTGTTTGTTTCATGACTACATCCCCTGTGTATGGTTCCTGAAGCAATGCAGGTGTGCTGTGTGAGTGAACATGCTTCACTTAAGAGTCTTTCAGTTGTACAGGTACAACTTGGTGTAACTTTTTCAAATGTATAGATCTTATAATTGAAACCCTCAGAGGCTGAGCTGATTTTTCTGGTGTAGCAAGACATGGCAGGTTCAAATGATGGTAATGATATGGTTTCAGATCTGACTTTCCTGGTGCTGGCTTCATTTCCAGACTTCTGGTCTTCTTGTGCTTCTAAATTCCAATTAAGCTCAGTAACAAAGAATATGTGCCTTTTCTCTACTAGTTCTACCAAATATCTTATTTTACTGGGGTCATTTGTTGATCCTTGAAGGAGTCTCCTAGTTAGTGTGGAACTCAGGTGAGATTTTCCTCCCCTGTACACATATAGGTTAACCTAGATGGAAAGTGAGGAAGGAGGTGATTTCCAAGGAAAAATTTGGGGTAACATAGTAGAAGAGGTGCAAATAGATGCAGAACCACAAAACAACAGACATTCGCTACAGAATAAATACATAAATGAATGAATAATACAGGTAATAAAATTAGGATAGAGAAGGAAGTGTTTAATGATGTATTTGTGGTCAGGCAACACAATGGCTCCTCAGAAATGCTTTATCCTAATCTGGGGAGTTTGTGAACATAGTACTTCATATGGTAAAGAGGAATTTAGGTTGCAGATGGAATTACAGTTGCTAATCAGCTGATTGTTAAATAAGATTAGCTTGGTGCATTCATTGCAATCACAGAGTCGTAAGAGGAATCGGACACAGAGGAGAGGGTCACAGTGATGCCACATTGCTCTTGCCCATCCTGATGCAGGAACAAAATGCCAAGAAATCCAGGCAGCTCTCAGAAGCTAGAAAAAGAGGAAATGGATCCTCCCCTAGAGCACAGTAGCCCTGTCTGCCTTGAGTTTGCCACAGTGAGACCCATTTTGGTCTTCTGGCCTGTAGAAGTGTAAGGTAATAAAGTTGTGTTCATATAAACTACTGTTGTGGTAGTTATAGAAGCAATTGATGAAGTTCAAGTGAGGTAACAGATTATAGAGTGAATGAATGATGAATGACACAGACCCATGTTATGAGATCAAGGATAAAGAGAAGAGCGCTGTACAGTTCCAAAGAGGGAGACGTCCATCCTACATGGTTGGTGTAGTCAAGGAATCATTCTTGGAGGAGGCAGCATTGTAGCTGGGATATTTTATGAGTTTCACAGAAGGAGATGGATTTTTTGGCTGAGAACAGTGGAAGGCAAAAGCAGGAATGAACAGACGTATTGAAAATTTCATTGACATTGCAGGCTGCGGTTAGAAAAAACACGATATGGGGCCGGGTAGAAGGACAGGAGCTGAGAAGCTTCTGCAAATCTTGGTTGAGAGGTCTGCAGTTGTTTTGGTCAATGGGGAGACAGGAGTGTAGCTTGAGTGGAAGTCTATTGTGTGATGAACAGGAAGTACTAGGGACAAAAGAGACCAGAGTCAGCAGGCCTGCCAGAAGTGTGGCTAAAACTGCAGCTGGATAGAAGTAGGATACGCTTGAGGGGCAGCAGAGAATGTGGGAGACACGGGATCCTCTCTGGGAGCCCCTAGATGCCCTCTAGCTCTATCCATGACTTTGGGGAGGGGGGCCGAAGAAACTTCCAAAGTTCAATGCAAAATTTATGGTTTTCCTAGAGAGGAGACTATATCCATTATTAGAATCTCAAAAAGTGTCATCACTGTCATTTGTGTTGACTCCTTCTTTCTCATTGATGCCTATTATTCTCACATTGTTCATCTTTGCATC
>NW_004524605.1:15515956-15529041 GCF_000260255.1 Octodon degus
CACACACACACACACACACACACACACACACAAATAAATAAATAAATTAAAAAAAATAAGGATAAGCTTGCTGGATTCGCATAATGTAAATGCATCTAAGGATCTGGCCTCCCACGTTAGAAAATAAGCAGAATTCAGCACCTCAGAAATCCTCTCCTAAGCACTCCAGAAGTCTCCAAAACTTCTCTACTCTCTTCTTTCTTCCTGGCAGGGTAACCACAGCCTTCATTGCTAACTCCATTCTGAAGTATTAAGCCAGGGCTGCATCAGCTTCAGCTCCACAGGAATTAGGCCTCCATTCCTAAGAGCAAGTCAAGGCTAGAAAACCACAAATTGCAGCTTTGCTCCAGGAGATTTCAGATAGAAGTGGATGAGAAAAACACTTCACTTCTGTCCAAACATCTCCACACTGCTTTAGCACCAGGCAAGACCACACCAAGCAAGGGCCCTCTCCCAGTTTTTGGTCATCTGACAAGTGGCCAGGGATGGAGCTTTTCCCCCAGGATTTAAAATCCCTATGAATCACTCTGTGTTAGTCATCATAATCCCGGGGCTGGGTCTTGGGAAGGGCAAAATCTAATTTGGGCATTTCATTTTATGACTTGATCATTATTTGGTTTCCTTTCTTGGTTCAGATTCAAGGGCCAAGAACCCAGGCTCTTAAGTACGTAGTTATCACGATGCATTTTTATGCTGCATCAAGTGGCTAGAACATGTTAGAGAGGAAGAGGATTAGACAGCGAGTAGTGTCTGATACATGTTAATAGGAAGTCCTTCTGCGAGGGTGATAGGGTGCACTCCAGCAGACCCGAGGCCGGAGGAAACATGCATGGGCTAGAACCTATCTGTTTGCCTTTTCAAACAATAGTCAAATGAATAATGGTAACTGGATTTCAGATTCAGTTTCCGCCAAGGCTCATAAAAGCAGGGAGACCAGGCAAAAATAAATTAGATAAAGTTTTCGTGACTGCACCAAGAATAATGGACACTGGCAAGGGAAATCATTCAAAAAAGAAAATGCAATTTCCTTAGAGAAACAGAGAGGGAGAGGAAGGGAGCAGAGGTAACAGGGCCATCCTTGGCTATGTGCCAAGTGCCTGTCCTTCCCAGTGGCCACATTGGGTGTATTGGTTGGCAGTCTATGGTGACACATTTCCAGGGTTTGCCCTATGTCTCCAGTTCTTTTTTTTTCCCATAATTTTATTGAGAGACAAATAACAATGAGACAGCTTCAAAGCAAATTGGTATGACAGTTTCAATAATTAACACATTGCGTACTCTTTTCCTAGTGGTTATTTGCTGTACAAGATGCAGACATGATATCCTGTTTACAAACTCTACTAGAACAAATCCCTCTATTCATTAAGAGAATGTAACTATATATCTATCCTAACCATTTTGAATAAACAGATACAAAATGGACATTCATCTGTATCCCTTTTTTGTTTAGTTCCATCATTTGACTATTACAGTTGTGTTAACTCAGCAAAATATTCTAAAAGAGTCCAGTAGTCCATAATAATATTAGGTCTTCCTCTTGACTGGAAGTTTCAGAAATTGTTGACTTGAGTCCCCTACAGCTCAACATAACAGCATGGCTTTACTTCTTATACTTCGTTTTTATACTTTTCTGCTGGGTGGTTGAGACCAAGTTAAAGCAAGACCTATGCAACAAGAGTTGTAGCTTTTGGGTCTGATAAGGTCAGTGAAATCTCAGGATTTATTCTGAGATCCTGTACCTCAGATTGTAGATCCTTTGTCAGTGTGAGCCATGTGGATGAGTCACAGTCATTGCTTGGCCAATGTGTTCTCTGTGAAAGCCTGAGAGAATGTTTTCTCCCCATGTGACTCTCCTTAGGCACACTGTACATCATCGATTACTTTCCTCTTTGGCCCCATAATCTCCTTGATTAGAAAATTTCGGACATTACTGAGTTACATGATGTTATAGTACAAGTTCTCATATGTCCTGAGTCTTAATTGACCTTGGAAGGCTAGGGCCAAAATGTTGGCTTTCCTTGTGGTCCTCTTTTTTCTCTAATTTTGGTCTTCAAATTTAGGTTGTTAACCCTCCAGAAGAGAAGCTTATTGTCTGTCAGGATTTTGTGGTCCCAATTTCTGTTGGGCTTGACATCCTCTGGGGTTTCAACTTGCTTTAGTTTTGGAGAGAGTTTTGTTATTATGGTGTGGTGGCTGAGCTTAACTGGATCAACTTGATTGGCCTGAGAGCCCCGGGGGGGGGGGTTAAGTAAGCATGCTTACTTTGGGTGTGTCTGGGTAGGTCACGGAGATATGACCTTGGGAGCAGTCCCTGGCCTGTTCTTCTTTGGTGCTGTCCCCTTGTTCTGTTTCCCAGCCACCACTAACACAGCAGCTTTGCTGGGTCATGCCCTCCTGCTGTGAGGTTCTGCCTTAGGGGCAGCCAACTATGGGCTGAATGGAGTGAAAACCTGAACCAAATTCCATTTCTCCTCCTTCAAGTGTTGTGCATCAAGTATTGTGTCACAGTGATGGGGAAACTGGCTAGTACACATTTGTCCTGAGCTGGGAAGGACTGTAAGGAAGTAGAATTTGGTTTTTTTCCCCTCCAAGAGATTTTCTTCAGAGTTTTCCTGTGCTACTTCTCACCTTCATCCTCTACCTCTTCCAACACTGAGTTGGCCCCACAGACCAAGGAATCTTCGGTCTTTCCAGTGCCTGTGTTGAATTTTACTATTAAAAAAGCCTGTCACAAGGGCCAGCCAGATAGCTCAGCGGACTAAAGGGCCTGCTTAGGCAGGCGCAGGGACTGGGGTTCGATCCCCAGCATGCCATGTGGGCCCTGCATCCGGAGTGCACTGAGACGATGAATGAGACTGGGTACGGTAGTGCACTCCTGTCATCCCAGTGTTTGAGAGGCTGAAAAACAGGAGAATCCCTATGAGTTTGATCTATGTATTGAGACCCTGTAGGCCTTGCACTAAATACACTTTTAAAAACCCTGTCACAATAGAGATGGTGCTTTCAGTGTCATCTGCTTTTTCAGAAAATGTACAGAAAGAGCTAATAAGATTTCAGAACAGCTCTTATAAATCTTTTTTTTTTTTTTTCAGTACCAGGGATCAAACTCAGGCCCTTGCACTTGCCAGGCAAGAGTTCATTCTACTGAGTCATCTCCCTGTCCCTGTTTTACCTAATTATGCTAGGAAATAAATTTTATATATTTATTTAAATAATCTAAAGGACAAAAATGCTTTAACACAAAACTCAAGTTTTTCTGAAAACGTCCATTTAAATGTGGCAAAATGAATAGCTCTATCATTAATCTTACTCGCCTCCCTAAACCCAGTAAAAATAATCTTAATTAAATGAAGACACCCTATAAAAATGAGAAAAGTCAATAGAATGGAAAACGGGATGCAGAAGTGTAAGGGTCTTCTTAAAGAACAGGAATGGTGCTACATTGACACTTGTAAGGTGAAGGGGGGTGGTGAGCCATAAAGAGCAAGCTGACCTACCTCACAGAAGCTCTGGAGGAACAGAAGGCGGTGGGTTCTTCTAGAAAGCAGGGCTTGAGTGAGTGGACTTGAACCCAGGAATATGGATTTGAGCTCCTGATTAAGACATAGTTAAATCCTGCGCTAGTCAGCATCCTGCCACTACAGCAAAACACCTGAGACAATTCACTTATAAAAAGAAAAACTTTATTGTGGCTTATAGCAGTGATGGTGAATCTTTTAGTGCTTGCAGTGATACAAGTAGCCCACTGTGGCATGTGCCCTAGGTTCACCACCTTGGAGTCTAAGGTTGAGCTTCCTGTCCCTTGTCATTTGGCTGTCTGTTCTTGATAACCTTTCTTTAGCTTTGAGGGTACAGTCTCTGCCCTCCTTCACATTTCCACCTTAGGGCTCAGAAGAAACCTGTCTCATTGATTCCCATGGTGCCAAGAGGCCAGGGTGTAACTTCTGAGCAGGATGTAGAGGTGGCTGGGGACACTGGAAGAGGAACTTGCATCGTGGTGCATTGCATGGGGAAGAACTGTCTTCTGGCTTAGCATAGATCTGGCCTTCTTTTCTGTGAGTAGGAGCAACAATTGTTTGTTCCTCCCTTCTGTCCTATGAAAGTGCTCAAGAGAGCTTGAAAATAGATTCTAGCCCTAAAGAAAACAGGAAGTACTTCCCTGTGGTCTTTTCTCACATAGTAGGGACACTGTGTTTCTTCAGAGTAAACTTACCCTCTCCACAGAGCTTTAGTCAAGCCCTGTGCCCCAGACAAGACTATTATGACAAGGTTTAGACAGGAATGCTTCCTACTCACCCTTATTTATGACCACTTTGTCACCCAAACATGAAAGGACACAACTAATAATACTACCTGAGATTTGGAGCAGGGGTTTGTCTCTGCTGTGCTTGCCTAACTGAGGGAGGGCCAAATAGGTAGAAGGAAATCACTACCCTGATAGCTAAACCAGCACACAATAGTCACATACAAGAAAGTAAAAGCTCTTCTATGCAGAAGATATGGCTTAGGCTTAAGGGTACTAATTCCTATTCTGAATCAAAATCTAAATATTGCAGCTTACATATCCATGTGTTTATACAGAAAATGGAAGACATAGAGGATGTATCCATTGGTTCACCCAGCATGGTGGGAAGGGAGGGCAGGCTTCCCTCAGCCCACTGGCTGTGGATGGACCATGACAGCCAACAAGAGTGACTCTGCTTATGGTGAAATGTCAAGCTGTGGTCCACCAGACAAGCTTCTCACCCATGTGTAGGTTAGGTCTAGGAAGATGTCCTTCCAGAAGGAGTAGGGGGAAAAGATTCTTTTAATACATGGTCTTTGATACATAATGGCTGCCTAGTAAATATTTCTTAATAACAGTTAGGAAATGACCCCTAACTATTACAACAGTAGAATATTATTATCTATTGAATGTTGACTGAGAATGTTAAAGAGCAATTAGTAATATTCACTGGTTTATATAAATAAGTGATAGTTATCTAGAAGACCTCACATTTCATTTTCACTAAAATTACCTCATAAAACTTGAGTCTGCTGAGGGATTACTGACAAAGGAAAAGTAAATTTCAATAAAGCTTCTTCATACACTTGACTAACAACTGAATCACATCCAAAAGTCATACACCAACTGTGGTGCTTCTGCGCCCACCACTCTTATCAATAAACCAGCCTTTAGCCAGCCCATACCCACACATGGATTTTTGGATGTCAGACAGCCCCATTGGAAAAACTTGTGCACTTCCCAGAGTTAGTGGCAAGATGGAAGAAGCACCCTGAGATTCGAGCCTTGTGTGTACAGAACTGTGTGAGGAACACACAGGTGATGGTGAGGATACACATTTGCCTTGTTAATTCATCTGCTCTTTTATCACCTTGGATCTCTGATGTCTTGAAGAAATTGCTTTCATAGGGAAAGAAAGTTACAGACAGAAATTTAGGAGTGTTACAGAGATACTCCTATGGTTTAAAGGTAATCAGATTTGTGAAGTCTTAAAATGTCTCTTCCTATAGTTCTTTGTGGAATAATACTGGGGTGGACTCATTCTGCACAGGCCTCTGTTAAAAAGCTAGTATTGTAAGCATGAGGTAGATTAGCTGGCTTTACCAGATGGCTTTACCCAAGACTAGACCTTACACCTCACCTCATCCACAAAGCTATGCCAGTGATCCAGAGCTTCTCAGAATGATCACATTATATTAGTTAGGGTCTTCCATAAAAACCTTGGGAGAAGCACAGACTCTACTACATCCCAAATCGAATATTTAATTTCAGAAGACCAAAAGCTCTGGTTATCCTTTGACTGACCACTGTAGCCCAGAGCATGCGGTCATATGATAATTCATTCAGAAGACTGGGCAGGAAGTTGAAATCGCTGCCTCAGTCAGACTCATGTGGGAAGCATAAAGGGGGACAAGTAAGGATGTTGTTGTCCAAGAACCCCAGAAGAGGGATATTAGACAATTTCAGTAGGCCGATGTCCCTCAAGCTTGAGAAGCTAAAAAAAAAAGTACAATGAGATTTGCAGTGAAAAGTAAGAAGCAGAATTGACAGAAATTCTGAAGTAGAAGCCAAAGTCCTCAGAAGAATTCTTTAGGCTTTGGTTGTGTATGGAGGGAAAGCCGTTAACGGCCTTGGCCAGGACTTAATGTAGTTTCGGTACAAGTGGGTGAGAGAGTTAGCCCCTGCTCTGCCTTTCTTTTGCTTTTCTTTTTATTTATTTATTTTTCCCATAATTTTATTGAGAAATAAATAGCAATGAGACAGTTTCAAACCAAATTGGTAGGACGGTTTTAATAATTAACACATTGCATACATTCTTCCTAGTGGTTATTTGCTGTACAAGAAGCAGATTTGATATCCTATTTAAAAACACTATTACAACAAATCCCTCTATTCATTAAGAGAATGTAACTATATATCTACTCTAACCATTTTGAATATACAGATACAAAATGGACATTCATCTGTATCCCCTTTTTTGGTTTAGTTCCATTATGTGAATATTATAGGTGTATTAACTCAGCAAAATATTCTAAAAGAGTCCAGTAGTCCATAATAGTGTTGGGTCTTCCGCTTGACTGGCAATGTCAGAAATTGTTGACCTGAGTCCCCTACAGCTCAACATAACAGCATGGCTTTACTTCTTATACTTCGTTTTTATACTTTTCTGCTGGATGGTTAAGACCAAGATAAAGCAAGACCTATGCGACAAGAGTTGTAGCTTTTGGGTCTGATAAGGTCAGTGAAATCCTCTCAGGATTTACCTTGGGATCCTGTACCTCAGATTGTAGAATCTTTGTCAGTGTCAGCCATGTAGATGAATCACAGCCATTGCTTGGCCAATGTGCTCTCTGTGAAAGCCTGAGAGAATGTTTTCTCCCCATGTGACTCTCCTTAGGCACACTCTACATCATCAATCACTTTCCTCTTTGGCCCCATAATCTCCTTGATCAGAAAATCTGGGACACTACCGAGTTACATGACATTACAGTACAAGTTCTCATATGTCCTGAGTCTTAATTGCCCTTGGAGGGCTAGGGCCAAAATGTTGGCTTTCCTTGTGGTCCTCTTTTTTCTCTAATTTTGGTCTGCAAACTTAGGTTGTTAACCTTCCAGAAGAGAAGTTTATTGTTATTACCATACAACCTAGGCTGTTAAGCATAACCTCACTATTTGTCTGAATATCAAACATCTTAGGCATAACATGGAACAGGTATTTTTCATCAAGTATTGATATGTTGAACTTTAAGTCCCTACAGAATATGATGAAAAAACATTTAAAAATTAGAATACATTTTAAGAATAGGCATAAAGAATTATGTAATTCTTATGTTTACAAGTAAGTCCAAAAATCTAATCATGTACAATCTTGAAGCAGGACAGTCTCACTGCTCTGCCTTTCTGAAGGTCAGCAGATTCTTTCTGGCTAGATAGAAAAGGTTACTGGTCCACAATGATTTTATGACTTAATTTTCCTTAACTTAAGAAGAAAGATGCCAGGACTTCTTTTCTACTACATTTTAATGCTCCTTTTCCAATGGAAGTCATTGAACTGGTGGGAAGATGACCAGCTTAGCTACTTTTTTTTTTTTTTTTTTTTTGGCTACTTTAGGCTGCCTTAGTTTAGCTTCTTTATTTAAGCTCTGGAGATATTTCTTTATTGAATTCAAAAATCCAGAAAGGCAGACTACCTCATGATGTGATCAGTATTGAGGGGACACCATGGTTATAGGAAAAGGGACTGAATATTTAGAAACTCAAAAGCAAGTGAAACAACCACAGGGAAGTTTGGGCCAGTTGGCTGGAAAGTCTGATGATTTCCTATGAAAAGCAATGACATATAAATGTTGTTTTCCAACTAATTTGAAGATAACATCATGCAATACAGTGGTCACTGTTGAATTCCTATTACTTTGTTTAATGGAATTTTGTTATCATTTTTAAAGCTTTTTTTAAAAAAACTATTTTGTAGTTTTTTAAAGTGTTGTTTTCCCCTGACATATCTCTAAGGCAAAATTTTAGTGTGATTTTGCCTGTCAGACTCCATTTATTCGCCAAAGTGAATATTTGGGTTTCAGTGGCTGAACAATAGAGAACGCCTAAGTCTGCTAAGACAGATTCCGAAGCAGGATCTCGGCTTATGTAGAACTAGTGCTGCACAGTGAAACATTGCCAGGGCCTTAGAAAGAGCACGTGGTGGAATATAGCTGCCATGCCTGCCTTTGAGGATCCCAGTTCTGAGGATTTATCCACGTGAACAATTATTCTAGAACAAAAAAAATATTACCTGCCACAAAAGTATTATTTCCAGTGTTGTTTACAGTATTAATAATTTGCCTTATAGGTGGAAAGTAATCACTGTGAGAATTAAATTGTTGACCATGAAGACCTTTCAGGAACATGAAAATTAGTGAAAAAAAAGAAAATATTTATACAAAAGAAATAATTGCAGCTCATAACACAAGCAGATCTACACATGGGTATTTTTGCGCACATACGGGCATTTTCCTTTGTGTTCACTGGTATGTGGAACCCAGTATCCATGACACAGTAGGACATAACAAAATACTTTTTTTGACTGTTTTGTTGCCAACTGTGCATATTTCTGTAAAAAAAGGAACAAAATTAAAACTAAAAACCCAGTTGCCAAAATTTTTATTTATTTGTTTATTTTTGTGTTTTTGAGACAGGGCTTCACTATGCAGTTCAGGCTGGCCTTGAGCTCACGTTGTAGCTCTGGCTGGTTTCAACTTGCAATGGTCCTCCTGCCTCAGCTTACAGAGTGCTGGGATTTACAGGCCTGCACCACCACACCTGGCTAGTGTGTAGTTTTTTTTCTCCCAGGAATAACAATATTTTTCTGTTTTCTCCCTTTGGCCAACCTCACACTTAGGCTCCTTCTAAGGCTTCACTGAGCATTAGCAAAGACTCAGGCTTCTATTAATTTCCTCAGGCCATTTTTACTTAGTCACAAAAACTTCTCAGCCCTGCCTTTGCCTCCAGAGGCCTGAGCTGGGCTTGTTTTTTTATTATTAATTTTGCTGAGAAACAAATAGCAATGGGACAGTTTCAAAAACGATTAGCAGAACACTTTCAATAATTAATACATTGCATATTGTTGTCTTCATAGTGGTTGTTCGTAATACAAGATGCAGACATGATGTCCTGTCCAGATACTATTAGTACAAGCCTTTCTTCTCATTGAATTAAGAGAAAGTAGCTGTATATCTATCCTAACTATTTTTTACATGATGGTCTGAAGGAGCCCTTGTTCATTTTCTTGGGGAGCTTGTTGGTTTGCCTGAAGGAAGTTTTTCCTTTCATGTCACGTGGTCTGAGAGGTCACTGAGGAAGTATGAGAATGGTCTCAACAGCATCTCTGAGGCCAGTTAAAAGCTTCCGATAGAGTTCAGAATTCTGATCTGAATCTGTGAATGGGGTCCTAGGGGTGATGCAGACCCAGTGTCTGCCAGACCTCGGACTCTGACAAAGCCTCTACTCAATGAGTGACCCCTGATGGGGACAAGTGAGCAGTCACTGTGTAACTTCACTAACTTCAGAAACTCTCCTAACATTTCCTAATTCCAACAAACAATAATTATTCTTTTTCTCTGAACTACACAAAGCACTCATAACCCTCCGCTCGGAAATTAAAGTTTATTTTCAATTTCCTTGGGCAAGGCGAAGGCAGGGGTAAATTAACAGTCTGCAGCTTGTCTGGAACCAGAAAAGCACCGAAAATGTGGTGAGGAGTTACAGTGTAAGAAAATCGTCCAAAGACAATGCAATATTTAGCCGATGATAATCTCAAAGATATACTCAGAGAACAACAGCTAGATGAGCAGGCAATATCTCAGGCAGCAAAGCAAAAACGGAGAAGGGAGGCAGCTACTGCAATGATTTAGACCAAGGAGAAAGCCATGTTTTATCTGTCTACACCAGTCTAATGTACTGAACAGCACAACATTTGTCCATTTAACTGGGTGGATAATCAACCATTTGCTGTCCTCCCTAATTTACTCATAAATTTTTTGTCTGTTTTGATTTCATACCTGACTGTCTTCTGTTACTAGTCCTTTCTTTTGAGTAACATATTTTCATATTTATAACAGTGTTTCTCATATTCATTTACTTTAAGCATTTTTATTGAATTTCTACGATGAGCACGTGCTATAGGAGGCAGAAAGAAAAGATCGACTGTGCAATAAGAAATGTTCAAGGAGACAATAAATTAAAGAAGCCATTGTAATTTGGCGTTAAAATGCAGGAACACTTTAGGCACTCTCAAAGTACAGTGGGAAAAGCCCTTTCTAGACTGGCAAGGCTTTGGAAAGCAGGGGACAAATGGGCTAGTTCTGAAGAAAGAATCTCTTGGATGGAGGAGGAAAAGCACCTTGTATCACCTGTCATCCTTCCTTTCAGATTAAAAGAGCTGTTAGCATTGTGTTTCCTTCCAGTAATTTCTGTACACATATCCAAGTACACATAGATACCATAGATACATAGATTGTATATAGACAATAATTATGTAAAACTGTGAAATAAGTTTCAAGGGTTTTTTTTTTTTTTTTGGTATTTATTTATTTATTTATTTATTTATGGAAGGGTCTACAGGGTGTTTACCAGCTCACTACTAGATTGGATTTGTAGTGATCCACCTGTTTACAGCCTCCCAAGATCTGGGATTACAGGTGTGCACCACCGTGTTCAATCTCAATCGCCATCTCCGCATGCCCCAGGGGCGGGGCCAGCACAGCAGGCCCAGGGATCGAACCCCCAGCCCCTGTGCCTGTTTGCAGACACTTTAATTCACTGAGCTACTTGGCCGGCCTTTCCTTTGTATCTTTAAATATGTGCTGTCAACATGAGTTTTGATAGATCAGTAGTGTTACATTGGACAGCTGCTTCATGATGCGCTTGATAATTCTCTTTGAGCCTGCTCTAATTTTTGTTTGCAAGCCTCAGAAACCAAGCTGGACTAATGTAAGTAGAGAAGAAATTTCCTGGGATTATATTAGGTAGCCATAGAATCTACAGGAGGATTGGGAGAATAGGTTCAGCAAAGAGGTCAGAAATCAGGACAGACTCGGCAGTGATTGCCTTCTCCCGGGCCTACTGCGTAATCAATCTGGCACAGGGATTTTACATTATTGGTGTTGTCTGCAGCGTTCTAAGAAGGAACGTCTTACCTTACTTACCCAGTGACAAGAAGGGAAGTGTGGGCTCATTTGGTTCTGCAGTGAAGCGTAGAATACTGACTCCTAATAGTGCTCCCTGCAAGTGGGTGTTTACCCTACACACACACATACACCCAAAATAACAACCCCCCCCCCAAGAACACTCATTCTCTCCTTTATTGGGTGTTAATATATTCCCTTCTCTCCTTTTCATTGTGTTATAAGCTGTTGAAATTTTCTCAGCAAAATATTTCAGTATTTCTGTAGTTATCTCCTAAAGACGAATTCACTAGAAATGGAATTTCCAGAGGAAAGGGTGTAAGTGCTTCGGTCCCTCACTACGCACCGTCATCTGCAATGCGCATGCTCGTCCTCTCAGTGTGTGGCCCAGGGCCTGCTTCCTTCACGCACTGAACAGCACTGGGCGAAGCTTCCTGGCCTCTCCTTTCTGGCTGGTACTCACTTGGGCAGCCTGAACCTCATTTAAATTACAGTTCTTTGAGATTGGACATCTAGTGGCAAAGAGAACCATTCAGTAAGTAAGTTGTTTATGTTCTGGAGTTTCTGTGTGATAATTACTTTTATTGATTCTTTCTCCCATTAATTTGTTTATTCCTGGGGCTGCTTTGTTTTAATATGTTATAGAGAAGCAGTTACTTTCTTTACTCTGGAAAGACAGTTTTAACAAAGCAGCGAGTGAGTGTCAAGTACTGGAAGGTTGAATTGGGGAAGGGAGGTCTGGCGAGAGGGCTCACCCCCAGCAGTGGCTCTGGCTCATGTGGGAAGGGTCTCTTTCTCAGACCCTGGGAGAAGGGACGGGGCATGTCTTCAGATGCAGGTCCATTCAGTCAGACAATTCTCACTGCTCCTAAAGTGGTGTGAACATGAAAATCAGAGGGAGTAACGAAATATTTCATGACTTTTGTATTCACTTAGAGCAAAGTCCAAGTTTTCAACAAGAAATTGAAAAGCATGAAAAATCTTAAGCCCTGGGTTTTCATTAAGAGAGTCCGAGGGATGTCCTGGGTGGGCTGCTTGGTCTTTGGCCTGGTTACTTCCCTCTCGTTGCTGAGACAAAATACCCAATGCCCAGAATTAAGGAAGGAGAGGTGAATTTAGCTCACAGTTGTGGAGGCTGCAGTCCACGCTCAGCTGGCTCAAAGGCCACGAGTGGCACACGGCAGAGGGCGCAGTTCATGGTGGCAGAAAACAGCAAAAGCAGCAAGAGCAAAAGGGAAGAGCAGCAGAGGGCAGACCTCCTTCCCTCCCACACACTGTATGCAGGCAGCCCACCCCACAGTGAGTGTGGCACTCTCACTCCAAATCCCTGCACTGGACCATGAATCAGTCATAAACTCTAGAAGCCCAGCCCATGACTGCACGAGGCTTTAGGGGGACATCCAGCTACAAACTCTGTCAATGTGGAATCAAGCCCGGGGGATTATTAGAGCAGCCAAATCTCATACAGTAGTTAAAATAACATTCTGTGTGACATTATAATGATAGATAAAGGATATCACACATTTTCCAAAATGTAGAGATGTTTTACACAAGGCACGAATGCTACTATAAGTTGCAGACATCATTTAAGAAAAATTTATCAATATTGAGTGTTTCTAGTACATATCCCACACTCATACAAGCTGCGCAGGGGTAGGGGAGAGTGCATGGAAACTCCTGGTATTATCCACTCAGGTTTTTGGCAAATTGGAAGCTGCTTTAAACAATAAAGACTACTCTTTAAAAATAAAAAGAGAGACAGGACATCCAGGAAGTAGCTAGGAATTCTGGGTCACTGAATGGGCCTGCTTTACTCATCTCAAGTTTTGTGAGCTTGGAGAAATCATTTTAGCTCTCTAGAATTCACCAGTTCAACCATACAGTTTTATTCTTAAAATTTTTTT
>NW_004524605.1:15535391-15536790 GCF_000260255.1 Octodon degus
AGCAGAAAATCCTATTCGGCGGGCGGGGTCGGGGAGGCCTATCAAGCATCTTAGGCATAACATGGAACAGGTATTTTTCATCAAGTATTGATATGTTGAACTTTAAGTCCCTACAAAACACACAGTTTTAAATAGTCTTCTTCTGATATCCTAAAATCTTACAATACTTACATTAGATTTTTCAGCCTTGGCCTCACTTCAAATGTCAGTAGTAATCAAAATGTGCCTTTTTCTTTGCTATCTGCTACGCTAGTGCTTTGTCTTAGTAGTTCTAAGAATTTTTTTTTTTTTTTTTTTGTATTTTAGGGAAGGGTCTTCAGGGTGTTCAGGGTCTTACTACTAGATCAGACTCATACAGCGATCCTCCTGTTTGCAGCCTCCCAAGCACTGGGATTACAGGCGTGCACCACCATGCCAAGGGCCAATTACCATCTCAGCGTGCCCCAGGGGTGGGGCAGGCACAACAGGCCAGGATATCGAACCTTCAAGCCCCTGCACCTGCTTGAAGGCACTTTAATCTGCTGAGCTATTTCCCTGGCCCTAGTTTTAGGAAATTAAAGCAAACAAATTTAAGTTTTCTTGTATTGAAAACAACCTATGACTATGTTTTCCATTCCTAGAAGTAGGTTAAATGTGTTTTTAAATTGTTATAACTTCACAACCTTTTTGAAATCTGCCCTACAAATTTGTTTGGCCTGAACGTCAAAGCTGTGACAATTTGTTCTTTGATGTGATTGTATTTCCAATTTTTTGTTCATGTAAGATTTCAATAAAACTCAAAAATTTATTTAAAAAAAACAAAAACATCACCAAATAACCAAATGAATAAACACAAATGTTTTCTCAGTGCCCTGGGGCTCAGCGGCCTCTCTGGAGCTAGCAAGGTCTGGATGAAGTCAGGCAGGAGGCAAGCTGAATTCTTTGAGGGCAAATCACTTTTGTTCTATTTGCATAATTTGATTCTAATGTTTTTGCCCTTGTCAAGTTCTCCCCTACTTGTAGACATGTGAGCAATGGATTACAACCATATTGTTTTAATGTTGGTCACTAACCATGAGTGAGTCACCTTTTTTAATGGGCTGTGTGGGACTTATTAAGCATTCCATTCACAAGACCAGCAATGAATCCTGACTTCATATCACTGTGGGAGCAAACATCCCTAGGTCTCTGTGCTTGGCTGGCAGCCAGGTCAATGCGGAGCTCTGATTGGCTAGATGCTTTTACGGCTATGTGGCCTAGGATCCAGGTGATGGTACTCATTTGCAGGATGATGGGCTGTAGTAACTTCTTTGGTACTGAAAGAATGAAATACTCTTTGAAAGTTTAGTACTGGGGAGACAGCTCAGTGACATAAACGCCTCACTGGCATGTACAAGGTAGCAAGTTTAATCTCCAGGGG
>NW_004524605.1:15536954-15550570 GCF_000260255.1 Octodon degus
AGGAGGAGGAGGAGAGGAGAGGAGAGGAGAGAAGAGAAGAAAGTTTATATAGCCCAGAATCATTTCCAATTTTCCAAAAGTAAATATCAGGCAAAATCCAGCATTGGATCATGTCCAGTTTTGCAGATAAACTGCCCCCAAACTCATTTCCCTTGAAGAAAGACTGAAAAGATACGCACATTTGTATTTGGCTAATTTAGACCAATCTCATTAATGTGACAGATGCAGGGTAATGTGCAGTGATGTCTGGAGGGGAGTTTATTATGGCGCACCAGGAGGTCAGCACTAAGACTTTTCTGTGTGAGATCTTTATGCATGTGAGCCTTGCTCAGGCCAGGGAAAACACAGTCTGCTCTTACCTCTCTCAGTGCTGTTCCGTGCAGACAGTACTAATATAAGATGATGATTTTTCCACTGAGATGGCCAGACATCCAAGGAGACTTTTGAGAAGGATCTGATTGCCCTCTGGAGTCACAAATTTCTCTTTATGGGACCCTGAAACTCTTGAAAGGAAAGGATAGCCTCTTACCCCTCAAAGGCAATGGATAGAATAAAATCCAGCTCTGTGAAATCCATGCGCTAATTTGGCTTGGTTTGTGTTCTTAGAGGTTTCACTGAGGCTCTAGAACAGAGACTATGATTGATAACTACCCATCCTTTCTGAAATAAAATACAGATGTTAGACATATACAGAAAGTTACCCAGAGGGAGCAAAATGGTCTACCCTCCTAGCCCTGGGTAGCAGACTAAGTAAAACAAATGAATAAGGTCGGAAATTTGAGACAGTGGGATTGAATGAAGTCAAGAGTGCTGTGCTCTCTCTCATCAGTACTGCTTCCACACCAATAACACAAATGCAAGCACAAACATCTGGAGGTATGAGGTATACATCGCCTGTCTGGAAGACTCCGGAAGCCAGAGGTAGGCTGGAACAGCAGCAGCAATAGTAAGTCATGGTGCATGTGCCATTCAGGGCGCATAACAGGGAGTAAGTTTTCCTACGGGCAACCAGATAGCATCCCATGACAGCTAGCCAGGTTCAGCCCTACTCCAGAGGACTGCTGCCTGTTTCTTCTATCCAAAAGTCTCCTCCAACATCATCACAAGAGCTCTCCTTGACCACGTAGGTTTTTAGGACGCCCTCCAGTTCACACTCATTACGCTTCCTGGTTTGTTTCCTTGGTAGCCTTTACAATGAGAATGTATTTTGGTTTGATTTTTTTTTTATTGTCTGGCGACTGCCCAAAGTTTTAAAAAGAAATAGAGGTGGACCAGAAAGGCTTGGGAAATGCATCCCAAAGAGGCCACTCCTTAAACAGTAAAAGAATGTTATTAAAAATAAATTCCATGGGAGCAGGGACCTTATTCATTTTATTCACCACTATTCCCAGGGCTTAGAAGTATAGACTAAATAAGTGTCTGCCCAGCTCCAGAAGAGGTATATATAGGCATCTACTGGTTCCAAGAATGGCAATCTCTCAAGTCCATGGCCTGCTCATCAATATCTGTGTTAAAGTGTATAGTTGGGGGAGATGACTGGAACTATATGGCCGAATAAAATGTTGCCCTGTCTGGGTTTCTTATTATTCTGTCTGGGTAGGTGGGAAGCAACTCTTTAGGCAAGTTCCCTGCTTCTATCCAGTCTCTCCTAATCTGCAGATTGAAAGCTCCTGCTGTTGGTTTTGGTCCATTGTGTTTGCAGCGATGGGCTCTTGTCAGCTTGAATACACCTCCAGCTGCAAGGAAAGTTGAGTCCCTGCTCAGGTGCTTGGAGAAAATTTGGAAGGGTGAGAATCTATAAACAGAAAGCATTTACTAGTATCATTCATGGATTTTGTGCATATCCTTTATGTGACTACAATTACTTACCTTAATCAAGTATATATTTTAGAGGTGAGGACTCCAAAAAAGTGTATTTGGGGAGAAGGTTATGGATAAACTGTGGTCTTTAAAAATTAATTCATTTCTGCTTGTGGTTAGAATCACAAATGAAATCTAAGCAACACTACTCACCCAACAGTGTGGAAAATTATAGCTTTTCCTCTCTGTAAGATTTTTTGAGTGATAGAGTGAAAAGTTCCTACATCAGAATAGGATACAGTTTGTAAATGCTTCTAACTGTGATCAATCATCAGTGGACTTTAAAGCTTTAAAGTCAAAGAGTTGAAGCATCTTCTGAGTGTTCAGTAAGTAAATGAATGCTGGTTTGTGTGCAGTGTGGAGACAGATTCACTGTTGTTATGGTGGTCAGCACAGCACAGCACAGCATAACATTGACAAGTGCTGGTCAGCTTGTAACTCCTACCCGAACTGAACTAGTGTGGTACTGGGAGTGGGGTGTCCACCTGAGGATTGTTGCTGACAGCCTAAGAGGCAGAATTGGAGAGAATGAAGTTTAGAAGCTATAGGGAACAGTTGGTTTTCCTGGAGGATCTTGTTAAGCTGGCTTTCCTGATAACTTGGGGGCTCTCATCCTCAGAGGAGCTTTGGATCTTGGTGTCCCTGTGAATGGCTGCTGCTCACTTTGGGGGAGCTCTGATCTTTACCTTGATATCATAGTTTTGGGCTCTTGCGAGGGAAACAATGTAATACAGGACACATTTTATAATATTAGTTTATAAGGGATCACCCAAAGAATAACATACATGGAGTGCGGGAAATCTGTCCACACATAAATACTAAAGATTCCAGCTGAGGGCATATATTCTAATGTCTTGCATGAGTCCAGCTGGAAACCTAGAGTTCATAATAATGCCTCCCACAAATCCAACTGGAGGTCTAGATTCCACAACAAAGTCTCATGCAGGTCTGCTTCATGGATCTGTGCTGGAAAGACCCAAAAATTAGTGGTAGAAGCTAGGAAGTCTATGCCAGTGGGATAAAGGATCTGTGCTAGCAAGCTAAAGGATCAGAACTGAAGCTTAGGATACAATGCTCAAGGTAAGTACCAGAGCTCCTGAAAAAGTACCATGGCCATCCTCAGTAACAGTGAGGTCCTGAGCTCCTCCAGTGATGAGGAAGCTGAGTTTCCATCAGGAAAGCCAGTGTGTCAAGCTTCTCCATGAGGCTGAGCAGTGAACCATTTTCTCTGGAACCAAAAAGCAATGCTCAAGAGGAGGACCAAAGCTCCTTCAAAGTGCATTGGAAAAGCCTGAATGACAAGGTCCTCCAGCAGAACAGCCCAAGAAAATTATTAGCTTCCAACAGCTCCAACAGCTTCTCCAAACAGCATCCCTAACTGTTTTAGCAGCTTTTCCTATTTTGCCTTTTATGCAGCTGGCAACAATCCTCAGGTGGGCCTCCCACACCCGGCGCCATGCTAGCTTAATTCAGCTGGGTGTAATAAGCTGACCACCAGTTAGAAATCCACTACACTTGAGCATTGCTTCCTGGCTCTGGAAGGGAAGATGGTGCACTGTTCAGGGTCCTGGAGAGGCTTCTCACGCCAGCTATTCTCATTGTTGGAGGAGTTCAGGACCTTGATGTCACCCAGCATGGTTGTGGCACTTTTGAGGGAAGCTCTTGTCCTTACTTTGAGTGACACTTCCCCGATGGTGCACTACTCAGTCTTCTGGAGCTGATTATAGCACTGTCTTTCTTGATATGGATTCAGCTGTTCTCATCAGTATGTTGTCACTGAGGATGGCTGTGGCACTTTCCTTGGGAGCTCTGGTTCCTACTTTGAACATGTATTTCTAGCTCCAGTCCAGACCCCCCAGCCTGCTCGCATATATCCTTCCTGCTGGCATAGACTTTCTAGTTTTCACCACTGACTTTTGGACCCTCCCAGCACAGATTCATGAAACAGACCTGCGTGGACATTATCATGGACTCAGCCTCCAGATGGACTTATGGGGTGTACTGTCACAGGCTCTAGGTCTTCAACTGCACTCACGCAGGACAATCCTGGGGGATCCAGGTCCTCAGCTGGCTTCCTTGGTCTTTAGTGCATGGACAGCTCTTCTCAGTCTTTTTGTATATGATTCTTTGACTATAATAAAATTTATAAACTGTGTCCTGTGTTTTTTCACCTTGTAAACCCCAGACTACAATAATTGCATACTCCACTTAGAGTTTGGATTATATATCAGGTTGAATTTCACAGATGAGTCATACAAAACAAAATCATATAACTCTGTTTCAAGAATTAAAAAATTCAGAAAGTGTAACCAAGTTATTATCTAAAATTTGCTCATAACTAAATTCAGTAGTGTAGCTAGATACAAAGTCAACACTCAAAAATCAATAGCATTCCTGAACACAAACAACGAACTCATTGAGAAAGAAATTAAGGAAAACACACGCTTTACAATAGCATTAAAAAATGAAATACTTAAGAATCAATCTAAGAGAGGAAGTAAAAGATCTATACTTTGAGAGTTACAGTACCCTGAAAGGAAATCAAAGAAGAGATCAGAAAATGGAAAGATATCTCTTGTTCATTGATATGAAAAACCAACAGTGAAAATGGCTGTATTCCAAAATTGCTATACAGATTTAATATAATCCCAACCGAAATACCATTAGCATACCTCATAGAACTAGAGAAAACATTCCTAAAATTGATTTGGAATGCAGAAAGATCTAGAATAGCAAAAACAATTTTGACAACAAAGGCAAGGCAGAGGGCATCACAATTCCTGTCTTCAAATTATATTACAAAGCTACTGTGATAAAATTGTCATGGCACTGAAAAAAATAAAGAAAAAAAGAAAGAAAGAAAGAGAAAAAGACAAACCAGACCTGGAGATCAATGGAGTAGATTAGAAGATACAGACAAACTCTAAATGCACTCAGTCACCTTATCATTGACAAAGGTACCAAATATGTTCACTAGAAGCAAGTCAGTCTTTTTAATAAATGGTGCTGGAAAAACCAACTTTCCAACATGCCAAAGACTAAAACTAGAGCCATATCTATCACCATACAATGAACTAAGGTCAAAATGGATGAAAGATTTAAATATTAAACCAGAAACAGTAAATCTACTAGCAGGGAAAATAGGTAGAAATTTTGAAGACATAGGTATATGCGGGGACTTCATCAACAAAACCCAGATCACCTGGAAGTACTCCAAAAAATCAACAACTGTGACCTCACCTTATTGAAAAGCTTTGCATATAAAAAAATCATCAACAGAGTGAAAAGACAACCCACAAAGTGGGAAAAAAATTTTAATCAGCTATCTCTCAGGCAAAGGACTTATCCAGAACATTTAAAAAAAAATTGAAAAAAATAAGACCATCCCCCCCTGCAATGCAAAAACCCAAAGGTCTTCTGAGATGAATACCCATTTCTCACATGAAGAAATACAAATGGCAAATAAATATATGAAACAATGTTCAACATCATTGGCCACTTGAGAAATGTAAATTAAAACAATGCTGAAATTCCATCTCACACTAGAAAGAATGGCTGTTATCTAGAAGTCAAACAATAACAAATGCTGGTGGACTGTGGAGCAAAAGAAACCCTTCTCCACTGTTGGTGGGAGGGCAGACGGGTACAACCGCTATGTAAATCATTATGCAGATACCTCAGAAAGCTAAAATTAGAGGTCCCATTTAACCCAACTATTCCCATTCTGGGTATCTTATTAGAGGAATTAAAAACATTATATCATGGTGATATATGAGCACCCATACTTACAGCAGCACAATTTGTAATAGCTAAATCTTGGAAACAACCCAAATGCCCATCCCCTGAGGAATGTATAAAAAAGAGATTGTCTTTTTTATACAATGGAATACTACTAAGCAGTAAAAAGGATAAACTTGAGACATTTGCTGGTAAATGGATGCCACTTGAGCCCATACTCATAAGTTAAATAAATCGTACCCACAAATGCAAGCATCATATTGTCTTCCTTGTGTAAGAAACTGAAAGAGTAAATAAAGACAAAAATATACAATAGATATTGTGAAATGGTAAGAAATTGTTAAAAAGGAAAGAGGAAGTAGGCTTGGAGAAGGAGTAAAGGAAAGAAGGGAAAGAAAACAATACCAGTTATTTATACTACTAGCTTTGCTTAGTTCATTGAAAAGAAAGGTTTGTGTCAGTGTCGCTTAGAGAATAGTTGATGTCCATATCTTGTACTCTCAATAACTACTTTGAAAGTATAATGCACAATGTATTAATTATTGTTATTCTCCTATTTTGTTTTGAAATTTTGTTTTATTTCTTCTACAAGAAACAAATAAATAAATATTGTGGGAAGCAGGAGGCCCTGAGTTTGATCGCCAATACCTAAATAAATAAATAAATAAATAAATGTTATGACACACAAAAAAAGATTTTTACCCAGATAGAATGGCTGTCATAAAGAATTAATAGCAAATGCTGGAGAGGCTGTGGGGAAAAAGAAACCCTTCTCTACTGTTGGTGGGAGTGTAGACTGGTACAACCACTGTGAAAATTATCATGGAGATTCTTCCAAAAGTAGGATTAGAAGTCCCATTCAATTCAGATATTCCTCTTCTGGATATTTTTACAAAAGAACTGAAAAAGTGTCACAGTGATATATGTGCACCTATGTTTATAGCAGCTTTTTATCATAACTAAATCTTGGAAATAACCCAAATGCCCATCAGCTGAGGAATGGATAAAAGAAATGTGGTATTTTTGTACAGTGGAGTATTATGCAGCTAAAAGATAAACGTTAGACTTTTAGAGGTAAATAGATGCAACTAGAGGCTATATTCATAAGTGAAATAAATCAGACCCACATGGGTAAACATCATATTGTCTCCCTAGTATAAGAACTTGAAAGAGTAAACAAAATCTGAGAGGTACAATAGATACAGTAAAAGGAAAAGAAACTGCTCAAAAGGAATAAACAATTGGGATGAGGGAAAGGGGAAAAGAAAGGGAAAAAAAGGAAGGGAAAAAAGAGGGATACATCCTGTATGTATATCTATATATTCACAGGATAGCTAAGATGATTGTAGTACTAATTTCCATTGGTTTTTTTTTGAAGGGATCAATTAATGCTTTGTTTTTTTTTAATTTTAGGGACATGCTTACAGGGTATTCAGGGACTCACTACTAGATCTGACTCATAGTGATCCACCTGTTTACAGCCTCCCAAGAGCTAGATTACAGGTGCGTGCCACCACGTCCAGTCTCAATTGCCATCTCAGTGTGCTCAGGGGTGGGGCCGGCATGGCACACTGGAGATTGAACCCTGGCCACTGCATCTGCCTAAGCAGGCACTTTAATCTGCTGAGCTATTTGGCTGGTCCAATGCTTAAATTTTTATTTTGACCAATTTTATATGCTTATATATGGTAATCTAAGCAACTACATTGAAGACAACAATGCGCAATATAACAACCATTGTTGGATACCTATCATCTTACTTGTTTTTTGAAATTGTGTATTGTTTCTAATGTCTTGTTGATTCCTTTTTGCTCTAAAATAAAACATAAGATTTTCTGAGTCCAAGGTAAGAGCACCCGAAAAAAGAAATCTACTTACAAATACTTGAAATCTGTAAATGTAACATATTTGCTTTTCCTACCTTACAACCTCAGGATGCTGTGGAAGATCAGGTTTAACATGAGAATTCTTGGGTGCCCTCGAGTTCCCTGAGGTGACACGAGAGGATGAGAAGAGTCTGGCTTGACTGCTTCTGACTTCTCTTTCCACTCTCAGTGCCACTGTTCACCAGCTTGGCTGTGAATATAGGGACATGCATGTCCCACCCCCATGTCCAGTCCCTAACCTCACCTCATCCAGAGGGTGAGTCCTTGGGAAAAGATTTGCCTGATCTCCAGGAGTGAACTGGAGCCCTTTAGGTAGGAAATCCCAGGGTGCTGGGTAGTTAGTATGAAGAAGGTGGTTGCAGGCTCTGGGGAGAGCTCTGTCTACAGGAAGAGGTATAAGAGTAGAAAGCACCAGACCTCCCTAAAGTGCAAGGATTTGGACATGCTCTTTTCCTGGCTCCAAAGGAGATTGTGCTTTTGCTACAGTCAATGAATGGTCTGAATGTTCATGTGCACCATCCTCCAAGTCACATGTCAAAGTCCTAAAAACAGACAAGAGATGACTAGGTAATGGGATTAAAGATTTGAGAGGAGCCCTCATGTCTTCTCCTACAGTGAGGTTACAGTGGGAAGATGACTTGTCTAAACCCGGAAGTAGGCCCTGAGATGGCTTGGTTTTGCACTGTCTACCATTAGAGCTATGAGCAATTGCTTTCTGTGTAAGCCACTCAACTTGAGAAAATTTTGTTTAATAGCTCAAAGAAACTAAGATATAATTTAAATTGAGTATTGCTTGTTTCACACATCATATATTATCCGTGCTTTTGGAGTAAATTCTTTGCAATTGCTGTTGTACCTAATTGAAGGCCTATTTTAAATAAATCTAATTTAGTTTTTAAGATAATTATTTTGAGCCACTTGGAATATCTAATAGTTGGGGAAAAAGACAAAAAAAAATTAGAAAGTAGGAAAATAAAGCATCCTGGGAATATTTCTGTTCCCCTAACAGAAATGATCCATTTCAAGTTTTTTAAAGAAATATGTTGCTTTCAACTTACTTTGTGGTAGGGAGTAAAAAAGAGTAGATAGACACTTGCTAAGGTGTTAATTGGTGATAACTGGATTAATGTGAGGTCTGAACTCGCTTCTCATCTCTGTCACTAACTGGCTGTGTGACCTTGAGCAAATCTCTTAATCCCCCTGGATTTCTGTTTCCTTGTCTTTACATCGGAACACCACCTGAGTGATTTCTGTGAGGCGTAAGGGAGATAGCAGCAAGTCCATCATTTGAAATAAACCATCGTGTAGGTAGAGGTCACTGTGACTCCCCTAAACTGAAGAAATTGGTAACATTTCTTAAGGGAAGAAATAAGTAACATTTCTTAAAGGATGTTTTTTGGAGCAATGAATGTTCCAAGGAATGCAATTGGTTTTACAATGAAGCCATCCAACAGACAACAAACATATTTTCTGGCCAAGTACACTTAGAAAGCACATGGTTAAATGAGTTACATTAGTGCTTTTACTATAGAAAGTACTAGTCTTTACTAAGAATTTCTTACTGCTTTTTAATATACATTGTGAATCATTAAAGTTGAGAGAACTACAACATAAGTTCACACATTTATTTTTATATTAAACTGTTGCCCTGAGGCAGGAAGACTGCAGGTTCAGGTCTACCCTTCACAATTTAGGTTAGGGATGTTGCTCAGTGCAAAGGACCTGGATTCAGTTCCACTACCATGAAACAACAACCACAACTCTTCTCAAGATACTTGCTTTTCAAGATATAGTCCTTTGGAAATCATCCACCAATCTACTATTTGAGTTCTCATCCGACTTCAGTGGCCTCTGATTCACTCATTCATTCAAGAAATGTTTATAGAGCTCCTATTAGGTGTCAGGCACTGTTCAGTATAAAAAGGCCTGAGTGCACAAGGTGGAGAAAAGATTCTCCTTGTCATGAAGCCTTGTCAGAAGCTTCCATTCTGATGGAATTTGATGTTGCTCTAGTTATTGGATATTTATGCTTAGAGAAAGGATTGTTATCCCCTTAACTCAAAGAAATAAGTTGGTATTTTTTGAATGAAAGAATAAAAAGAAGAAAGGTGGCTTGTGGGCTAGTAGAGTGAACTACTCACTAGTAGTGATCTTCCTATTTTCAATCTCCTCAGCGCTGGGATTACAAGCATGCGCCACCACGCCCAGTCTCGGTGGCCAGCTCAGTGTGCCCTGGGGGCAGGGCCAGCATGGCAGGTACAAGGGATTGAGCCCTGGTGCCTGTACTTGTTTAGTCCTTGCTTAGCTCTTAATTTGCTGAGCTATCTCATCAACCCAAGTAAACTAACCTTAATTCTTCCTTTCTCTCATTCATCCTCTAAATTGAGGCTGAACCATGAACCCAGAAGTAGATAGTTACTCAGTCCAGAACAGATAAGATTTCATTCATTCATTCATTCATTCATTCATTCATTCATTCATCCATTTGTTAAATAGTCATGTCACAAGCATTACAGTGTATTCCAACTTGTACTTCCAGGCTGGTTGCTAGGTGGGCGGGCAGATAGGGATATGCGAGATTGCAACTCAGTGTGTCACAAACACTATGGTGGGGAACAGAAGGTGACGTGGGAACTCATTGCAGGGACACAGTCCAAGACATCGGGGAAGGCATCATGATGGAAGTAAGCTTTAAGCTGAATTATCTAGACTTTACCAGGAGTTTATCCAGGAAACTGGCTTAAGTAGGAGAAAACATTGACTAGGAAAACTGGTCTAAGAAGTGGAAGTGCTGGCAGACACCATTGCAAGTGCCTGGAAGGTCTCTCAACTCTACAAAAAAAAAAAAAAAGAATCAACATGAAAATATACATTTATACATTGGGGCTCTGTATATGATTTTCTTTGAAAAAAAAAAAAGAGAAAAAGGGTTTCATTGTTGAAACAAAACTTGGAAACCACCAACAGCTTACCAAAGGAAACTCTGAAGCCTCAGCCATTTTTATAATTTAAATTTATCCTTTTCTAAAGCCATTTGCCTTTTTGTAGAGAACTTTGGCAGATTAAGAAACTTTTTCAAATCCAAGCTACATGTTGCTATTCATAGATGCATTCATCAAAATTATTTTGGTGACAAATGACAGAAAATCCAACTCAGGATGACTTCAGCAAAACAAGAGATCATCTTACATAACAGAAAAATGCAGAGAAATTTTGGCCCCAAGGCTTCAGACCTGGACTCTGTCCACTACATAGTTCCTGTGACATCCACTTAGCCTCCACTCTCATGCAAATACTGCATAGTTCTTGGGATGTCCAGTTAGTGTTCATTCTCCTACACAGTACAGTGGCAAGATGGTTCTACCATCTCCACGCCTACATCTTTCATGTTCAAGTCTAGTGGAAAAAATGGTTGCTTCCTGAGGCTACACAGTCTCCCTGTAGTCACACCGTGCCGTCTTATGTCATGTGAACTGGGGCGGCGGGGTTGAGATCACAATGACCAAACAGACCTGGGTCACAGGATCCCCTTCTGGAGCAGGGAGTGGAGACTCCACCAAAGGATGGAGTGTGGCTTCCTGAAGGAACTGCAGCTTCAAGGTGAAGGATATGGGGGAGGGGAGAGGAGTGAGGGAAGGAGGAGAGGAAGGAAGAAATATGGAAGAGAGGGAAAGGGACATCAAGGAAAAAAGGAGGATAGATAAGAAATGCCAAGGAAGGGAAGAAAAGAGGTAGAAAGAACAAAATATCTTTTCTTTTAACAATTGTAATACATAAATCTGTGTCCTGGAGCATTTTTGGTTGTTAGAATAGGAGATGAAATGTAGAAAACAAAAGAGGAAAGCCTGCCAATCTAGCATTGGTTAGATTTGGCTATTTCTTTGAGACTGCCATCTGTCAAGTCGCCTATCCACCAGACCTCAAGACAGAAGGTGCTGAGATTTGGGATATTATAAATTCTGTGTGGTCACTGACTGCTTGAATCTCCTTCAGCCACATAAAAACCATACAATCAACTTATGCTCTTAAATATCTCCCAGCAACAAGAAGCCCATTTCTGCTGTAGGGAATCATTCTATTGCAGACTGTTTCCTGTTATTGCCTTATCAATCCTGAACGATCTGAAGTTCTCCTCCTTGTAACTGCTGGCCTTAATCCTCTATTGTCCATGCGTGAGAGCTTAGCTTACTTGTGGTAAACTGGTGGACTACAGCCAAATCTGCACTTGGACAAGATCACTTCCCAGACAATGTTTTAAATGTAGCTGAATGTGGATGTGTGAGGCAGTCAGTGATCCTTTTCTTGTGGCCCCCAAACTCCATACTATCTACTACCTGGGGCCTTCAGATATTTACATTCTACATGAATGAACTGAGGAGGGACTGGATCCTGTGATCCTGATCTAATTCTTTCACGTAGTAGTCTAATTCTTTCATGTAGGTACTTGGGGATACATTTGTGATGAGGTGTTTCAGATAAATAGGGACAAGGAAGAGAAAGAAGTAAAAGGACGGAACCTGAAGAAAAGAAAAAAGAATGGAACTTGAGATTACACAGCCCAATAAATTAATCTTCCTCAAGGCATCATTTTCGGGGCAATGAGTCCTTTATACAGTGATCCTGCTTTTGCTCAGAAAGATTTTCGAAGTCCTTTTGGAACTGTATCTAGTCCTTGAGGTGTATTCTTTGAATATCCTCAATGGTAGCAAATTACCACTCTCTGAGAGTGACTTTGGTGTTTGGAAGAAACCAGAGGTCAATGAGAGCCGAGTGCTGAGCCGAGTAGCAGGAGTAGCTGCCTCATCCTTTCCCTCTGCATTCAAAGCCAAGTGCAATGATGAAATCACAAGGCTGAGATCCTTGGAGCTTTTTAAAAAAGTTTTTGTTTTATTTATCATTGTGGTTTTGGTGTTAAATTTCTCCCAGGGCTCAAGTGTTGACAGCTTCTCCACCTGTGATGCCAACAGGAGGTGGTACGACCCTTAGGAGGTGGGAGCTTGCAGTAGGAGGAAGGCGAGTCACTGGGAGTGTTCTTATGGTGCATGTGGGGGCCCTGGCCTCTTCTTCTGCCTTTCACTTCCCTGCTGCCTTGCAGGGAGCAGCTTTGCTTGATCAGCGCTCCCTGCCGAGATGTCCTGCTGCTCCAGGCCCAAAGCAAGGGGGCCAACCTACTGCAAAATGAGCCCTTCTTTCCTATAAGTAATTTATAGGTATTTTGTCACAGGGGTGGAAACATAGCATATTTATTGACCACTTTTCAATTTCATAACTTAGTAACCGACCATTCACATTTTAAATTTCAAAAGGCATACAAGACACGTGATTAAGAGACCCTTTACCCTCTCACTGCCCCAGGCGCTCAGTTCTTCTAGGTTTTGCATGTAATCCTCCAGAGAGAGACTATGCATTGCCCTCTAGTGACTTGAAAAAAGTCCAGAGAGACATCAATAAATAACTGAAGCACTGCTTGAGTGCTGGCCCAAGATTGCTTCACTGTGCACCACACTGTGTACAGAGACACATACTACACCATGTAAAGATACATGTACTACAATGCACGCGCCAAAGGCCAGCCCATTGAGAATTCTCTGTAATGAGGTGAAGTCCTGGGTGAGTCATCTGAGCTATTCAAATGGACAGGTAAGATCAGGTATGTTATCCTTTCTCTTTGAGTCTCGGTTTTCCCATCTGTAAGATGGGGAGAAGGTCAGCAGCTCCCCTTTCAGATTATTGTGAGAATTAAGTGAGATGCTGTATGAAAATGCCCAAAAGCAGTGTGATGATTAATTTCATACATCAGTATGGCTGGACCATACTTTTCACTTGTTTGGTCAAACACCAGACTAAATGATACTTTAGAGGTCTTCTGTAGCTCTGGTTAACCTTCACAATCAGCCAACTATAAGTGCAACATATCATTTTTCAATAGTGTAGATGGGACTCCACCAGTGAGACCTTAGAGCAAAACTCTAGTTTTCCGAAGCAGAAGGAATTCTGCTTAAAGACTGGAAGGTAAGAATCCTGTCAAGTCTACAACTTGCCCGCCTGCCATGCAGAGTACAAATGCAAAACTAACATCAGATCTCCCCTGACCCAGGACGGGCCACCCCCCTTGATCATGTGTGCCAATTC
>NW_004524605.1:15556522-15557852 GCF_000260255.1 Octodon degus
TGGTTAGGATAGATATATAGTTACATTCTCTTAATGAATAGAGTGAGTTGTTCTAATAGTGTTTGAAATAGGATATCATGTCCACATCTTGTACAGCAATTAACCACTAGGAAGATTGTATGCAATGTGTTAATTATTGAAACTGTCCTACCAATTTGATTTGAAACTGTCTCATTGCTATTTGTTTATCAATAAAATTATGGGGGGAAAAGAAACACATATCAATGAGACAGTTTCAAAGCTGATTAATAGGACAGTTTCAATAATTAATACATTGGACATTGTTATCTTCTTAATGGTTATCCACAGTACAAGAAGCAGACAGGATATCCCGTCCAAACACTATTAGTACAAATCTTTCTTCTTATTGAATTAAGTGAAAGTAGCTGTATATGTATCCTAACTATTTTGTATATACAAATACAAAATGGTCCTTCCTTTGTATCCCCCCCCCCTTTTTTTTTTGGTTTAGTCCTGTCAGAAGTAGGTATTGTATTGGCATCTAAATAGTATAAGTGCTTGAATTCAGCAAAACAATCCAACACTGTCCAGCAGTCCATAATAGTAGTGGGTTATCCTCAGAAGTTATTGACTCGAGCCTTTTATAGCTCATCGCATTAATATGGCTTTACTTTATATACCTCATTTTTACACTTTTCTGCTGGATTGTTAAGACCAAGATAAAGCAAGACCTATGTAACAAGAAATGTAACTTTTGTATTTGATAAGATCAGTCAAGTACCTTCAGGATTTATCCTGTAACCCTGTACCGCACTTCATAGATCCTTTGTCAGTGTCAGCCATGTGGATGAGTCACAGCCATTGCTTGACCAATTTGCTCTCTGTGAAAGCCTGAGAGAATGTTTTCTTTCCATGTCTACACCTGTATTCTGGGTGGCCTTGGTGAGCTTAGAGCTCTGGCTATGGCTACCTGCATATTCAATGGGTCTCAAGCACTGAAATTGGAGACATAGCCGGTGAACCCTGATGGCCCCAGGGCCTCTCCAACCTCCCTGCCCATACTTGCTCTTGATCCCAGCCCCCATTATAAGCTTAGCACCCACCCTTCAGACTCGTTTCACTTGGCTCCCTGAGGATTATAAGCACACCTTCTTCTCAAGACTGTAAAACAAAGACCTCACCCTTGGGTTAGGGCTGAAGTTCTTGGACCACATTCCATGGCACTCCTTTGATACTGACTAGAAGATCATGAGAAGACCTTTCCTTGGCTCTGTAGTCTTGGATATGCCACTTAATCCTGCCGAGCCTCAATGTTGTCACCTGTAAAATGGGAGACATTGTACTCCCCAAGGTTGTTTTGAGTATTTAC
>NW_004524605.1:15557952-15573760 GCF_000260255.1 Octodon degus
TCCTCCCCCCTCCCTCCCTCCCTCCTTCATGTATGTTATTGGTCCCTTTTCTCAGGAGAATCCTGACTGATGGAAGAGGAAACTGCATTCTAGGGGGAGGAGAGATTATTAAAATAAACATAGATTTTAGTCCTGACTCTTCCACTGACCACTGAACAATCCTGGACATGGCTCTCAGAAACCCTAATCTTCAGATAGCCTTATCTGACCACAGTCAGACCAGGTTACTGGGGAGACAGGCCACATGAAAATGATCCCTCAAGCACCATGTGCATGCAAGTTACCACTACTGTCTTCTTTTGCATGCATACGTATCTTCAGTGTCTCTGTCTGTCCTCTTCCCTGGCACTGATTCTTGGTGTGTTCTCTCTCTCTCTCAATCTCTGTGTCTGTGTCTGTGTCTGTGTTTGTCTCTGTCTCTGTCTCTGTCTCTGTCTGTCTGTCTCTCTCTCTCTCTCTCTTTCTTTCTCACCTTTGGTCAGGAACAGGGAGCCAATACTGCAGCATTTGGCAGACAAGAAAACTGCAGGATCCCATCCCAGGCCCTCTTGGGCTATGCAACCACAGGAAATGGGTGGGTGAGAGGAAAAAAGGCAGAGGGTGGGAGAGAATTGGAGGGTGGAAAAAAAAGGTATAGGGAGGAGAATGTGGAGGGAGAAACAGAACATAAGCTAGGGGGAAGGGGGGCCATGTGCTACAAGGTCCCCAGGGGTCTGGGGCTGATTTGCTGGAACAGACAGGTCGGCTCAGCTCTGTAGATTGCAGGCTGATTGCAGCAGATTAGCTGAGACCTAAAAGGGGCCTCGTTAAGAGTGTGTGAATCCAGTGCTGCATGTTCTGCTATTTCTCTCATCCCAGGGGTGGAGCCAATCAAACCAGGGAGAGTCAGGAAAAGCGCTCTCAATAGCCTGCCTCCTCTGCCATCAGTGTCAAAACACAATTCAGACCATTTCCACTTCTGTGTCGTGGATTCAAGGGCCAGCGTTCAAGAGGGACAAAACTTCCCACTGGGTCTGAGCTGCTTCTGTGTTGCCACGCACCCCGCTCGCACTGTTTCACTACTCAGACCTTATCCCTCCTAACCCTTATCCCAAGCTGCAGTTATTTTATTAGCAATTATTTACCCCAAACTACTGTGTGCACTAGAACGTGCAGGGGGATCAGGAACCTTTGCTTTCTTGCTTGCTACAGTACTTCCGGTTCTCGGCAGAGGGGCGAATAAAAGTTCATAAAGGATGGGATAGACAAGTACCACTGACCCCAAACTGTACGTCTGACAGAACCCGGAGCTGTAAAGGCAAACCCCCTCTGTGATACCCTCTCTGGGCGTGATCACCCCTATATCACTGGTGAGAAATCTAAGGCTTCGAGAGGCTCCGTGACACGTCCCTGGTGGTACTGTCACAAGTGGGAATCTGATGCAGGTTAGGTTGGCTCCTAACTACGTGCTCTAACTCACTAGATGGAGTAAGATACGTCTTATCATCGGTGGGTTGGTATTTGCTGTGAGGAAGTCTTAGGTGCAAAGAAAACTGAGGCAGTGTCCTGAGTGTCGGAAAGAGCGCCGGGAGGAGTGAGGCATTCCTGAAGCAGAAGCAGGATGTCTGCACCCCATGCGGCACCTATCTGCCATTCCTACGCTGTGGTAGATGACTCTCCCTAAGCGGGTGCGATGTTGGCAAAGGGAGAAGAGAAAAAGGAGAAGGAGAAACGTTTGACTTCCCTTCCACCCCTAGATTTCCCTCCTTCAGCCGCACCTTTCTATTTTCTTTGAAATGGCAATGCGTCTTCCATGGGCCTGTCCGGCGGGCAGAACGCAATCCCTAGGACAAAGCTGCCTGATAGACGTATAAGCAAAGGTTGCAATATTGCCTCTTAAGTGGTTTGGTGATGCTTGAGGGGCTTTGGGTCACCTGATACTCCCAGGGGACCTGAACTCTTCTGTGCAAAGCCCTTTTATTTCCTTATGGTCCTTTGGCGAAAGCAGGAAATGAGGGAGGCGAAAGACAGGCCGCTGAGCTGGATTTGCGAGGTGGGAATCTAGTTGCAGGTCAGGCTTTGTCGTCTACTCATCAGGGGATAATCACCTTGTGTTTGCCCTTCCCCCTAAATCCTGGAGGTGGAACACTTATGCTGATTAAGAGTGAGACTCGAAAGTCCCAGTGTCTCCATTTACTCTGCGATCTTGGGTAGGATACTTAACCTCTTGGAGCCTTGGTTGCTTACTCTAAGTATTCTCTGTCATAGGGGCTTGGTATGAGGATGAAGTGAGATGGTTTGTAGGAGGTAATGATTTGGCTCTGGCCCACCGCAGCCTGAGGCCTGGTTGCTGCTGTAAGGGGCCTCTGATAGGACAGGCGAAAATCTCTTCCTGCAGTGTGTTGGCAGGTGGGTTTTCAGACTGTCACACTGTGCGCTGCTCCCCTTGCCCACTAGGAGATACATGACTTGTCCTCTCTGAGGAGTGCTCGAGATTGTGGCTACCATGGTGCTGGCTGTCATTTAGTGGCCCCTCACTGCATTCCAGGAGCTTTAGGCTCCTGACAACCCCAGTTTGTCCTGTTTTGTGTCACTACCACACAATACTTGAACCTGGGTCATTTAGAAAGAATAGAAATTTATTTGGCACACAATTCTCAAAGCTGGAGAATCCAAAGACCTGGTGGCTTGAGATGGCACTTAGCGTGCATGAGGTGGGAGTTCAAATTCACAGACTCAAGCCCTTTTATAATCAGCATTAATCCACCCATGAAGCTGGAGCTCCCAATACCGGAACACCTCCCCTTAAGCCTGGCCTCCAACACTGTTGCACTGGGGTCGCGTTTCTGGAGTATGCTTTTTGGAGGACACATACAAACCATAGCACAACCCCATAAGGTAGCCGCTACTTCTGCTCCTGTTTTACATATGATGAAATTGCAGCACAGTGTGCTTAACTTACTGTTTGAAGCCAAAAAGCAAGGAGGTGGCAGAGTTGGGATGCAAACCCAAGAGACTCAGGATGCAATCTCAAGCTATGACATCTGCGTGGTAGACAGGGAGAAATGTCACCTTTATAAATGAGGGTCTGAGAGAGACTGGGGGAGCCAGAGCCTGTTTTCCAGGCCTAGCTGTCCAGCCACTCTCCCGAGGAATACTCAGGCAACAGAGATGCCTGGTCTGTACCCCCACACATTTGGTTGCCCGTGATCTAGGACAGCGACAGAGCTTTCCAGGTGAGCCTGGTGGGCCTTTTGGTTTGCAAATCACTGGGGCTTAAGAATAAAGTTGGAAAGGATTTAGGCAACATTCTGTGTTTAGTAACTTTGTGTTCTCTGCTCAGAAGTGGCTGATTTGCATTCCAGGTGGCACACCTCCATATCGGCATCCCCATTTGCTGCGTGTTGCGGCGTGTGGGCAATGGAGCTTGGCATCGCTGCAGAGTGTTGGATGGATAAACAGCTTGCAATGTGCCACTTGAATGGCAAGCCCTGGGAGGAAGCATTCCTGGGGCTACAGGTGGTCCCATTTCAGTTTTGGTGCAAGGGTGCTCTGGACCAAATCCTAAGCAACACAGCATCATCAGAAACCCCTGGGCAGCAGGAGCACAGGCCTGTGGAGCCCAGGCGCCTCCCACACAGTGGGGTGACAGGGGAGCTCCATTGCCCCATTCCTGGTTAAGAAGCAGTGTGAGCCAAAGCTTAATTAGAGCCATTTACTGGTTCTCAAGACGGAGAATGAGGTATGCGGCTCCTGCTCACGAGGGAAGTATGAAGCAGTAAACACACTTCCAGTTATAGATGGGCTAAAGGTGCCATTAAACCGAATGCTAAGGGCTGCCTCCTGCTCCCTTCGAACATTTCACCGTGGCAACCAGCAGGTGCCCTTTTCCTGCCTTCTCTTTCATTGTCCTATAATTCTCTTCTGCTGTGGCTTTTTGGATGATAATGGGCACATGCCTGAAATAGTAGTTACAGAAAGAATTAGAATTACTTATTGTAAAAAGTAGCAAGTGAGGTTACAGAAGGTTTCCAGCTCCTCACATTTGCGGTTTGAAGAATGCAGCATTTTCAGGTATTGAGAACAGGCAAAAACAAACTGAGGTGAACGTCTTTAACTGATGCCACTTTAATAGATTGTATACAGAGGACCTCAAGCCTGATCTCTGAGGCTCAATGGCTAAGCAGTGGGAGCAACACAACTTAGGGCTTCAGGACAAGAGACGAGGAATCTGACACATTTGGGTATAAATCCTTTCTCATTGTCTAAAAGCTGTGGGACCTTGGATGAGTAGCTGTCCTTCTCTGTGTCGAAGTGTCGTCATCTACCAATGAGGGGTAATAATAGCTACAGCCTCAAAGCACTGCCTGGGAAGTGGAGTGGTTATAAGGTGGGTAGAGAGCTTTCCGTCCCATGCTTGATGTGAAAGAAGTTCTTCATAAACAGTAGTCCCACTGATGATGACATGGTGATGAACAGTTTGCTGGATGAGTCTGGGCCAGTAGCTTCCCTGAGCTTCAAATGTTTTGTCTGTAAAAGATGAGCTAGTAACAGTACCTGAGTCATTTGCTTAAGGCTCTAGATAATAATTAAGCAATGAAAAGTACTGCTCACAAGACATGGGCACAAGAATTGAAGTAGTAAAACCTTAGTAAGGACTCGCTAAGTGAATGGGGGGAAGGACAGCTGAAGAAGCTCTACCTCAGATGTTCAGTGCTAAACACGAAGGGAGGAAAATTCAGACAGCCTTGGGCTTTCTGTCAGTTGCATTTTGTTTTTGGCAGTCAATGACCTTCCACTGCTGGCTTGAGTGTTGCTATGCCCACTCTTCCTAGCCCTTATCAACACTGTGTGCTGGAAGAGCGAAACACTGCTCACATACACACAAATGAAATCCCAGCATCACAACAGACCCCAGCAGGAACACAGACAGCAAGGGCCATAAATAATAGAGCCACTGCACACAGTTGCTCAGCAAGTGGAGCCTGTCAATGGGTTGGTCATCTTGGTCCCTGCCTGGTACTGAGTGGCCAGCATCCTCTACTTGAGCTCCCCCAGCCCCCTCCCCAGAATGTTCTTCAGGGCAGTGACTCACAGACAGTCTCCATCTCTTCCGGATTCCTTCTACCACTCTTCTCAGGAGAGAAGGTTTTGGAAAACCAGGCAGTGATAGAACTGCTTAGTCAGCGTCTCTCTGGGGGCAATCAAAATGTCTCTAACACAGCATTTATAGTTTTAATATCTAATTATAAAAGTGATGCATGTTTATCTTAGAAGACTTGGAGGAAAAATCTAGGGAAAGAAAAACAAGCATGTAGACAAAAATAAAAATCTCTAGGTCATGCTGCACGCCAATTAAACCAGAATGTGTAGAAGTAGGATCCTACAGCAGGAGTTTTTAAACAAATATTCTTGACATGGTTCCAACATGCAGGGAAGGTTGAGCCATCAACTTAGAGAGATTTACCAATGATCTTTCAAAGTATTCCCTTCACTTTTTGTTTCAATTACATGGATCAAACTGTAGATATTATTTGAAATGCTTTTAACTAACAATATAACATGAATATCTTCTTATATTGCAAAATGGTCTTCTAAAATAGCTCTTTAATTTTCCATTTTATAGATGTACATAATTATTTTTAGCCGACAACCTATTATCAGACATTTTTCTAAAATTTGCCAGTTAGTTGGACATCATAAAATGTGTTTCTATTTGTACATCTGAGTCCTCGCTTAGATAATGTTTATACAGTGTGGACTCATAACTGCACATTTTCCAAGGCATCCTGTTTCAATCTCGCACCAGTCAATACATTGCAGACTACAATATTATTCCTATTTTAAGGATGAGGAACCTGAGGCTTACGAAGCAAAATCTCTGGCTTATAACAGGTAGAGCCAGTCCATTCTCTGGATGTAAACTCCATGTGTTACAAAATATGGACATTTTTAAGGCTTTTACAATGACCTATCTGAAAGCTTTTAATAGTTTGTTTCTTCATTAGCAGTATATAGCAAGTACACCATAGGCTTAAAGAAAATCTTTCGGAGTAGAATGTTTAAAAAGGATGTCTGATGGTTGTGTTGTGTGGCCATGCTGGCTCCTGAGCCACCGGTGTGCTGCTTGCGTGGCAGAAGAGAAGAGCCTGTCTGGAGTTTCTAGTTTGTACCACATCATGTTCTGCTCAGAGGGCCACTCTGGGGCTGTTCCAGAGCGTTTATCCTTTCTCTTTTTCTCCTTTTGCCCCTGTCTTATTGTAGAATGCTTTTGGAAAGACAGAGATGAGAGAGTGATGCTTGTGTATGTGATGGCTCACAGGAGAGGTGCTATAAGAGGTGGCATTGTCAGCCACAGAAAAATCACGGAGCTTTTGCTCTTTACAAAAAGGCCTGGAACTTTGCCCTTTAAGGGATCAGGCCCAGCCCTCTCTGGGTGCTCATGGAAGTGAACAGGCCGGAAAGAAATCCCAGGAAAGAGGAGAAGAGAACAGGCAGGTGAAAGGACTTCTGAAAGCCCACTGAGGGGCTCGGGGTGGAGGATGTGTCTCATTAAGAAACTGCAAAGCTCTATGCACCATCCCATTCCTTTTGCCTGCATTGCTCAAATAAGATAGTTGGAGTTTCATCTCTCTGTTGGAAGAGGACTGTGCCTGCCTAAGATTCCTCTTGTCATCCTCTTGCCCCTCCACACATGCACCGCAGGGGACTCAGTTCTGACACTTCTGAGATATTTCCTATATATGCCATGAAAGCCAAAACAACTTCCCATAGCTATGAACTCTTTGAGGACAGGGACCCTTTTATTTTAAATTATATGCATTCTCAGTGGCTCTGGCAGGTCACAATTTTCATTTCTATTCAAAGAGCACTATTAATCAAGCATGGATGGGAATTATGTTCCTGAGCTCTATTTTGGTTGTCAGCTGCAGAAACACAATTCAAACTCTTCTGTAAATAAGGGGAGATCTGGGAGGAAGAGCAGGTAGGGATGGTTTTGGAAGTCTGAAGGACTTTGTCTGTCTGTCTTTATCTGTCTCTGTCTCTGTCTCCTTTTCTGAGTCACCCCTTTTCTCCTCTTGTGAATAGGTTACTTCTGCAGGGCCAGGAATGATGCCTTGTCTTGGATTTTCTGCATAGACACTGAGAGACAGAAATCCTCCTTTGCCTTCTCAGTCACGGCTAGGTCTGAGCTATGTGTGCCCCAGCTGATGACCCCAGCTTAACAACCCTGTGCAGAAAGAGGGCTGCTCTTGCCAGCATCTGTGTATCAATTCCAGAGAAGGACTGAACAACTTGGCTTGAACCACAGCAGGTCAACCAAATCCTACATCCAGTGGAATGGAGCAGTGCAAGTGGTCAGACCATGTACAGCACACGGCAGCCCATGAGGTCAGGAAGAAAAAGTGGGGACTGCAGCAGGAAGACAAAAGCCACAGAGACCCACCCTGCTGTGGTCCCTACTAGTTTTTTCCTCAGTCCAGGGTTTTAAAAAAGGGAACATTTATATGATCTGAAGAGAAACCAGAGTTTCAACTGCTCAGGATAATTTAGGTTCTTATTTCTATCATCAATTGTTTCTTTACAAATTTGGTAAACATCAGTTTTTATTATACTCTGTGTTTTAGCCCTTCTTCGGTTATTGCTTTCATAACGATGAGCCCTGCAGACACAGCTCTACCGCCAAACTTCTCCAGTGAGGTCTAGTTTGAAGTCTTCATGTTTCAACAGCTGCTGGCTACCCTCCTTTTGCAAGTTGGGTCTGTGCATCCCCATCCGCCGAGCCAGCCTCTTGCAAGCCCCTGTTCGCTCCTGGGTTGTTGAATCCATCGTCCTCTCTCGGTCATGTTCTCCTGGCTTCTGCAGCATTTGTGATGGAGTCTTACGTTTTGGCACTGTCATCACATGAGGAGCAAAGAATGTTCTCAAAAGAGACCCAAAAAAACGGATTCCTGCCTTGGCACTTCTACCCTCTCGGGCTGACTGGTTTTGTTCCCTATCTATAAATAGTGGAGGGACTCATTGTTTGCCCCTCAACCTTTCAGTTGGGATATGTTTTGCCTTTGGCAGCATGATGGGATTTGTAGAAAACAAGCTCTGGAATCAGGCAGATGTGGATTCACATCCCAGCTCCAGTACTTTTAGCCTAGGACTGTCAGTGAGATTTATTTTTCCTTTGTAGCTTCACTGAACATTAATTCATTTTCCTATAAGTGAGAGGACCAGCAGCGCCCACCTCACACATGGCTATACAGCTCCACCACAAGGCCTGTATGTGTTCCATAGGTGTGAATTCTCTTCCTCTTCCCCAAAGACGTTGGTCTGTCATCTGTCCTCTTAGGTATTATTGCTATGCTGACTTTCCACACCTGTCTTATAAAAGCGTGCAGCTCATTAAATAATTTTAAGTATACCTGATGCTTTACATATTCCCAAAGATGCTAACCATTAGAAGAAATCCTGATCACCACTTGGTAAAGGCCTTTACTACTTTTGCTTTTCTGTAACAGCAACTTTTCCCTTTATACTCTGGCAAAATAGACAGACAGAAGCCCCCTCCCTTCTGTCCTTTGCAACATCCACCCCATTTCCATGGGAAAAGCTGATGCCCTCTTGGGGAAGCTGCTTTTTTCCTACCACGTGGTTCTGATGGGGAAAGGGTGTCATGTGACCAAGGCTGAACCAATCAAGGTGTCTCAGGCCTTGGGCTTCAGTGATTGGCTCTGTGGAGACCACATGACTCACATTTGTTTTATTAGGGTTCTTCTTTTGAATTTGAGGTGTGAATGCTGAAGGAGAGAAGTCTTTTCCTTGGGAGTTGCTAGTGATGAAGTCTAGAATTGCTTGAGCCAATCTGCTATGTAGACAAAGGTCTTGAGTATTGAAAAGGATGAGTGCAAAAGTGGGAGAGAAGCAGAGATTTGAGTGAGTGGTGGGCTGGCGGGAGGGTAAGAGATGATAGCATCGTCTGAGTTCCTGGCAAGAGCGCTAATACTGGCTTGTGGAGAGATGAGCCAGTAAATTCTGATTTTTCTCTTAGGCCAGATTGAGTTAGGTTTCTATTCCTTGAATTCCAGAGTCCTAATAAATTCATAGGTTTATTTAAAGTAATGTCTTCCTTATAAATGAGTTGTATATATGACACAACAAAGTCCTGGTGGCTAGTTTGTAGCTAATAAGGAACTGAGTCATCTATTGAATTCTCACTGAGGACAAAAAGATCTGGGGTCACAACGTCCCTTCTACTTCTGAATCATAGGAATCTACATATCATTTGGCACCTAGAAGTCTCAGTATGTACTGGGGGAGAGAGCAAGTCCTGAGAACCGATCTGATGGCTCACCCATCTCCTTCAGGAAGGCCTCACTGGTAGGAGTGTCAGCTCCACGTGGCCCAGCAGCCTAGCTAGCTAGGGCTCAGTCACCTATGGTCATGTCAGTGGTGTAAAGGCACTGAAAGCCAACCTCGCTTGCACAAGGAACGCTAAAAATTTGAATCGCAGACAGGTGCTCTGAGTCTCCTGGAGGGACAAGAGTAGCAGCTGAGCACCAGCTTGGCTCACATTAGCGCTCTCAGTGAAGGGTTTGGAAAGCTTTTGCACAAAATCCAGGAAAGTGGGGCTGCTGCTAATATGCCATGAATCTTCTCCTGAGCTGCTCCTCCAGAGGAGATCCATGACCCCTGCCAAGGGAGGGGATTCTGGGAAACCAGAATGTCTGAAACCATGGCCAGAGAAGGGGCTGACTGTAAAGCATTTGTCCAGGGCCTGCTGAGAAACATGCCCTGTGTCGTAGTGAGGTCGAAGAGAATCTTGGCTCTGCTGGGGCTGTGAGGTGACATCCCAGTGCCAGCCTAGCTCTGGCCTCATCCCCAGGCCTTGTTCCCACTGTAAGCTACCCTGGCTGAGCAGGGCTTCTCACTCCCTTCTTGGGGTTCTGGGGGCTGCAGATGCAAGCAGCGACAGCAGCCTGTGCCAGCCAAATAGTGGGAAAGCAAAGTGCCCTGAGGCTCAGGTAAGAGGACAGGCTCCCAACAGAAGACTTGGCTTTGGGAGGCTGTCATGTGACTTTGACTTACTGTTGACCTGGTCTAAAGGCAGCAGAATTCAATGGGAAAGGGTGAGCTGCCTCTGGAGGGGTACTGGTGGGGCATGAGGGCTGTCTCCCCTCCCTCTACACAGCCTGGAGAACTGTGGTGAATGTTACGCCACAAGGTCTTGGAGCTTCCTTGTAAACCAACCAAGTAATCTGTAGACTCCCATCAGAAGATTTCTAAACTCACGAAATAATGGGAGATTTGGGAGATGGTACTCAGAAAGAAACAAAGGACACAATAATATGGAGAAAATGGGTCCCAAAGTTAACTTTCTTTATGAGCAGGTGGGGACAAATAAGAAGCAATGTTATTCCAAATAGGATGATAATTGTAATAATTATTAGACTAATGGCAGTAGCAAAATACCCATTTTAAAAATAGCCTTACTGTAGGTTCTCTATTAAGGTGGGATCATATTTAATCATTTACAACACTCCTGTGGGGTAGATGTGTGGAGATAAAAATTAGCGAGGCTCACAAAGGTTTGGGCATTTTCCTACCTCAACAAAGATAAGAGGGGGTGAAGCTGGGATTTGAAGTTGGGGTTGGCTTGATTCTAAGGCCTGTGTTCTCATCTACTCTATTGTCAGGGTGGGGCAGAGGGAACTCCTGCTGTGTGTTGTGGAAGCACAGCCACATCAGGGCAGCAGGGGCCAACAGCCCAGCTGTTTTTGCAGGAGGGCTGCTGCTTGTTGCATGTTGGTACCTGAGTACCAGTCAGTATGTCAAGGATGCAGCCCAGACATCCCCATCCTCATTGCATGCCAGATCCCATCATTCTTGCCAGATCCACGCATCACTCCCCAAGCAGCACTGCCCACCCTTCCACAACCCTGAGCTGTTGCACATACTGGCCCTTAGTCACGAAATCCTGGTCTTCTCTCTCCTTCTGGTGCATTCCTGCGCAGGCAAGGCTCAGATGCCATCTGCTTGTAGAAGCTGTTCTCATATCTCCAAAGAACCACAATGCCCTTTTGCTTCTGTCATGGCATGTGTCTTGCTCTGTAATTATTTGTTTTCATTGACATTCATTCAATAAATGTTTACCAAGTACATTACCTGCTAGGCACTGTGTTAGGTGTTTGTGAAGTTTCTCTTGTCTATTTTCTCTGCCCTCCAGATACCCCAAACACTATCAAACTCATAGGTGTTTTGGTTGTTGGCTTTGATGTACTTTGTTTTTACACAGATGTGTCTTTCCCCCCAAGTCCCAGGTTATTAACAACACCTAGCACATCAAATGTGCTTGAAGGCTATTTGTTGAGCATATGTATGACCCAGAACTTACCCCACTTTTGAATTACTGCATGTTTATACCTTACATTTGCAGCTAGAGTCTTAGACATGTGTGCATAGGAATTGGGTCTTTATTTTGCTTTTGTCCCCACTGCTTGACTCAAAGAAGGAATTTTATACATGCTTACTGAATGGCTGAATGAATGAATGAGTTTGGGTTATGATTTCTGGAGAGTGAATGTACTGACTTTCTGAGCACTGACCAGACACTGACTAAATGTCTGACACAGAGGCCATTGTTGGGTGGGCACCCTTGGGTGTATCCTTGGGATCCTGACAGTCCAGGAGTCAGATTTATGTGTATAAAGTGATAAGGGAGAAATCCTTTAGAGGATTTCTAAAGATGAGCCCAGGCACCAGCAACATGCTTATGGTGTCCAGAATCACTGACCACCCTTGACCATGTCTTCAGCCTGTCTGATTCTCATGGCTCCCTTCCCTTAGAAGGCTTTCTGTTTCCTAGAGACAAATGAATATGACCTGTGGAAGAGCTCTGTGTCCCTGCTGGGTGAGGGGTGATGGCTGCAGGTTTAACACAAGTTAGAGTAGGAAGGACAGGGACCCTTCCTGTGCCTAGAATCACAGCTCTTACACCAGCCATGACTGGTGATTTGGCCTGATTCTAAACTGATCTTCAGAAATCACTGTAGAGGAAAAATTCTCCCGGTGTGTGTGTGTGTGGGGTACTATCTTGCAACCTGGAAGACACAACTGGAAATATTTGAAGAGCAGAAATAGAGAAGAGACACAGAAAGGGAAAAAATTAGAACTTGGAATTTGTGTTGGTGGGGCTTTTTAAGAACATGGATGTCCAGTTTTGTTCTAGTACGTTTGTTTGCTGTACCTCTTACTCCCTCTTCTGCAAAGACTGCTACCCCCATTCCCACATAGGACTCTTGTTAAAATGGGTTTGGGGTAAAGGAAAACTGAGGAGAAAGTCCCGAGAACCTCTTCTGAATTGACAGAGACAGCCCACACAGCAGGTGAGACCACCCCAAAGTGAGACAATTCTTTAAAAACACACAAGAAAATAAAAAAAGTAATAGAAATTGTCTAGAAGGGTAAGCAGGAACAAGAATTGTCTGCTGCATGTAGGCGGTCTCAAGCCAAATTGAGTGTGTGTGTGTGTGTGTGTGTGTGTGTGTGTGTGTGTATTTGGTACAGAATCTCACTACATAGCTTGGACTCATAGTGATCAGCCTGTTTTCAGCCTCCTCAGTGCTGGGATTACCAGTGTGCGTCACCATACCTGGTCTTGGTGGCCCACTCAGTGTACCTGGGGCCAGGGCAGGCACCACACGTGGTACTGCGATTAAACCCTGGTCCCTTCTGCCTAAGCAGGTGCTTAGTCTGTTGAGCTATCTCTCTGGCCCTCAAGCCCAATTTTATGTATAGTCTTTTTACTCCTTTTTTTGTTTGTTTGTTTTTTTTTGTTTTGTCTTTTGGTGGAACTGGGGATTGAACTCAGGCCCTTGCACCTGCCAGGGAAGCGCTTATTCCACTGAGCCATCTCCCCAGCCCCATTAGCCCAATTTTATTTGACCCTCAAAAAACAGAGAAATTCCCTAAGTATCTTTGATTGTAAATTATAGAAACGGTGTGTGGAGTATCAATAAAAGACTCTATTACAAGGCTTCTAGGCAGCTCACAGAGTGGAAGTGTAGTTGAACAAGCAGATACCAGTGACAGCAAGTGGGTGGACACCACTGCTAGCTTATGGGCGAATGAGCCTTGTGTCTGCCTTGCCAAGGAAGTGTCTACCAAGGGGGAGAGAGTCCATGGACTGGGTCCTGTGTCCCCACACTTGGCTGGCATAGAATGCCACTACCACATGCCACTACCACATGAGAGAGTAAGAGGAGACTTGACAAAAGAAAGGGGCTGCTTTCAATAAACCCTAGAGGAAGGAATATGGAGCAGGTAGAAACCCCAGACGCTGTGCCTCAGGGGACCCCAGAGCACAGCACGTTACTGACTCAGGCAGGGGCCTGAGTGATGTAACCTTCCCTGCAGGGGCCCAAAACTCATTTCACAATAGCTAGAAAATGTGGAAGGAAGGAGGGGGCTGAGAATTAGGGCCCTTATCTTCTGATGTCAGGCCTGTTCTCCTAAATAATGCCTTTTCCTCCCCACCAACCTCTAAGCCTTTGCTTAAGTTGCACCCTCTGCCTGAGACTTTCCCCTTTCTCTGTTAGCAGTTGATTCATTTTGTTCCTTTGGATTCAATTTAAGAGCATTTCTTGGGTCATTCCTTAAGTCCAGTACTCTGAGACGTTGAGGTAGGGAGATTGCAAGTAGGAACTCAGCCTGGGTAACTTAGTGAGACACCGTCTCAAAATAAAAAGGAGCCTGGGCTTGAACTCCAGTACCTCATAAAAAAGATTTTCCTTTCCTCATGGGTTAGTGTCTCTCCTCTTTGCATACTCTTCTTTTATTTCTTATTTATTTATTTTTGTAGTTTTGAAACAAGGTCTCACTATACAGTTCAGGCCAGGCTTGAGCTCACTTTGTAGCCCAGGCTGGTCTTGAACTCTCAATGACCCTCCAGCCTCAGACCCCCAAGTGCTGGGATCACAGGCGTGTGCCTCCATGCCATGCTTTACTTCGCTTTTGTACTGCCTTTGCAAATAGCTTATAGAGCAGATGACTGAAAGTTTTAGTGTGCAAAAATGTATAAAGGAGATATACATTCCAGTTTTCCCCTTAGAGGCCGCCACTCCCTTCTACATCTTTTTCCAGATCATACACACACACACACACACACACACACACACACACACACACACACACACCAGGCATAGACTCACACCCATGCACACATGCTGTCACTTTGCTATTACGGGCTGCTTTTCCATCTTCACAGCTCTGAGGACAGGATTTTTTTTTTTAATTTTTTTGCCTTGAAGAGGACACCTGTGGCTAGGAATGGCCAGCAGATCCTCTCAAGTGTTCAGTGCCTGACTGCTCCAAGCCTGCGCCTGCACCAGGAGAAGCAGGAGGGCAGAAGATGGATTCTGTCTGAGATCACTTCGTGCTGCACTCTGTGATCTATGAGATGCTTTTAATTTCCTGTGCTGGGCGGCGGCAGCCTGATGAAATGCAGATAGCTGGGTTTCACGGCACGGCCTTTCCAGAGGAGGGCTGGTCTGCTTGCTGCAGGTCACGCTCCTGAAGAGTGCTGAGTGAACTCACCAAGCTCCGTGCCTCCCGTCCCCTCCCCCAGCCTCCTGGAAGGACATGTTGCCTCCTCAGTGACCAGGGTTAAGGGTGGGGAAGAGGCTGCTAAAGTTTGCCAGTTAGGCTTTGGGGTCACACAGACATGGTTTGGGTCCTGACTCTGACCTTCCAGCCATTTGACTTCACAATAAAATTCTTTAACTTTGTGAGCCTCAGATTCCTCACTCCTGCAGTGTGGGCCATTAGCAGACCCTGCTTAATGGAGTTCTTGCAAAGATGCCAAGACAGGGAGCTCCTGGGCGGTGGGAGGGGAGGCAAGGTGCTAGAGCCCACCCCAAGCCGAGCTGGCGGCAGGAGTCATTTGTCCTCTGTGTTTTCCTTGCAGCATTGCTCTCTCGTCCCAGTACTGTGGGATCTTATTTAGCCACATCTCTTCTGGTATGTACAGCAATACATCCACCCCCACTGCTCTTCTTACTGCCACCATCACCCCTCTCCTTGATACAGTGTCAACACTGTGCCAGACATTATGCCTTCAGCATGGGCAAGCCAGCTAGTCCTTACAACCACTGCTAGTCCCATTGCATAGCTAAGAAAACAGAGTCCCATGTACCCCAAATTATACAGTGAGCCAGAAAAGCCAGCAGTTGGGTGATCAGTGATACTATGGCACAGAGACTTGGCAGATTATCTCTGTTCCTGCGATTTCAAAAACCAAGTCGGAACCTAAGCACGAAAATTGGTCATGGGGGGAAGTCAAGCTTCCTTGTTAGGCTTAAAGAAGGGACAAATTGTTTGGGGATCAAGATTGCCTTTCTACTGGCCTTTAGGAAATAAAAGGTCACTATCTGATCCATCTGCAACTGAGATTAACATTGAAGGTCTCCACAAGAGAACAGAGCAAAATGCCTTGCTGTGTCTACAAAGCAGGTCCAAGTGCAAGCTCCCCTGAGCATCCCACTTCTTGATGTTTGAGGTTGCTCAAGGGACACCAACCTGCCCTCAGACCTAAGTCACAAGGAGAGGCCAAGACCTTGTCCTGACTTCAGTTAAGTGCCTCCAGCGGGTGCTGAGTTCTTCCTGAGCAGCCACGGGATTTCCCTTCACCTGGTTTTTAAATTTTATTTTATTAAGAAACAAATATCCTGCTTTCCTTTTACTTGTATTACACCTTTCTATTTGTATTTCTCCTTTTGAGTTCTTATACTAGGGAAACTATATGATATTTACACATGTGTGTCTGGTTTATTTCACTTATGAG
>NW_004524605.1:15577750-15588695 GCF_000260255.1 Octodon degus
TCTTGACTGCTCTGAGGTAAACAGACCTCCTCCATCTGACCTTGTGCCTGCCATGATGTCCTGAGCTGCCACAGACCCAAAACAATAGGGCCAAATGATCATGCACCGAGCCTGTGAAATTGTGAGCCAGTGTTAAGGTGGTCCCTCCTTACATTATCTACCTCAGGTACTTTGTCACTATACTGGCAAACTAACAGTAACACCCTGCACATATTGCTCACTACTGTGTGAAAATGCAATGAGCTGTTTATTTAGATAGAGACCATGCTCCACCTAAAACATTATCATGTTGAATTGAGAATTAACTGTATGATGGTGAATCAGTATTGAAAGCTGACTGCCACAAACCTCTCCTCACCTGACCCTTACCGGCTAGAAAGTGAAGCCAATATTGCATAACTAAAGTTGAAGTGACAGCGTGCTTTTAAAGAGAGATGAGGCCATTTTCTTCAATCATTTCAAATAGGGAGGAGGAGAAAGGAAAGACTCGTGACATTTAGAGAGGCAGATGAAGTTTTTGACTCCTTGTTATGGTTTGTGGTAGGATGTCCCCCAAAGCCTCATGTGGTCATAGGGTCTTTTTAGAAATGGCTCAATGCAGAGCGTGTTATTGATTCCTGGTGCAATGCTAGGATTAGGGGTGGTGACTGCTGAATCAGTCCACTGATTGGAGTGATGCTGCCCTACTCCCAGTAGACTACATACAATGTAAGGGCCAGAAAGAGGCTTCTGTCACTCTCTCTCATTGCTTTTGCTGTCTTCTCCCACCATGAACTGTTTCTGCCCTGGGATTTCCCCCTTGCCATGTGCCACCATGCCTTGGATCCAACAGATTGTGGACTGTGGCCTCTACAGGAACTAAATAAACATTTCCTCTTTTAGCTTTAGGTGTCAAGTATTTTGTCCTAGAGATGAGAGAAAAGTAAGACATACTTCAAGACTGAGGTTCCTTTTATCTTCCGTTGCTTTAAAAATGTCTCAAACTTTACTGACCTAAAATGTTTATTTCACTCATGATTTTGGAGTTTGGCCAGGATTGGGCAGGAGCAGCATGACTCTTTGTTTCCACTCAGCAAGGGTAACTGGAAGGCTAGGGTTGACTCTCTCTGGTTTGCTCACTCACATGCCTGCCGATTAATACTGGCTCTCAGCTTGGCCTTAGCTGGGCCTGTCAGCCACAGCACCCACACCTCTCCCTGTGTCTGGCTTCCTCCTCAGCACTGGTGACTATGATCCAGGGGTGCCCACCTTGGGGGAGAGAGCCAAACAGAAGAAGCTAACCTAACCTAGGAAGTCACCCAACACTTTGGCTGTGTCTTCTTCATTATAAAGGAGCCATCAAGCACATGCATTTCCTTGGGCTGCTGTCACAAACTACTAGAAACCAGTAGCTTGAAGAACAGAAATTTATTTTTTGTCCCAGAGGCCATAAGTCTGAGATGCAAGCTATCTGTGAAGTTGGTTCCTATTGCAGCCTCTCTCTTTAGTTTGTAGGCAGCTGTCCTCTCCCTGCATCTTCACAGGATCTTCCTTCTGTGTATGTCTGTATCCTAACCTCCTTCTCTAACAAAGCCACCAATCAGACTGAACTGGGGACCACCCTAAAGGCCTCATTTTCACATAATCATCTCTTTAAAGCTCTGACCTCCCAATAGAATCTGAAATACCAGAGATTAAGTTTTAAAACTATAAATTTGGACAGAGACACTGCTGGGCCTGCGATATCAGAGCTAGCCCATACTCAGTGGTAGAGGAACCTCAAAGAATCTGCAGATGGATTTTAGCACCACTGCCATTGCGTAAGTGGCAGGGGATTTATCATGTCCTATGGTTGACGGGGCTCTATGCTCTCTCTCTACCCAGTGCCCTTAAAAGGTTGTGAAATCTTAGAGGCCAGTTGCAGCCAGGCTTTCAGCAAAGATCCAGCAGTCCCAGATGTGAACACCCTGGAAAACTTCTCATCACCAACAGGGCTATGAGTTTCAGAAACCAGCATTTCAGGCACAAAACAACTCAAGAAGACCTCTCTCCTCTTCTCCAACCTCCAAGTAAGATCTTGGATTCTGGACCGGGGAGATAGCTCAGTAGCACAGCATCTGCCTGGCAAGTGCAAACACCTGAGCTTGCTTCCTGGTGACAGATAAATCCATTAGTCAATCAACCAATCAATCCTGGGTTATGATATGAATTTAGGAATAGAAAGTCTTTTAAAATAATGACAGATTGAATTTCTCAACCAGCCTGGTCTTCACCATGACTTAATTTCACTTGACTTGAAGTAATGTGATGTTTCTTCTAGTGAGTGGGGGACCAGGCACCCTGGCTTACAGGAAGATATAAATTATGACAATTTTTCACTTTAGATTGTTTGGTTTTCACTCTATCTCTTTGTTCAAAATTTAGAGTAAGTCTCACATCCCTCCCTTGCCCTATCTTATTTCAGCACATGAATTTTCAGTTTACTAGTTGCATTCTGACTGACCAGGTGTGACTCCAACTGCTGCAGTGATGATGTGTGTCTCTCCACAGCTACTGCCATCAATGTGTGTATTGATATGTTTTGTGTTGCTGTAACAAATACCAGAGATTGGATATTTTATGAAGAAAAGAGGTTTATCTATCTTCTGGACATACAAGATTATGGGTGCTGAATCAGTTTGGCCCTGATTAGGGACTTCTGGGTACATCCCAGTATGGTACATGGTATCACGGTAAAGTCATATGTGTGTGAGACAGAGATTTTGGTAAGATAGGAGCCACCGAGACTCAGAGTCTGAACTTTCTCTTGCTATAAAATTCACTCTTACAAAAACTGACTGGGGTTCACCAAGAGCTACATTTGTCCCTTTTGAAGGTAGACTCTGATGATCTAATTCCCTTACATTCAGCCCCACCTCAAAATAATCCCACCACTTCAATCCCAACACACTGAAGACCACACTTCCAACATACAAACCACCGGAGGACACACTTTACACAGATCTGCACCACGGCAGTGTAGTTAAAATAGTGCAAACTAAAATGCCATTAAAGAGTCCAGCTAGGAGCGGAGGGCAGTTCAAGAAAGCCAAGCCCAGGACAAACCCCTGGACAAGTAGATATGGCCGGCACCACCCACAGCCCTTCTGTCCTGCCCACAAATACCCTGAGTGTTTGTCACTTTCACTTTTCTTGAAATGTGAACAATGAGAAATTTCAGTAAGTTGGCAGAAATTCCAGTAAGGTTTAGGCAGATCACAGGGGTAATTCATCTAATTTTGTACCACAATATGTTCACCAAATCAGAGACTCCTTACCCTACTCATGCATTGGTAAAAGAGAGCCTTGATTTCAGCCAAGTGAGACATGGATAAGCTTTTTGCACCTATATTTTCAAGAGTACAGTAGCATCTGAAGTAAGAGACAGAAATTCCAATTTAATCCCTTGGAGGTTCCAAGGTAGGACATTTGCTTGACAGGCTACAATGACCATGTTGGATTTTAACGTGGCCCTGGAAAGATAATGCACCATCAAGGTAAAGGAATTGAGCAAATAAGCTGCTCCTTTGCATGAATCTTGAGACTGGTAGATGCTGATTTGCCTTATGACAGTGGCTGATCCAGAGCTGGCTGCTCCACTTAGAACAGGGACACACACAGCCTTCTACCCACCCTTGTTGCAGCCCATGTCAACTTGAGGTCTCTCTCTTTAGAAAGGACAAACTGCCTAAGCAAATACCCTTTGAAGTGGATAAGAACCTCTTCATCTCTTCTTCCCCAGTTATACCGGTCTCTATAAAGCCAAATATGAATAAATGCAACACCTTAAAAATTAAAATGGCTTCAAACAAGCAAATTCCACAAAGTCAAGAGACAGGTGGTGAAGTGGTCCACAATATTTGCAACATGTATAATAGACAAAGGGATGACTTCCTTACTTTACAAAGATTTCACACAAATTGGTAATAATAAATATGAAAAGGCCAATCAAAACATGGGCAAAGGATATGAAAAGTGATTCTCAGAAAAACAAATGCAAATATCTAATAAATTTATAAAAAGATGTTCAAATTTCTTGAAATTATAGGCATGCAAATCCAAACAACAAGATGGCCTCTTTTGCTATAAGATTGGCCACAATTAAAATGGTTTCTTATACTTAAGATGGTGGATGGATGAAAACCAGACTCTCATTGTTGTATGCAAATAACTAGATGAAATATTTCAGTTGAGCTCTTTGTTAATAAAGACTGACTATGCCTTGCTTGAACATGTTGGCACTGGGAATGTTTCGAATCTTAGTTTTTCAGATAGGGAATTCTTGCATAGACTTTAGTGTATAACATTGTAATCTGAAAATCTGAAATGTGAAATGCTCCCAAATCTCAACCTTGTGTACATGATGTTGGCATTCAAAAGTCAGATTTTGGAATATTCTGGATTCTTAGATTAATGATACTCCATATATATCAATCACAATTGTGAATGCATGCACTGTTTGACCCATAAGAAACAATTCAGTTCATACACAGTGGTACTTGGGTTCACAAACATAATTCTTTTCACAATCCTAGTCACAAACCAAATGGTGTATATGTTCACAGATACAATATTACTTGTAGATAGGATTTTCATTACCTCATGATTTATGAAGGGAAAAATAAAAAAGTTATAATTTGGGGTTGACCTACAATTATGGCATATCCTTGTGATGGAATATTATATGGTCATAAAAAGAACATGCTAGACTATTTCCAATTTATTAAGGAAGATAAGCAAAATTCGGAATGGTTTACATAAAATAGTGTCCTTTGTGTAAATAAAATAGAGTGTGTATATTGGTCTATACATCAAACACTTCCAGAAACAGTCTTAAAAATAAGGAGTGGTAAGTTAAGAGAAGAAGACAATTTACTTTTTGTTTCATTATATTCAATTTTAAATACATTTTCATTATATTTGATTTCCAATCATGTGCATGTCTTGCTTTCATGTCTGCATTTAAGTTTTAAAAGGCAGGGTAACAGAGATCATCTTGTAGCAGGCAACCTACTTACATGTCTGTGTTTGTCTATGGCTATACCACCCTGAATACCACGATCTTGTCTGATCTCAGAGGCTAAGCAGGGTCAGGTCTGAATAGTGCTCAGATGGGATCCCGCCTGGGAATATATGTCTGTGTTTCATTTGAGTCTGAACTGTCAGGCAGGGTGGTGCTAAGGAGCAAGCACCCCTAGTGGGATAGCTGGCATGTGGAATTGTCATCCCAGTTAGTGAGACACTACAGGGAAGACTGGGGAGTGGAGACCCTCTTTAAACAAGGAGGAGACAAAAGAGGGAATTATCTATGTTAGTACTGAAACTACTGCTTTTATGCAGTGGTGAAATCTAGGAAAAGTGATCACAGGAGTAAATGTGTGGTCTCCAGCCCTCTACCCATTACCTGGTTCGTGTTAATGTTCACATGGGATTGCCTGCAATCTGAGTGGAAGTTAAATGGGCCAACCATTACTGTATGAAAACAGAGCTTTGGAGTTGTCTGTTTGTGAGCATAAATCGCAAGGATGAAAGATCAGTCCTGGGACTTTACGTACATACTATGATTTATTGTCCAAGAAGCAGTACTGGCCTGTTCAGAGACAGGCTGATTGAGTCTTGCAGGGTGGCTCTGCAGAAGAGCAATGTGACATTTCAGTATTTAGACTTGACTTCAGAGCAATCTTCCATGCAATAAAGACCAGTAAGAAAAGTCCTGACCTGTGGACAATCTGTACCTTCTAGCACTTCTAAAATATATGACTACAGGAAGAATATGAAAGTTTCAAATGAACTCAAAACTTTTTTATCCCCAATTCTCATTCACTGTGGAAATAACAGTTTATAACACCAGTTCTTGAACTTTAGCAGGCATCAGAATCACCTGGACTGGCACGTGAAAAGCAACTGTGGCTTCCATAGGAAGGTCCTTGACTCAGTAGATCTGAGATGAGCCCTGAGAATTTGTAAGTTCCCAAACAGTGCTGCTGTGATTGCTCTTAGGACCACTCTTCAAGATCACGGTTTATGAAGCTATCTCTTTAGGGATTTTTTTTCTTTTCTCCTACAAATGACCCTCATATCCTTGGATTATTCCAATGTTTTCCCCTACCAATTCACCAAAAATAAGTGATCTTTTTATGTGATCACTGAACTTTGAACCCCCTTTTCTCTTTCCCTGGAAAGATATAGAGAAGAAACACTAGACAGGAAAAGCTAGAATCTTCTTTAGCTGATAGGACTGGGAGCATCTATGTGACTTAAAAAAAATTCTTATAAAACAACTGGCCATTCATTTTCTACTAGGTCCAGAGGGGCGCCAGCGGCCCACAGCAGGGGGTAGTTTTGCTCTGTGAATTTCCCCTGTGGCTGCTTAAGAATGGGGGCCCCAGAATTCTGTGGCCCTGTTCCCAGAAGGAGAATTTTGGCAAGAGTAGAGGAAAAGCCATCTAGAAAGTTTGTTTTTAGAAGCGCGCCAGTGGGGTCTGGCTCCCCGCAGAGCTCCATCTTTTCATACCTCTTCGTTCTTGCTTTTTATTCTTTCCTTTCTAAGCACGTCCTCTGCATCCTTGGGGGATGGCATCCTTTGTTCAGAGGGCTTTCAGGAGTGGCCTTCTCAGGCAGGTGTCAGGCCACACTCAGAGTGCTCTTCCCCAAGGGGACCAACAGGAACAGGTGCATTGCAGCATTACACAATGACAAGAAAGAGAGGAAAAAAGAAGGGAATGAAGGAATAAAGAGAAAGGAAAGTAGAAAGAAATCAGAGTCTGGGTTAGAGTTTAGTAAGGTGGGATGGGTCGAACAAAGCCTGTTCCAAAAGCTGCCCTCCCTCCTACTCAGGGTGATAAGAACCTTAGCAGTAGAAACAGCACCTGTCCAGCTTTAAAAGTTCTTTTTCAAAAGGAAGTGAGGCTCAGGCCAGCTGTCGCAGAAGCAGTTCTGAGAGCATCAGGTACAGAGGAATCCTCTGCCAGTTTTGGTAAAATGTAGATCCTGATTCTTCAAGTCTGAGTGGGGCCTGAGTGTTGATGCCTCTGCTGGATACCCAAGTCCTTGATGCTGTCACTCTCTGGATCGCAACTCCAAGAGCAAGGTCATGGAGTGCTTAGAAGTAGCAGCCACCCTAGAGAGCAAAGCTTTGACACAGCCATCTCACAAGTGAGAAAACTGAAGCCCGGCGTGTTTACAATAGAACTCTTCCTAGAACTGCACCCTCACACTCCCAGCTGAGTGCTTGTCCATTTCCTGGAAGTGCAGCAGGAACTTTAACAGGGTCCTGCACACAGAGAGGTTCAGGAAACAACTCAGCAAAGTACAGAGCATGGCATGCTGAGGACCTGGAACTGACGGCGGAGGGAAAGCGTCAAGCAAGCTCTGTCTTCTGCCCTCCTGTCACCTGCTATCGTGTCATTCACCCTGTTTTCTTCCTCAAAACCAGGAATAGAAACTAAATTTCTCTTCTCCCAGGCAAGACATAGAAACTGGAACCTCTTTCCCTATAAAACCCCGTTAGCTGTAAAGCCTAGAAAGGTCATTATCTCTCATCTGTCTTGAAGATCTTCACTCCAGAGGGGTCCTATTCCCTAGCCATGATGAAAGGAAGCTACACACAGACAAGGAAGAATCTAAACAGAAGAGCCTTTCCTAGCTTCATCCTTTAATGTTATGGTTTGTTTCCAGATGTCCCTCCAAAGCCTCATGCAGTCATGGGATGGCTGCTAGAGCTTGTGACTAATTCATGATCCGATTATGGGATTACAGATGTGAGTACCACATCCACGGATAGCCTGAATGCTATATAGGAAGGGAGAGAGGCTTGCTATCTGCTGCTGTTGCTGCCTCCTCCCTTTGTGCTCTTACTGTTTTGCTGTTTTCTGCCACCATGAGCAGCTGCTCTCTGCCATGTGCCACTCTGCCTTGGAGCCAGCTGAGTATGGACTGAAACCTCCACCAACTGTGAGCTAAATAAATCTTGCCTTCCTCGATTTTGTGTGTTGGGTATTTTATCCCAGCAATGAGAGGAGAATAACTTGAGACAATCTGTCTCTATGATTTCAGACCCTTTTGCCAAACGACCTTTCTACAGAGCTATCCAGTCTTTGCAGAATCTAAGCACAGAAAACAAGAATTTTCTCTGAATCTTTTGGTCTCCATTTCTGAAGGTTTTTGTGTCAGACAAAACTGTTGATAAGTAAATTTATTATGCTTTTCTCTCATTAACCTGTCTTTTGTTAAAAGAGTGCTGACCACAAGCTTCAGGACAAAAGAGGAGAGATATCTGTCACTGCAACATGCTGGAGCATGACCTCTTCTTAAAACGAACATCTGTACCTGTGGAAGCCAGTGTCAAAGTCCACTGTAGCAGAGGTTACAACACCAGATTCTACACCCATGAGTCACCTGACAGCTGTCTGTTTGAGGGAAACAAAAACACTGTCTTCCTAAGTCCTGGTTGGATGCTTAGGTAATTTATGGTGATTGACAAGCCTGAGTTGGAATCTTAAGTGGGCACCATCATGGTCCATCAGGCAGCCCCTGGGAAGAAATCAGTGCCCAGAATAATGGGGCGGTGGGAGGCACCCAGGATCCTTTCCAGGACAAGGAGGCTCCAGAGACTGCAGACAGTCGAAGGACAGCTGACTGGTATAATGAAAATCCACGGGATGGTTGATGCCCGAGGATCCTCGCTCTTGCAGCCCTTCATGCTTCCCATGGGGACTCCTTGTCATTATTTTGAAAGTAGCAGGTTGTCCAAGACAGCTGAGAATCCTGAAACTGGCAGTAAAGCTTTCTGGGAGAAAAAGCATTCATTTTGTGGCCCTGACTGAGGCAAACCATTGCAGGGAGCTGGATTGACTACAAGGAGGCTCCCTGCACCTCAAGCCTGGTCCTGCTGCTTGTCCCCGTGGCAGAACTTTGGGCATGTGAACTCAGTCGTTCACTCACTCACTCGCTTGCTCTCTCACTCAGCATGCATTTACTGGGCGCCGACTTCTACACCAGAATTCAAAGATGCAGACAATATCCTCACTCCCCCTAATGGACTCACAGTTTAACATGGGAGTGGACTGACCAACTAACACTTATAGCTGAAAGATATGTGGGCAACCCTGCCTGCTCCAGGAACACAAAACAGGGACACAAACACCCCACCAGTTGGTGGGAGGAGGCTTGCTGGAAAGAGCCATAGTTGAGCTAAGCCTTGAAGGAGGAGTGGGAGGAGTCGGAGGGAATAGAAAGAGCCATGTAGGCACAAAGATCAGCATGTACACAGTCCAGGGCCTCAGGGCCGCGCAAATCACTCAGGAGACTGTAAGTTGTTAAGTGTGCTGGGTCGCAGGGTCCCTGGAGGTCTGATGCTCAGGTCACAAAAGCCTTTGTGTACTAAGATGTGGTCCATTTCAACTACATGAGATGTGAAGATTTTATTGGATTAAATATAATAACTATACACCTCCTCATCCATCGTAAGACCTATGTCTACAGAGTCTATTGCTATCATTTAATCTTCACAGCAGCCCCAAGAGTCAGACGCTGAGATTATAGCTGTTTGCACAGTTGTGGGGTTTGAGGCTCAGAGAGGGTGAGCAATTCAAAGTGATGATGCTGATGTTGTAGCCCTCAAAGAATAATGTGACCTCCTCGATTCCGTCAGATCCGAAGCACAGTTTCATGACAGATATTTTAAAACTCTCTTCGTTATTGTGAAATGAAATCCAAACATAATGTGATCCACTCAGAACATACTTTAATAATATCTGAAAATCCCATCTGTAATATAGACCAAAGATTAAAAATTTGAATAAAATAATAAGTATCTCAGTGCAGAAACACTCAGAGCTGAGTATTCTAGAAGCAAAGTAGTCCAGGGCTGGATTTACATAGTATGTAGGGGCAGCTTGAGTGCAGTACTACAGAGGCGGGCAGGTATCTGTATACTGAAAGAATGGAGTAAGTGTTATGAGCAGTATTGTTGATTGCAATCCAATTATCTAAAAGACTACCAGTTCCTGGTAAAGTTCTGAGTAACACAGTACAATGTTGCCTCAGAGGTTGGTGGCAGAACTGGGATTTGAACCCCCATGAGCTAATTCCAGAGCTTAAATAATCTGTTCCCACATGGGGATAATTGTCCCTTGTGGAGGTGGTCTCATATTTCTGAGGTACAAGGGGTAGACTTGGGGGTGGGGAGCCACAGAGACTCTTAGGAAAGGTGGGTGAAATTTGCCAAGCCCCAGGTTTCTCTATAGGTCTTCAGAATGCTGAGTTGGGCTGCTTTTCCTGGTTGATGTTGTGTTTCCCACTAGACAGGACCCCATCAGCCCTGTGCTTTTCACTGAGATTTTCCAGTCCTTCCCTGGGAGCCTCTAAGACTTCTAACCAGGAATCCAGCCTCATCTAGAAACTGCACAGGTAGAACACACTGCACTTCCTATCAGACTCACTGGAAGACTAGCAGCAAAAACACAACAGACTCCTCATCAGCTCTCCTAGTATTTGTCAAGCCTATGTTTTTGGTCATTTATTGCTGCTAACAAACCACCCAACAATTTAGTGGCCTAACATGGTAATTCCTTGAAACCTTTCTGTACTGAATGGTAGGCGGTTCTCTTTCAGATGGTGTTGGCTGAGGTGCTTAAATGATAGCTGGCCAAGCAAGCTTACTTTTTTTCAGAAGTGTTTCTCCACACACACTCTTCACCACAGCTTTATACTATATAATTTTAGTAGCCATGTAGTATCAAAACAAGTTATGGGGCCATTTCAGACTTGAGAGGAGGTCAATTAGAGGCCATCTTTTGATGATGAATCGAAAAGAACTTGTGGCCATCTTTTCTCTGCCAGAGCCTGTTGTGTATTAGCTGCTGGATTCTTGGGGATATTAAAAATGAGCAAAATCAGCTATCATCTTTGCTCTCCCAAAGCCGTA
>NW_004524605.1:15596300-15603055 GCF_000260255.1 Octodon degus
TCAAAACAGGAAAAAATCAAAGTAAAAAGAAAAAAAGTCAACTGAGGAATGGACAAAAGTGATACGATATTTTTATACTATGGAGTATTATTCAGCTATAAAAAAGTTAAATTCAAGCATTTTGCGGGTAAATGGGTGCAGCTAGAGATTAGTTTGGTAAGTGAAATAAATCAGATCCACATGTGCAAACATCATTTTGTCTCAGTAGTGTGAGAACCTGAAAGAGTACTTAAAAATCTAAAGGGTACAACAGATACTGTGAAAAGAACAGAAATTGTTCAATGGGAAGGAAAAACTGGGATGAGGAAAAGGACAAATGAAAGAAGGGAAAAAGATATATTCAGTTATATATGCAGAACAGTTTGGATAATTGTATGGTTGGTTTCTGCTGGTCTTTTGAAAGGTCTGGGTTTTGAGGTCACCCTGACTATAACACAGAGAATCAGATGGTTTAGAGGGGTGGGTGGGAGGTAGGAGGAAACAGAGGATGAAGGGAAGAAGGAGAACAGTGGAATGCTATGTAGGAGACCCTACAAGTAGTGATGAGAACATATCCAGGTGATGGACATGAGTTAGAGAAAACTCTACAGAAGGCCATCAAGATGGTGGGAAAAAATATCTCCAAACTCATGGCCAACTCATCTGTTTGGAGAATCTGTAGGTGTCCTGGAGCTGCCAGCCAGGGTCTGAGAACATTTGTGGCACTCTTGGGGAAAGGGAGAGAAGGTGTAGCTGACACAACTTGGCTTCTCCTCTCAGAGTTGCTGTTTGGGAAGGTCCCAGGTGCCTTTCTCCCACCTCAAGCTGATGAGGATTATTGATCTCTGCTGCCAAGAACATAACTTGAGCATTTTTTTTCAGGCCTTTCTTTTTGCAGTGATGTTGCTCTGGTCTGCAGTGGGACATGGGCACTGAAAGTTGATGGCTTTGAATAGGATGGAAAAGAAGAGAATAGGATTTCCTGGCTGAAGCCCCTAGATCCCAAGGTGGTTCATGAATCACTGTCAACTTCCCGGAAGCAGAAGCCACAGAAGTGAGGACCTTGCCTTTAGGATTCTCCATCAGGGCATTTTGACAGTTTTGCTTTAATGTTTCATATTGTAGAGAATTTCAAACTTCCTCAAAGGAAGGCCAGTATAACAAGTTCCATCATCACCTCAACCATTATCAGCTCACGGCAACCTTGCCTCACCTCTATCTGCTACCTCTCTCTCCTTGTATTATTATGAATTAATTCCTTGATGTCATTCAATTTCATCCTTTTGAACATTTCAGTGTAACTTATATAGGGGTTCTTTCTAAAAATTAATCACAGTAACACTTACCACACTTAAGCATATTGTTGATTACAAATATTTCCTCTTACCTAGTGAAGTCACAGCCATCTTAATGTCATGGTGGAATCATTAATCACTGTTTCAGTCATGCTGGTGTAAACAAACCCACAGCTTTACTAGCTGCATAAAAAGATGGCAATAGAATTACATGCACACAGAGTACAGGATAGTTGACACTGATTTTAAATGCCCATGTTACTGGTTTATGTATTTACCATAGTACTCTTGTCATCATTTTAGAGTATAACTCCTACTTATCCAAAAAAATGTTCTATAAAGCAATGTGCCATGTTGCACTGGTAGTAGCCTCACGTGTATTACTTATTGTCCATTTTGTTTGTAGCAAGGGATCAGGTCAAGTCATTGACTTATATCTTCTAGGCTTGGGTAAGTACATTCTGTGCTCTTCACATAATGATGAAATCTTTTAATAGTATAATTCTGAGAACATCCTTTTTAAGTGATACATGATTGCATTTATAATGGTGATTACACTATATAGTATGATCTATTATGATAGTTACCTGATACCATCAAACAATTAATAAATAGTTGTCGCACTTTTCCCTGTTGTATGATAAATTGTTTTTCTTTTGTTCATTTAAATCCAAATCCAGCCAAGGTACACACCTCTTAATTCATATCTATGGATATGAATATACCTATTATAAGGGGCCTATTATACCTACTATAAAGGACCTCTAAAGTCCTTTATAATCTATATGTCCTCCTTTCTTCTTCTTAACATAAATCCTCACCACTGACTTCTAAAACTAAGTGGGGTATCTTATAGAGTTCCCTATACATTGATATTGCTGATATCATCTCTTTAGTGGTATTGAACAGATTCCATGTCCCCTGTGCATACTGTAAATGGTCAGTAAAAGTTTGAACTTTGGTCAACGTTTGTTGGCAAAGCTGCTTCCCGGATGGCACTTTGTTCTTCTAGTAGGAGGTGTGTGGTATCTGTGGCTCTGTAGTGTGAGTCGTTATTGTTCATTACTTAGATGTGTTTATTCTTTAGGGACTGAAAAGCAGTGACAAACTAATTCTACCATCCATATTTTTCAAATGTTGTTCGATAGAAGGCTTTGATACTGAGAAACTTCCATGTATCAACTATTTGGTTATGCTGACATAGTTATTATGAATAAACTTGGCTAATGTTCAAGCCCTTCATTTTATTTACCCATTTTCTCAATAATGGTGGGTTCTTCAGCAACATCAGAGGATGACCAAAATTTTTTTAAGAATCATGTATTAAAATACATTAGGTGTGATATATAGGTAAGTTGTTGATGTTCCAATTATTACATCCTTGGCCAATGGGAAACTTGCTGCCTTCTGAGTGACACAAATCTAGGTACCTGTGATAGCCTCTTTGTTTTCTGATAGACAGATTCATAGGCTCATCTTGTGTACATCCTGCCTCAGACATGAAGTGAGCCAAATGTCCAAGGAGTCCTTCTTGGCTTTTCTTAGTGAGGAATACTGTTTAGGGAACAGTCTGGGCATGGGGAGTGCTCAGCATTTCTAGGTTGTAGTTTCTAAGTCATTCCTATGAACAGAGCTAGGAAACATGTAGTGTAACAATATGTATCATACATGTAGTAGGAATTTTTAGCCATGGCAATCTAGCTTACATTTGCATTTCCATGCCACCATTTTGAAATTCCTGATTTTCCATGACCACCATAAAATTATCATTTGCTTTGTGCCCACATTACACTGGAGGGTCTCAGAATGACAGTGGCCAGCATTATAGTCCCCACTAAAAGCAAACTGTTTTTCTGATTCCTTTTTTTCCCTTATGAGATATCTTCCTTGGAATATACAGCCAAATAACTGTGATGTGCCCTTCAATATGTTGTTGTCTCTATGTTGTTGTCTGAATGAGTGGTTACATACTTAACTTTCATTTAATTTTATTTTGTGCTTATAGGAACTATTTTTTACATTTTATGCTAAACAGAAGAAAGTAAAAATAATAATAAAATTTTCAAAATGAGTTAGTAGGGGTGGAACAATAACACAGAATGCATTTTTGTATCGATGGTAGTTGTTCAGAATATGAGGGATATAGGCATAAATGTCCAAAACATACTCGCACAAAACTTTTCCTTCAGTGAACCAAGAAAAACCAGTTGTATAACTATCTTAACTATCTTGTGTATTATATATATATTTTTCTTTTTCCCTTTTGTCCTTTTCCTTTTGTCCAAAGTTTTTTTTTTAACTTTTGAAAAGTTCATAATATCTATTATACAGTTGGATCTTACTCTTTCAGTTTCTCACACAAGTGAGACAATTCGATGTTTGCACATGTGACTCTGATTTATTTCATTTATGAGTATGGTCTAGAGTTGCAGCCATTTACCTATAAAAGGCTCATGTTTATCTTTCTTTATAGCTGAGTAGTATTCCATTATATTGAAAAAAATACCTTCTCGCCTTTTTTTTTTAAACCCATTCCTTGGTTGTTCGGCATTTGCATTGTATCCGTGATATAGTTATTATGAATTGTTCTGTTATAAATGTGAGTGTATGTTTATAGCTGTAGTATGATCTTTTTAATTGCTTTGGGAAGATACCCAAAAGGGGAATAACGAGATGGAATTAGACCTCTAATCCTAGATATTTTGAGAAATATCTACAGTAATTTCCACGGTGGTTGTACTAGTCTATACTCTCACCAACAGTAGGGAAGGGTGTCTTTTCCCCCCGAGCCCCACCAACACTTATCAAAGAGGCTCTCTTTCTTCCACTGAGCATGTTCTGCCCCTTTGTCAAAGATAAAGTAGTTTAGTGTGCTCAGAGTTAGGCCTTCATCTTCCGCTCTGTTCCACTGATCCTGAGGCCTCTTTTGTTTTGTTTTGTTTTTGGTTTTTGAAATTATACTACAAAGCTACTGTGATAAAAATCAATATCATACCATGTTGATTTTATCACAGTAACTTTGTAGTATAATTTCAGGTCAGGAACTGTGATGCCTTTTATTGCCCTTGTTACCCAGAGTTGTTTTTGTTATTCTGGGTCTCTTCTGATTCCAAGTGAATTCTGAGACTGTTTTCTGTACTTCTGTGAAATATGCTGTTGGTATTTTGATTGAGATTGCATTAAATCTGTATAACAATTTTGAGAGTATGGCCATTTTCACTATGTTGATTTTTCCTATTCATGAACAAAACATATTTTTTTCCATTTTCTGATTTCTTCTTCAGTCTCCATTTTTCAGAGTACTGCAACTTTTTAATGTACAGATCTTTTACTTCTTTTGTTAGATTGATTTCTAAGTATTTCGTTTGTTGGATGCTAGTGTAAAGGGTGTGGTGTCCTTGTTTCTTTCTGTGAGTTTGTTGCTTGTTACAGGAATGCTATTCATTTGTGAGTGTTGACTTTGTATCCTGCTACACTACTGAATTTGATTATTAAATGTACAAGTCTTTTGGTGGAGATTTGGGGTTCTCCTGTGTAAAGAATTGTTTCATCTGCAAATAATGATAATTTAAGTCTTACCTTTCCTATCTGTATTCTTTTATTTCTTTTTCTTGTCTAATTGCTCTGGCTAATGTTTCCAGAACTATATTGAATAGGTATGGTGATAGTGGACATCCTTGGCATGTTTCTGATATTACAATGAAAGCTTCCAGGTTTTGGCCACTCAGTATGATATCAGCTGCTGGTTTGTCATAGCTGTCTTTTATGATTAAGATAAAGAATGTCTATTCCAATTTTCTGGATGATTTTTACAATGAATGGATGGCGGACTTTGTCAAAAGATACTTTTCCTGCATCTATTGAGGTGATCATGTGAATTTTGTTTCTGTTAATATGGTATATTACATTTATTGTTTTGTATGTGTTGAGCAATCTCTGCATGCCTGAGATCAATCCTGATTGGTAATGCCGTGTAGTCTTCTTGTTGGTTTGTTGCATTCTGTTTTTTAATATCTTATGAGGATGAGGGCGATGGGCCTGTAGGGTTGTCTGTTTGTTTTGCTTTTCTGGGTCCTCTCTGGCTTTAGCATTATGGTATCACTTGCCTGCAGAAGTGATTTTGGAAGCATTGCTTCACTTTCAATTTCTTCAAAGAATTTCAGCATTAGTGGCATTAGTTTCTCTCTTAAGTTTCTTAAATTTTTAATTACATTTTCAATTTCATTGGCTGATATTGGTTTATTTAGAATTTGCATGTCTTCTTGATTTAGCTTTGGCAATTCAATTGTGTCTAGGAATCTGTCCATTTCTTCTACATTTTCCATCTCATTAGAATACAGATTCTCATAGTGGATATTGATGATCTTCTGACTTTCCGTAGGATCCTTTTTTCATCCCTAATAGCTTCAATTTGTGTTTCCCCCCTCTAATTCTTTCAAAGAACTAACTTTTCTATTCATTAATTCTTTGCAGGGTTTTCTTAGTCTCAATTGCATTAATTTTTACTTGTAACTTTATAATTTCCTCTTTAGTATGAGCTTTGGGTTTGATTTGTTATTTTGCTAGAAGTTAGAGATTGAACATTAGGTTGTCTATTTGAGCTCCTTCTGTTTTCCTGATGTGAGAATCTATTGCCATAACTTTCCTTCTTAAGAGTACTTTCATTGTGTCCCATAAGTGTTGGTATACTGTATTGGCAATGTCACTTAATTATATATACATTTTAATTGTTTTTCAGTTTCTTCTGTGATCAACTAGCTGTTCAGAAGTGTGTTGGTTTGTTTCTGTGTGTTTACATAGCTTTATGATGTCCTTTGTCATTTATTTCCACTTTCAATGTGCTATGGTCAGATAGTATATATATATATAGAATGATTTCAATTCCTCTATATTTACTTGATCATATTTTGTGGGCCAGTATGTGGTCTGTTTTGGAGAACTCCCCATATGCAGGTGAAAAGAATGTGCATTGTGATGTTTTGAGGTGGACCACTCTATAGATATCCATCAGGTCCGTTTTTTCACATGCTTGGTTTAATTCAGATATTTCTTTGTTGATTGTTTTTGTCTACTTGATATTTTTGTAAGAGTGAGGTATTAAAGTCTCCCACTACAACTGGGTTAGTGCTTATTTAGTTTTTAATATCTGTTAATATTTATTCTACGTTGTTGGGTACACACTGATGTTTGGTACATATATATTCATGATGGTTAAATTTTCCCCTTGGAGTTTTCCCATAACATGTATGTCATAATCTTGTTTCTTTTTATCTGTTTTGGCTTAAAACTTATATTATCTGCAAGTAAAATAGTTACTCTTGTTTTTTTCTGGGTTCCTGTGCCATGGAGAATTACTTTCCATCCTTTGACTTTTAATCCATGAATGTCTTTTTGGGTTAAATATGGTTCTCTAATACATAATATTGTTGAATCTTGTTTCTTGATCCATTCAACCAGTGTTTCTTTTGATGGTGAGTGGGG
>NW_004524605.1:15604316-15629507 GCF_000260255.1 Octodon degus
TTAGGGCCAAAATGTTGGCTTTCCTTGTAGCCCTCCTTTTTCTCTAATTTTGGTCTGCAAACTAAGGTTGTTAACCATCCAGAAGACAAGCTTATTGTTTTTATCAAATGATTTAGGCTATTAAGCTTAACCTTGCTATCTTACTGCATTTCAAACATCTTAAGCATAATAAGAAATAGGTATTTTTCATCAAGAATTGATATGTTGAACTTTAAGTACCTACATAATATGATAAAAAACCATTTAAAAATTAGATTATATTTTAAAAATAGGATAAAGAATTCTATGCTTCTCATGTTTGCACATAAGTCCAAAAATCTCACCATATACAACCTTGAAGAAGAACAGTCCCACAATATTCTTTTTCCTGTGTCTTGCTTTCATTCACCACCCCCTTCTTGAACATCCACTTTAATATTTTTTTTCTTGTGCTGAATTTCTGGAAGCTTGATCATTATATGTTTTGATGTAGATTTATTTTGGTCATAACTATTTGAAGCTATATGTGCTTCATTTATTTGTAAGTCAAATTCTTTATCTATGTTTGGAAAATTTTCTGCCATTATTTCTGTTTTAATTTTTTTTAATTTTATTTTATTTTAAAGTATAAAAACAAAAACAAAATCAAAAACAAATAGCAAAAACAAAGACAGAAACAGAGCAACATACAACATTACATATAACACAGAATTTCAAAACAGGAATAAAAAAATTAACAATGTTACATATTTCTATCATCAAATCTGTTCCTAAAATTAACAGTTATAGCTATGAAAGATTGATCAAATAATTAAATATTAATGCTTGCTTTCAATAAACCTTAATTTTTCCCTGTCATTTTTACTATTTTTAAGTTTGTTTTAAAGAGAGTACAATAATAATTGATAAAACATTAAAAATAGTACACATTTAGAAGAAGATGAGAAGTATTCAACCATGGTTTCTGTACTGCACATTTCTGCCATTATTTCTGTGAAGTGGTTTTCAATGGCTTTTGTGCTATTTCCAGCTTTCTAACTCATTCCAATCAATCTTATACTGCTCTTCTTTGCTTCATCAGAGGAGATTTAATCTTGAATTCTGTCTGCATCTGTTTTATTGAATCCATTCCTTTTCTATGCCAAGCATTCATGATTTCCACCACTTTCCTGAGTTCCACTATTTGTTTATCTGTGCATATTTTAATGTCTTTCATTTTGATTGACTTTTTTTTTTTTTTTTTTTTTTTTTTTGAGGAACCAGGGATTGAACTCAGGCCTTGCACTTGCCAGGGAAGTGCTTATTCTACTGAGCCATCTCCCTGGCCCGATTGTCATTTCTTTTTGTACTTTAGACATTATTTTTTATGTCTGCTTCCATTTGGTTTTTCACTCCTGCTGCTATTATTTAAGAGAATTCCTGTGGATTTCTTCTATATATGTCCTCTGGACTTGTGTTGGGTGGGCTGAGTTTTAGAGGTTGATTTTTCTTTTTCTTCTTATCATTTTCTATTTTTTTTCTGTGTTGATGCTTGAAGATTTATTATGTTATATAACTTTATCTCTGATGTTGAAGCTTTCCTAGGAGATGTCTGTTCCTCAGGGATGTCTTCTAGGCATAGGTGGTTCTTAATCTCTATGTTTTTCTCAAGGACCTACTTTCCCAAATGCATTAAGGATTTTTGCTATGTATTTGACTCAGATAGTGGAGTTGATATGACTCAAAGCCCATTTTTGGTGATGGTTATGGTCCTTTGTAATTGCAGTGTTGTCTTTAGGGAAGAAAAACTGCAGCAGGAATCGCATCCTGACGAGGATAAGACAGTTAGCAATGACAATAATTCCGATCTCAGCCTGTCTACCGACAAACTTTAGTAACTGTTAGCCTGATATCTGTTATCATAGGAGAAAGTTCTATAGCTATATAATATAGTCTAACTTATACCAGGAACTTGTGTGCAATGTTTTCCCACTTATTGGGGTGATTTTACCTTGTTGTGTGTGGCAGTGGCGGTTCAGAGCAGTAGGAAGTAGAATGGAGAAATGAGTGAGGTTCAATAAATTAGGAACAAGTTTAGTGGGCCTAGAATGACTATCCAAGTTTTGGGTAATTGTTGTATACAAAAAGGAGGATGGAAGAGAGTCTGAGTATTGACGTGAATCAGAAAGAGGAGCAACAATGTTTGCTTGCATGAAATTCTCATAAAATCAAACTAGTTGATCATCATGATAATCATCATATCATCATGATGATAGTTGATGGAAAAGGAACAAGAAAAGAATAATAAAAGCAGGAAGGTTAGAGACCTAAATCATGAGTGAGAGAGAAAAGAAGGTGGAAAAGAGAAAAAAAGCAATAACACAGGAAATAAAAATAACTGCACACACAGAGGAAAAAAAAACAACAAACATACAGAAAGAAAAACAAAATAAGGTAAAAGAGAACAGAAAGGAAAAGAGAAAGAAAAGGAAAAAACAAACAAACTCTAACAAAAACAAACAAAACAAAACAACCTAACCCAGCTGACTACCTAGAGCAAAATTCATCAGGCAGAAAAAAATAAGAGTAATGAGATTGTTCTAGAGTCTACAGTTCCATGCTTGGTCCAAGTCTGATCCCAAAATATGTCCTCTAAGATTCTGGGTAGATGGCAGGTAGATTTGTGGTGCCTTTGGGTACGATTTTTGTCTCTGGATTTAGGGGATTGGATTATTTTTCTGTAGCTGGAGTTCTCCCCAGCCACTTAAAAATAAAAATAAAAAGGGAAAAAAAGAGAAAAAGAAGAGGGAAAAGAAAAGATTCAGCCCTACCCACCCAGTGCTACTCTGTGTATGTCCCTGTCCCCAAGCACAAAGCTGGCCCTCCTAACTTACCACCTACTGGCTCAAACTGGCGCTGTTGCTTCAGACTTTTCTGCACCACTGTCCTATCTGCCCAACCTGTGCAGTCTAGCCGGGGTCCTGCATGTCACTGACATTCCCTCTGGTCTGCAGTCTCTGAGTCCCATCAATGGCAGCAACAAGAGCCTGTCTTGGACTCTCTTCCTGCCAGTCACTGCAGCTCCAGGTCCTACCAAGTTTTTTTTAAAACAAAATATATTAAAGGAAGTCCCTGCCATTTCCATCGAAGTCCCTCTCTTTCCCTGTAAATAATCACATAAAAAATTTATGACACAGTTGAAATAGCTGTAGATAGATGATGTTTCATGTGGGAGTATGAGTTTACTTACTGCATTTCCTTCTTAGATAAGCTGTGATAAGTTATATATTTGTTTCCTATCCCATTTATAGCACTTACTAGCTATGTGACCTTGGGCGTGTATCTTAAGCTTTCTAAGCTCAGATTCCTCATATGTGACCATAGCACAATAGTACCTACCTCCTAGGGTTTTGAGGCTATCTGCATAGTAGGAGCTCACTGTTTAGTACCTTTAATGATTTGTAGATGTTATAATGTTTAAACATCTTTATGCACCTTCCATTTTGTTCCCCATCAGAAGCTTTGGGGGGCTGAGTAGAAAACCTGAGAAGTGTTGAATAAAGACTCAAAATTAGAACATTGATACAGGTAAGAGCCCTGTTGTGGTTTGTGTCTAGATGTCCCCCCAAAACCTCACACAGTTTTAGATGGAGCTTTTTAGGAGCTAGCAGAATCTATAGCATGTCATTAGTATGTGGCTTAATGGTAGGAGTAGGGTGCTAGGATTAAGGGTGAGTGATTGCTGGATTAATCCACTGATTATACTGGTACCATCCTAATGCCAATAGATGGACACAATATAAAGACAGAAGGAGGCTTATCTGTCCCTTCCTTGGCTTGCCTTTACTGTCTTTTGCCACCATGAACTGTTTCTTTTCTGGGATGCCCCCTCTCTGCCATGATACCCTGTCTTGGAGCCAAAACTGAAACCTCTACAAACTATGAGCTAAGTAAACTTTTTCTACTTTTAATTTTTTGTGTCAGGTCTTTTGTTTTAACAACAAAAAAAAAGTAACTAAGACATGCCCTTTGAGATATGGGATGCTCTTCTCTGACAAAACTAACCAAAAAAGGGGGATACAAATGAAGGGTCATTTTGTATCTGCATACTCAAAATAGTTAGGATGATACACAGCTGCATTCTCTTAATCCAATGAATAGAAAGATTTGTTCTAATAGTGTTTGTGGACAGGATATCATGTCTGCATCTTGTACAATGAATAACCACTAAGACAACAATATGCAATGTATTAAAACTGCTATAATCGGTTCAATATAATTATTGAAACTGCTATAATCGGTTTTGAAACTGTCTCATTTCTATTTGTTTCTCAATAAAATTATTTTTTAAAAAAGAGATAGGGGTAGCTTGCCTACTTATTTTTCATGGAGAGAAGTAGAGACCCAGAGAGAAGTGATTTGGTTGAGGTCATAGAACAGGATGGTAGAAGCATGCTGGTGATTCCCAGGGCAATTCTTTCTCAAGGTAACTTTCCTGTAAAGCAAAATGCATGTTGTGAACTTGGTGCTGCACAAGTTTCTCTGCACATTCTAACATTCTCCCCAAAATGAGAAGCAGAGTGAAGGACAAGTCAGGAAAATTATGCCTTGAACAGAGTTTCTTTCCTTGTTTGCTGTACAAACACAGGCAGGTCCTTGTTGTGAGCAGCGGCTTATTAATACCCCCAGTTGGAGACTGGGGGTATTAATGACAATATGAAGTCCAAGAAAAGCTCCTTGCCCTTGGGGGCCTTTAAAACTACTAAAACAACTTCAAGCTCATTTAAAAACAAAATATGCATGTAAAACACCATTCAGTGATTAAAATAATAATGCATTTGCACAGCATTTTCGGATTTTCATTATCATAACCCTAGGAGACAGTCACTGTCACTGCTCCTCTTTGATAGATAAACAGCAGTAGCCGACATAGTACTGTAACTTTCCCAAAGCTATGGCAGCTAATGATCAGGAAATCTGGCGTTGAATCTGGGTCCGTTCGACTTTTCAATTCCCTAATCAGAAGGTAAAAGGATGTGGTGCTTTTTCACTTTTACTCACTTAGAGCAAAGAGGAGGGACAAAGCCAGACAGGATATCCTAGAGTAGCATGCAGTCATTTGGTGTAGAGGTAGTTCACTTCTTTGATTCTTTGCTTGCTTAAATGCATATGAATCTAAGCTTAAAGACTGCCTGGGTTTTGATGCTGGCTATGCCACTTAGTGCAAAGAGAAGGTGACTCACCTTCCTGTCCCCTTCCTCATTAGAATGATGCAAATCATACTACCTCCCTTACGAGTGGATGTGACATTTACAACTCATGTACAGAAGTGTTCTAGGTGGCTGAGTTAGATAGAAACATTATAGGAAGGCAGGCAGGGCTGGGCCCTTACAGGAGCCAGAATGGAGGACAAGATACCTTGCAGCTATGGGAGACACACACACTGCTGCTGTGGGCCAGACCTCAGGACAAAAGATTAAACAAATGCACCCCCATGTTTCCCACTTTGGACCCACCTCACCCCATGGATCAGCTCTATACAAATCCCTAAAAAGGCAGGTTCCTTGGCAAGCCACAGACGCTTCTCACAGACAGAAGCTTTCTTTCCCTTAATAAATACATTTTGCTCTTAATCTGTTGTTCTTAAAATTAATTTTTTCAATTTTAGAGAACACAAACTCACCCCAGATACCTGTCAGGTTGGGAGCTTCTTCCCTCTATATCAAAAGTGCATAGAAGCACGGGAAGAGTTTTGTGGTGGTCAGTTGTGCTCTGCAGTATCAGCTACTGGTTGGGTAACCTGTGTTTTAGTGAAACAAATCAGCAATTCTTGGTTCTGGTTAGCTCTCCCACTAATGAGCCATATGATCATAGTTGAGTTATCTGTCCCCCTTGAACCTCAATTGTCTCACCTATAAAAGGAAGCAATTTGACCTTCTGATCTCTAAGATCTCCTTGTTTACAGATTATGCTACTTTCGGGGGTCTGCCCTCTCTCTCATCACAAATCTTTAGAAGCCAGAAGTGCGTTTTAAAATTGTCCTATTGCACTCTGAATAGATAAGGAAAATGAGGACCATATATTTGCCATAGTGTCTTTCTCAAAGTGTGGCTTTTAGACCACCCACGTGAGAACTGTGTGTGCTATTGATTAAAATACAGATTCCTAAACCTCCATCCAGACCTCCTAACCCAGAGCTTTGAAAGTTAGTCTCAGATAACTAGCTACATAGGATTTCTATGGGAACTCATGCTTGAGAACCACTAGGCAAAATAATAGAGGAAAACAATGCCCCATGTGTCAGATACTCTAGCCAGGGTTCTCAAGCTTGAATTTACATGTTAAACCAATTCTTCAAATGCAGATTCAGGTTAAGGAGGCTAGGGTGGGCCCAAGAGTTTGTGTTTCTAACAAATTCCCAGCAAACAAGGCAGCTGGTAGACCATGGGCCGTATTCTGAGAATCTAAGCTTTGGAACTCCACTCAGGAGCTGCAGGACCTTGGGAAAAGTCCTCAATTTACTTCTCTGACACCTAATTTCTTTCTCTATAAAGAAAAATGAAAGTAATGCCTACATCATAGAACTGTTAGATGGGCTAAACCAAATAATGTATGTAAAGCTGCTTGTCCCCACACTAGCACATAGGCAGTTATAAAAGACATCCTGAATAAACACTACTGTAATAAAAATTCTATTGACTCAGACTCCCAAGGGTGGGATGCTGTGAATTCATTTTCAACTAAAATTTTTTATGAGCAAGGAAGTTGATCCCCCTATGCTCTGTCTCCACCAAGGACAGTAGCATTACCAACCTGACCTGAGTTCTCCAAATCCTGCAAGCATCTGTCTTGAAAATGTTTGATTCAGGAAGCGATACAGTGTGGTCTTCAGTAAAACTCTCACTCACCAAACAGTACAGGCAATGACAGATTTATAAGGCTGCTTTTATTGTTTCCCAAACAAATGTATGCTGGAAAACTCCTATTTCCCCCAAGGGGGCCAGAAATGGACCTGAATGGTCAAACACTTGAGTGTGAAAAATCTAACTCTATTATCAGTATGTGAGAGAGGAGACAACAAGAAGGGATGTCGAGATGAATGCTGAGTCAGGCTCGGAGCTCTTAAAGGAGACCTAGGTTGCTGTGGTATAGAAAAGCCACTTGTGGACAGGGAGATGGCTCAGTAGAATGAGCGCTTCCCTGGCAAGTGCAAGGGCCTAAGTTCAATCCCTGGTTCAGGAAAAAGAAAGAAAGAAAATGAAAAAGAAAGAAAGAAAGAAAGAAAGAAAGAAAGAAAGAAAGAAGAGAGAAAGAAAGAAAAAAAGAAAGAAAGAAAGAAAGAAAGAAAGAAAGAAAGAAAGAAAGAAAGAAAGAAAGAAAGAAAGGCTAAGCCACTTGCAAGACAAACCTTTGCCCTTCCTGTGCGCAGCTGCTGGGTATAACCTGACCTGCATTTAGATTCTGAAGTTTTCATCTATTGAGTTGGGCCAACGCTAGGCCAACGCTCCCTGAGCATCTCTCACGCCAGGTTCTGTGTTAGGTCCAGGGATACAAGAACAGAAAGATGACTAACATTTCAGAACTGCTGGTAGTAAGTACAGCGGTCCTCCTTTATCTGTGGGAGATGAATTCCATGACCCTAATGGGTGCCTCAACTCTACGCATACCATGTTTTCTCCCACACATGCCTACACACTCATGATGATGTCTGATTCATAAATGAGGCATAAGAGATTAGCAATAATAACTAATAATTAAATAGAACAAATTGTAATAAAAGTTATGAGAATGTCCTTTCTCCTTCTTTGTGTCTTGTCAAAATATCTTATTGTGCTTTCATATTTTACTTATAGGAAGCAATTCATGGCTTCTTGTCATATCCCAATTTCTTTAGGACTCTTGCTAAGTAAACTAAAAGCCCCTTGAGCAAAAGACTGGCGCACCTTGATGACGGATCTTTTAGCCCGGATGGCTACAGCATGTATATACATACAGCATGTGTATCCTGCTAGACAAAAATGATTCCTACACCAAGGGGGAGGGCACAGGAGTTCAAGGTGCAATTCAGAATAATGATCAATTTAGAATTTATGAATTGTTTAGCAGTTTCCATTCAATATTTTTGGACCACTATGAACTCTAAGCAATTGAAACCACAGAAAACAAAGCTTTGAATAAGGGGTACTATTTTAATAAACATGTAAATTAACCAATTAATAAAAACCACTATAAATTCCAGTAGGACTTAGGAAGCGAACCAGCAAAGAAGTGTAATAAGAGAGACAGCATGAACTTTTTTGAAGAGGTATGTGGAGGGTCTTTCTGAAGAGGTGATGATTCATCGAAGACACAAGGCAACATTAAGCATGAATTGGCCCTCCAAAGACAGGAGGAAGAGCATTCTAGAAAGGAGTAACAGTGACTTCTTTCTTGTTAGAAGAAAACCAACATGGCTTTAGAGTGTGTGTGTGTGTGTGTGTGTGTGTGTGTGTGTGTGTGTGTGTTATGCAGGCAGGGGGAGGTGTTGGTGCTAAGCAAGGTCAAAGAGATGAGTGACAATAAAAGGACACATTTCCTGAGGACTTAGGCACTTAGTGCTTTGCCTGCAATGTTTCTTTGAATGTTCACAATGGCTTACATCCACTTTGCAGACAATGAAAGTGAGGCACAGGATGGTAAAGAGAGGCTAATTCTACTGAGACTTTGCAGTGTCTGTTTCCTACAAAATGTGAGAGCCAAGAACTTACTTTTGGGGCCGTTGCACACACCCCTCACTTTTCCTAGCCCTCACCCCTAACTCTGTCAGCACTACACCTTCTCCCCTGATGGCCCCCATTCCCACCCTGCCCATCATGCAGAATAGCAGAAAGAAGTGGCCAGGCTGAAAACCACAGCAATGGAGATTCTTCTGCATATTAGACTCCCATTCACAGCCGGCTAAGTTTGCCAATAATTTTTCTCTGCATTTATAATGACATTGAATAAAAATTTATTCAAGTCCAGTGTGGCACAGTGGTTAAGGAGCTGAGTATCAGCTTGCTGCTCACCAGAACTTCAGCCGCCTGTGGAGGATACAGGTGTGCAGTGCATCGCTGAAGTAATAAAATGGGTCAGTAGAGAAATTGCATTAACAACATGTTTCCATTGTAGAAATAAAATCTAGAAAATAAGGGTAACAATGGGATGATTACTTCAGACCTCCGGAATGGACAGAGAAGTAGGTCTGTGAGCATAGGCAGGAAAGTATGTGCTTACACCGCCAGCAAGAAAGAAGAAAGTGCATCTTTGATGCGTAATTTTGGGTTTCTGTCATAGTGAGAAAGAAACTATTTTAATTCAAAAGTGAGTGCAGGTTTCCAAATCTGACTTAGCATGTGCAGTAACTTTTATATTACACACAGTCCAAGGAGTATATTGATATTTCGTCTCCGCCCATGCCTTCTGGAAGTCTTATCTGAGTCCTGTTGCAGGAGAATAAATGAAACCCCTAAGGGTGGGTCTTTAACACATTTCAGCATATAGCAAGGGCTCTGCCAGTACCGATTCCATAACTTTTACTGCAGGTTAGACCTTGAGTTCTGCTCTAGTGGAACTTGAATGTCCCCCAGTAGCTCATTATGTTAGAGGGATGGTCTCCGATTGACCCTGTAGGGAGATGGTGGAAATTTTTAAAGATGGGGCTTAGTGCAAGGGTTTAGGTCATTGGGAGCTTGCCCTCAAAACAAACACAGGGGCTCTCCCCTCTTTTTCTTCCACTCTCCTTCAAGTCTTTCCATGAAAGACTTAGGCCTTTTGCTCACCACAGGCCTAAAAGTAATGGGAACTGAGACCTTTGAAATTGTGAGCCAAAATAGGCCTTTTCTCTCTCTAGGTTGGTTATCTCAGGTATTTGTTATATAACAAAAAGCTGATGGACACAGATTCTCTACTGGGAAATCATAAAAAGCCAAGACTAGGGTGACTGTATAATTTGCCATCTAAACTGTAGCATTTTGAAGTCCTATTATTAATAAATAGGAATGAGCAACATAACTGGGACTGTCCCAGAAAGCCAGGGCATGCAGCTCCTGTAACCATAAAGGCTAAGAATTTACCAGCTAACAGAGAGATACTAACAGAGGCCACTGCCCCACATTTCATGCCACTCAAGACCTCTCCCAGGCACAGACAATAGACTATCTATTTAAGATTCCTTCACATAACAAAAACCTTTGTTTACCAATATGATTTCATTATAATAGATTTTTCTTTGCAAATGCTTCTGCAGCCATGGGGATACCGCTTCCTGTGATGTAACAGTGAAATTCCTCCCGAATTGAGGGAGAAAGGACTCACATTTTAAATTACAATGTCACAAAGAGAAGAAAGCCAATTAATTTCAGACTTCACTATCCTGGGATTTATATTAACTTGAGCAGAGGCTGGGACTGATACTTTCTTTTGTAGTAACTATTGGTAAAAGAAATTAGTAAAAACGTGTTTTTTTTTTCAATGTGCACAAAAGAGGGAGCTAGGTGCAGAGTTTGGAGAATATTAATAACCTCATGATATTAAAGCTGCTGTATTTTTTTTTTGTAAAACCAGGCTTTATTTTGGAAAAAAACAATGGAATTGGGTTTTAGTGAAAGGCACAGGCAACAAGGGGCACCCCGGGCAGTAATGTCCCCCCAAGGGCAGGCTGAGGGCTAAGCTGAGCCTCAGCTGGGTCTCTTGCTCCCAGTGCTCCCCTGTACAGCTGTCTCCCCACAGGCTCTGGGGCAGCTGCAGGAGAGAAGTGCAGGCTGGGAGAGGCTGCTGTGGCCCATTCACCTGGGCAGGACATCAGGGGTCTTAGACACCAGCTTCCCACCGCACATCTCAATCTTCACAACCACAGTAGACTTGGTGCGGGTGAAGCCAGGGCTTTGGAGGCTCCCAAAGCTAGGGCTTGTGATGTCCCCATAGGGCGAGCTCACCATTCCTAAATAGCCACTGGTGGTCTTCGTGTGGATGCTCAAATTCTGCATCCAGCCTCCAGCCTGTTCTCCTCGCCCTCCAGCAGCTTGCGGTAGGTGGTGATACTGATGTCCAGGGCCAGCTTGACGTTCATGAGCTCCTTGTATTCACACAGCTGCCAGGTCATGTCCTGCTTGGCCTTCTGCAGGGCAGCCTCCAGCTGGGCCAGCTTGGCGCTGGCATCCTTAATGGCCATCTCCCCATGCTTCTCGGCATCAGCGATGGCAGCCTCTAGGGATGCTTTCTGGCATTTGAGGGCCTCAATCTCTGCCTGCAGGCTGCTGATGTTGCAGTTCATCTCAGAGATCTTGGGCTTTGTGCAGCAGAGTTCATCCCTGTGCATCCCAGCCACAGTCTGCAACTCTTCATACTTGATCTGGTACATGCTCTCAGCCTTGGCTCAGCTGCAGTTGGCGATCTCCTTGTACTAGGCGATGATGCCGTCCAGGTCCAGGGAGCGGCTGTTGTCCATGGACAGCACCACGGATGTGTCCGAGATCTGAGACTGCAGTGCACATATCTCTTCTTCAAACTGCTGCCTGAGGAAGTTGATCTCGTCAGTCAGCCCTTCCAGGTGTGACTTGAGCTCCACCTTGTTCATGTAAGCTTCATCCACATCCTTCTTGATGAGGACAAATTCATTCTCCATCTCTGTACACTTGTGGATCTCATCTTCATATTTATTCTTGAAGTCCTCCACCAGCCCCTGCATGCTGCTGAGCTTTGCCTCCAGCTTCAGTTTCTCCTGACCTAGTGTGTCAAGCTGCCACCAGAGGTTGTTGATGTAGCTTTCGAACATGTTGTCCATGTTACTCCAGGACATCTTCTGCTGCTGCGGGACGCTCCCCTTGGCCTCCAACATCCTATTCTGCTGCTCCAGAAACTGAACCTTGTTGATGAAGGAAGCAAACTTGTTGTTGAGGTTCTTGATCTGTTTATTCTCCTGAATACACATGGCCTGGATGTTGGGGTCCACCTCCAGGTGCAGGGGTTTCAGCAGGCTCTGGTTCACCTGGATGACCATGATGCTCCCTACACCATCAGCCCCTCCATTGCCACCCAGCCCTAGGCTGCCCCAGAAGCTGCTGCTGCTGCTGCCCATTCAGGAGAAGCTGCAGGAGCTGATGCAGGAGGCAGGCCTGCTTGTAGGACTTCTGGGTCACCCTTGTGGACATGGTGGAGGCCAGAGTGGAGGCAGGCGAGCTGAAGATGGACAGTGGAGAAGGAGCCTGGCAGCCTGTGTGGATGTCTTCCAGCACGACAATTGCCAGTGATCAGGGAACTCGACCACTCCAAGCTATGTTGCTTTCGCTGACACCGAATGACTGACTGGAGATGCTGCAAAAACTCAAGTGGCTATGAACCCCACCAATGCAGTTTTCAATGCTGATTGGATGTAGATTTGATGATGTTGTTGTCCAGTCTGATATGAAGCCCTGGCCCCTCATGGTGGTGAATGATGCAGCCAGGCCTAAGGTTCAAGCAGAATACAAAGGAGACACAAAGAGCTTCTACCCAGAGGAGGTGTCTTCTGTGGTGCTGACAAAGACAAAGGAGATTGCAGAAGTTTACCTAGAGAAGACTGGTACCAATGCTGCAGTCACTGTACCAGCTTACTATAATGACTCAGAGTCAGGCAACCAAAGATGCTGGAGCTATTGCTGGTCTTCACGTACTTAGAATTATCAGTGAACCAACAGCTGTTGCTATTGCTTATGGCTTAGAGAAAAAGGCTGGAGCCGAAAGAAATGTGCTGATTTTTGACTTAGGAGGTGGTACTTTTGATGTTTTAATCCTCACTATTGGAGATGGAGTCTTTGAAGTGAAATCTACAGCTGGAGACACCCACTTAGGTGAAGATTTTGACAATCGAATGGTCAATCATTTCATTGCTGAATTCAAGCGAGAGCACAAGAAGGACATCAGTGAGAACAAAAGAGTCTACCGTCTTTGCACTGCATGTGTGCGAGCTAAGAGAACCTTGTCTTCCAGCACCCCAGGCCAGTATTGAGATTGATTCCCTCTATGAAGGAATCGACTTCCACACCTCCATTACTCGTGCTCAGTTTGGAGAGCTAAATGCTGACCTGATCTGTGGCACTCTGGACCCTGTGGATAAGGCTCTTTGAGAGGCTAAGCTGGACAAGCCTCAGACCCATGACATTGTCCTGGTGGTGGTTCTCCAAGATCCAGAAGCTTCTGCAGGACTTCTTCAGTGGAAAAGAATTAAATAATAGCATCAATCCTGATGAGGCTGTTGCTTATGGTGCAGCTGTTCAAGCAGCCATATTATCTGGAGACAAGTCTGAAAATGTCCAAGATTTTCTACTGTTGGATGTCACTCCCCTTTCTCTTGGTATTGAAACTTCTGGTGGCATCATGACTGTCCTCATCAAGTGTAATTCCACCATTCTTACCAAGCCCCTGATCTTCACTGCCTATTTGGACAACCAGCCTAGCGTGCTCATTCAGGTATATGAAGGTGAGCAAGCCATGACCAAGGATAACAACCTGCTTGGCAAGTTTGAACTCACAGGCATGCCTCCTGCACCCCGTGGTGTTCCTCAGATTGAAGTAACTTTTGATATTGATGCAAATGGCATCCCCAATGTTTCTGCAGTCAACAAAAGTACAAGAAAAGAGAACAAGATTACCATTACTAACTATAAGGGCCGTTTGAGCAAGGAGAACATAGAGCGTATGGTCCAGGAAGCAGAGAAGTACAAAGCTGAAGATGAGAAGCAAAGGGACAAAGTGTCCTCCAGGAATTCATTGGAGTCCTTTGCTTTCAATATGAAAGCAACTGTTGAAGATGAGAAACTACAAGGCAAGATTAATGATGAAGACAAACAGACGATTCTTGACTAGTGTAATGAAATCATCAACTGACTGGATAAGAACCAGACTGAGGAGAAAGAAAAATTTGGACATCAGCAGAAGGAGCTTGAGACAGTCTGCAATCCCATAATCCCAAGCTGTACCACCGTGCAGGTGGCAGGCCTGGTGGAATGCCTGGGGGCTTCCTGGTGGAGGAGCTCCTTCCTCTGGGGGTGCTTCCTCGGGGCCCACCATTGAAGAGGTTGATGAAGTCAACCCTAAATATAAATATAGCATTCTTCCACAACCAACACAATTGAAGGACCTAAATTTGTAGCAAATTCTGTGACAGTTATTAAAGTTGAGCTGCTATAGTAAGGCACTGGGCATTCTCCATACTTGAATAATGGAACATGTACACAGGGAAACATAGCTTTGCATGCTAAGCACTGCACTATAAGTGGAAATGCAATGTCATCAATAAAAATATTTAAATTGGCCCCAAAAGAAATTTGTAGTTATATGCATATGTGGTGTCTAGCGCCTTGTGGGGTACTCATATCAGTTTTCATTCGTTTACTGATTGGATTGAAAAATATGAGTTGTGGGCTTTCTTGGTGGCAAGTGTTCTGCTTAGCACCAGCAATGAACAGTAAAGAAAATACAAACTATTCTTGGTTCTACTGAGCTCATCAGCTCACACCTCGAACACACCTTTGTGTGATGCATAGTCATCTGAAGACAAACTCAGCCACTATGCTGGAGGAGCCTTACACTCCAATGCATCCTTCATAGTCTTGGGCAGGTCTGAGCTGTAGGCTGAGGATGAGAAGGAAAGGTTGCCAGCTTGCATCCAGGTGTATCAGTGCTGCCATCATCAAGGAGACCAACACTGGAAGGAAGTGAGCTTCAAGACGAGATTGCAGAGGTACGCTGGGCCCAGTCAGGTCTTCTACACCACGGTGAGGAGTTGGGATTTTACCTGAAGAGCAGAGTGAAGTTTCAGAAGGCATTAAAATAGCAGAAAGACAAGGACTACACTTTAAAAAAATATTAGTGATGATTAGTAATCCAGAATAATGAGATCCATCTTAACATACTGCAGCACACATAACGTATTTTTATTATTTTCATCCCCATTAGCCAGCTTTCCTCCCCCTTTCTGACTCCCCTGCCTTTCTATTAAGTCTACTTTCTTTTCTTTTCTTTCTTTCTTTCTTTCTTTCTTTCTTTCTTTCTTTCTTTCTTTCTTTCTTCTTTTTCTTTTTTTTTTTTTTTTGTACCAGAGATTGGACTCAGGACTTTGAGCTTGCCAGGCAAGCTCTTATTCTACTGAGCTATCTCCCTGGCCCTCTAAAGTCTACTTTCTACCTTCCTGCAGGACCATGCTTTGAGGAGCACTGATCCCATATTTGACCTGAACCAAGGAGACTGGCTCCAGGATTCTTCTTTTTTTCCTTTTTAAATAATTTTATTGAGAAATAAATAGCAATGAGACAGTTTCAAAACCAATTAATAGGACAGTTTCAATAATTAATACATTGCATATTGTTGTCTTCTTAGTGGTTATTCATAGTACAGGATGCAGACATGATATCCTGTCCACAAGCACTATTAGTACAAATCTTTCTATTCTTTGAATTAAGAGAAAGTAGCTGTATATCAGTCCTAAATATTTTGAATGTACAGATACAAAATGGTCCTTCATTTGTATTCCATTTTTTGTTTAGTTTTGTCAGAGATTCCTACCTGCTTACTTTTTCACTTCTGTTCACACATTTTATTTTCCCAGGGCAGCCACCTTTCTGTGTGACTGTCATTACCGCCAACTGAGATGTTTTCATAAGGAGTGGTGATAGGAAGTTGAAATTCCACTGTCATTTAAATATTGTAGGTGCATCAATTCAGCAAAATATTCTGATTACAGAGCCACAGAGGCATGTGATCGATGATGTAGAGTGTGCCTAAAGAGAGTCACATTGAGAGAAAACATTCTCTCAGGCTTTCACAGAGAACACATTGGTCAAGCAATGGCTGTGACTCATCCACATGGCTGACACTGACAAAAGATCTACAAACTGCGGTACAGGGTTTCAGATGAAATCCTGAAGGGATTTGACTGACCTTGTCAGATACAAAAGTTACATTGCTTGTTATGTATGTCTTGCTTTATCTTGGTCTTAACCATCCAGCAGAAAAGTATAAAAACAAAGCATAAAAAGTAAAGCCATATTAATATGTTGAGCTTTAAAAGGCTCAAGTCAACAACTTCTGACATTGCCAGTCCTACGGATGACCCACTACTACTGTGGACTACTGGGCTATATTGGCTCTAGGATTCCTACCTGCTTGCTTTTCCACTCCTGGTCACACATTTTATCTCCCCAGGGCAGCCATCTTTCTGTGTAACTGTCATTACCACCAACTGAGATGTTTTCGTAAGGAGTGGTGACGGGAATTTGAAACAATCACCTCATAAAATGGTTGAGGCAGAGTAAGTAAGGGGCATAATGCTCTTGGAGAGGCCCAGCGTCCTGAAGAGAAAGGGAACAGCTGTTTCCTCTGCTCTCATTTAGGTCTTAAGCCTTTCTTCATATTGAAGAGGTTCCATAAACAAAACTAGAGATTACTGGATGTTCCCACAAAAACTGTTTGTGTAACTGGAAGGCGTCTGTATAAAGGGGAGATCTTGGTGTTGGCAAATGGCATGAAAAATGTTCTGTCCTGAGGTCTTGGGGCACCAGAGGGCCAGGGCAGGTTCCCAAGTTACATGAGACTGTCTTTCCCAAATTAATTTTATTCTTGAAGATAAGGCCTGAATTTCAGGAAATGATCATAACAATGCTGCTTCTCAGCCTCCACCTCAGGCTTTGGATCAAACGCTGAGTTTATCTTGCACAGAATCTCCTCTCTGTGCAACACTGGCTACTTCTTAAATTAGAGAAGCACACTTGGTTCATTTCCTGCAGGTGGCAGCACACTGTTCTTGGCTTGCTCTTGCTCGGTAGAGTTTCTCTGTCCCACAAATGAAAGTTTATTTAGAACTTCTAGAACCTTCCAGGAAACTCAAGTGATACTATATGGTTCTGCCTAATAAATCTTCTGTAAACATTGAATTTATGCCTTTTAAGGCAACCTCCTCTCTGAGAAATGCTTTCCTCTTTGGCTACCACATTTATGTTTTGCCTTATTTTATTTGTCTTTTTTTGAGACAGGGTCTCACTGTGCAGGTCAGGCTGTCCTTGATCCCACTTTGTGGCTACCACATCCATGGAATGTGAGGCTTGTCTTCCTGGCCAAAGTTGACTGGACTAGATGTGGACACATGACTTGACCTCAGCCAATGAGATTCTGTGTCCTGAAAGCTTGAAATGAAGGTTCAGAGATGTCAGCCTATCTCTGATAGGTGTTGAAATAAAAAACATGTAAGCCCTAGATTTGTGTTGTTCCATTCAGTAGCCATTAAACACTGACCTTTTAAAATGTGACCAGTCCAAGTTGGGATATGCTATGAGTATAAACTACACATTGAATTTCAAAGGCAGTATGAAAAGAAATTCAGAATATTTCATTAAAATTTGATATTGAACTATATGCTAATGATATTTTTAGAGACATTTACTCAAGTAAATGTATCTTAAAAATTAATTTTGCCCTTTTATGTGTCCTTAAAATATGGTTACTAGATAGAAAATTTTGAGCTCCACTTGTACCTCACACTGTTATTTCTATTGAAATGTACTGCTCCTTACCTTGTCACGTGTACTCGGAGAAAGAATGCTGATTCACAGAGGAAGAATGAATCAAGAGGTCAAAGAGATAAGGACAGAAATGACTGTACCTCACCAGAGGGAGTAAAAGGGGAATGACAGCCAGCCAGATGGAGAAGGGATGTGGGTGGGAATAAAATAGTGGGCAGAAAGGTTAGAGGGAAAATTAGACAGGGATCAAGAAAGTGACATGAAGAGCCTGCCTAGGCTCCTGGTGACATTTCTGTTCTTCATTCCTGTACACAGAAAGGAAAGTCAACATTTCCTCTTATTCTTATATGTTCTTATAATAAATTCTCCTTTGTGGCTTAAGTTTATTTAGCTTATGTGCAAATAAAAGAGATGCTTCTGCGACATAACGTTCTGTATAGATTGCCCAAATGTGTGATCATCCAAAGAGCATCGATATCACAATATAGCCGAAGGGGCACAGGTACCTTTCATATATGTCAACATGGATAGTCCATACTATGTCAGACACTGGTGATCAATCACAATCCTAAGCATGGCCTTAGAATCATTTTCATTGCTAAATCTCTGGTTAGGCACACAGAAATAAGCTGGAAATGGCATATAATGAACCTTATATTTGTCATTCTTAAGAAAAAAATCACTGAGGTAGGAGTCATGGGACAGATTCTTGCTCTCACTGAAACACGACCTTGGTTTGTCCTTGGTTAGATTGCTTTCTTCTCTGAGCCTCTGTTTACCTTGCATTTAAGATGACAATAATAGTATCTACACACAGGGTTGTTGGAAGAAAGAGGAAGAATATAGGAATAGAAATGAAACCTTTGACAAACAGAAACAAAGGTGCGAACTGCTGTTCTCACATAGACAGTCCGTGTTCAGAATCAAGACAGGTTGCTCATCCTTTGAACTGAGCTGAAGACAGAGGAGGGGACCCACTGCGACAGCCTCGGCTGTAGTGTGGTATCCATTCCCACTAACCATAGTAAATGCAGTGGAGCTCTTTGTGTAAGCCAGCAGGACCCATCAATTTCATGTCTTCCCATTTTACTTTCATTTTTTATCTGAACAAAAGAAGCTGGCACTAAATGGCAATACTGACAAGGGAGATTTTGGTATTTGTTGTTTACTTTATTTATTTATTCGGTAGAGGGTCTCATTACACAGCTCAGACTCATAGTGATCCTCCTTTCCTAGCCTCCCCAGTGCTGGAATTACAGGCATGCACCACCATGCCCAGTTTCAGTGGCTGGCCCAGCACGTCTGGGTTCTGGGGTTAACATGGCATGTGGTTCCAAGGAGGAAACCCAGGTCCCTGTGCTTGCCAGGCATGCAGTTAGACCACCAAGCTATCTCCTCAGCTCAGCAAGAGAGATTTTGGGAAATTACATATTTGAAATATACTGAAAGAAGTGTTGGAAACTTTGGAATAAATAAAAAGGGTGTGTGTGTGTGTGTCTGTGTGTGTGTCTGTGTGTCTGTGTCTGTGTCTGTGTGTCTATGTGTCTGTGTCTGAGTCTATGTCTGTGTCTGTATGTGTGCTTTGCTGTGGCTCTAAGTGCTATCCTTTTCCTGAAACATATAAATATCAATTCTCAAGGAAGCAGAGAGGAGCACAGCAAGCCCTGTTCTGTATAAGGCAGGTAGGATTTCTTGTGGAATGCTAAAATATTTGCTGAACAGAGGGGACCATGGATTCAGGCAAATTAAATCTACCCATAATTACGGCAAGGATATAGGATAGTTTTTATCTCCAACGATCTTTCCCACTTGCCTGATAAGTGTAATCAGATTTATGAGACAATATGATCTAATTTGGGGTTCTGAAAATACAGCCATCATACCCATAATATACTGAGCTGCTTCTTGAAGCCTAAGGAGTCTGTCCCTGTGTCATTGCTTAATTACACGCATGACTAAGGAGATATATCTGTCAGGCACTATCTACATTTCCATGTGCCAACTTCAGCAATCCCTCAAGCTAAAAGTCAAGAAACAACACTGCAAATAATATTGGTAATAGTTAAATAATATTTCCTTTATAGTTGGGTTCACATTGTCTTAAGCTCTTTATATATTCATTTAATTTAATCCTCATAACAATGCAGAAGTAAGGACTACTATTATCCCCATTTTATAGATTAGGAATGTCAGGCCAAGAAAGATTGGGTGATGTGCCCAAAATCGCACAGTTAATATGTGAAAATATCACGCTCTTATTGTCTCTGTAAAGACCTAGGCCATTAGGCAGGGTAAAGTGAATTCCAGAGCTATTATAGAGGAAGAACCAGTTATACTTAGATCAGAAAGAGCAATGCAGGACATAAGAAGGAAAAGTAAGTCAGTGACCGTGCAACCCTGTTGGCTTATTTTAGAAATGAAGAAACCAAGGTTCAGAAAGGTTAAATAATTTGCACAAGGTCATGTGAAGAGTTAGTGGCAAAGCTAGGAAGTAATTCAAGTTTCTTGGCTCTTGTTCTGTTGTCAGCCCAATGATTTACTCATTGCCTTGTGAGCCTGAGGATCAGTCTGGCACATGGCCTGTCTATATTGTTCGGGGGTCTCCAGGGGAACAGAGCCAACAGAATTTATGTATAATTCTAACATGGTATTTATTAGATATCCTTGCATGATCAGAAGCTGAAATATCCCACAGTGGCTGCCTGCAGGGTGGAGATCCAGGGAAACCAGAAGTTACTCAGACAAGAAGCTGGAAGCCTTTGCACAGGGGGAACAAACTGCAGCCCTGTCAAAGGCTGAAGGCCTGGAAACTCCTGAGAATTGGGGTAAATATAGTGTTCACAGATTGAAGAATCTGGAGTCCATGCTGACGGCAACAGTGATAAGTATTTATGCTGCAGCAGAGTGCAGAACGTGCACATGTGAGGTTCCTGTCCTTGCTTTGTCTTTCATCTGTGTTGTAGCTTCTTGGACTGTGCCACCCATATTCAGGGAATATATGCCCCACTCACTCCAGCCTTCACACACCTACCAGAATGCTCTTCTTATGTCACTACTTGAGCATTCCTTCTTCTGGTGGTCCTCCATATCCTGTAGGATATGGTGGCACAGAAGGCCACCGTGACCAACCTAAGATTGTGCATGAGAACTAAGCTGAATAGTCGTGTGCAATCCTGGAATTTAATGAAGAATTGTTTTCTTTCCTAAGGGTTATAGTGTTCATAGCTTATAAGCCTCGTGAGTATCCAAGACCCTGTCTGAAAAAAAAGTCCTGACAAAGGAAAAAATGGGATTCTGGATGACACTGAACCATCCATTGATTCTTCTGCTTACATTACCATATATAAATACTGAGTTTGCGTCCTATGGGTAGGCACAAAACCAATAAAGATCCACAGGACATAGCCCTTGCCTTCAAGATCTAACAGTCCAGCAGAGAAGCCCATACTTCTACCTTACTATCTGTCATATAAAGCAAAATGTAGCAAAAATGGACCATAGATGGTCCAAACAGTGTGCACTGAAGATATAAAGGAGGGAGAGTCCATACCCAGAGAGTCGAGTAAGATATTTTTTTATAGTCTATGAGATTTGAGGTAGATTTTAAAGTGTGAGGTGGAATAAGGAGTATTCAAGAAAAAGATACCAACATAAACTAAAATACAGAAATGGAAAATTTCTGGACACAAAGGGGAAATAATAAATTGATAGTCTAGTTTATTCAGAGCATGCATGTCAAGAGGAAAAAGCAGGAAATTAAATTCATTGTGTCAAATAAGATACAGTATAGACATATTAATGCTGTAATGATTAATGTCTTGCCACCAAGAATGGGGTAGGGCCATGCTTGGTGAACAGCTGTATGCCAAAATATTATGTTTTTTGAATGAATGTTTATCTTCCCTCCATACCCCTAGTACCTAAAACACCATCATGGTTGGAAATAGGTTCATTTTGGTCTCCATTTATCACTAGCACAATATTTGATAGAGTGAATGTTTAGTAAATATCAAATAAATTAATAAACATTATGGGAGACTTTGTGAGACCAAAGGCAGTGTATCTAACTCAGAAGATAAGATGGGGAGGTTAAAAATATTCAGAAAAGTTCTGTGCTTAAAGACCACCTGCCATGCACCAGCCACTCTGCCCAGGTGTGCCACAACTAGGGGCTTGCTTCAGAAAGACACACTGGTACCAGTGGAGAAGAAAGAAGTTAGTGGAGATTCATCTCTATCATCACCCTTGGCTCTTATTGAAAGTTTTTTGAACCTGATGTTGAAGAGGATGTTATGAGGACAGAAAGCAAAAAGTTTTGTGGAAGTGAAATGGTAGTATTTGGTACCAGTCACAGAAAAGAAACTTTGGACGATGTGACAAATTATATTGTCTAAGGATGACTGGAACAGTACCTTCACTTCCATCACAGAACAAATGAATAATTCCCCACTCCTGGACTTGAGAGGGCTCACCATTTCTTGTAGCCAATTGGGTGTGGCAGAAGGGACATCACATCTTTTCTGATGGCAAGTCATAAGAAGTGACTCATTTTCTAAATCACTGAAATCATTCTTCAGCCTGAATATCTTTAATCACTTGTAAATAGCCTCAGTGTCCAGAGGCAGCCATGTTAAGTATAAAGAAAGGCTCCAAAGCCACACAGAGAGGGAGAAAGAAAGGGAGAGTGAGAGAAAAGAGAGAGAAAGCCTTCATTGGATAAAGGCCTTCACTGTTCCAACACCAGCCTCCTTAGAAGATCCCAGAGGAAAGTCATCTAGTTGAACTCCTTTTGAATTTATTTATTTATTTATTTATTTGTTTGTTTGTTTGTTTGTTTGTTTGTTTTGAGACTAGGTCTCACTAGGTAGTTCAGGCTAGTCTTCAACTCACTATGTAGCCCAAGCTAGCATTCAGCTCAGAGCTATCCTCTTGCCTCAGCCTTTCAAGTGCTGGGATTATAGGTGTGAGCCACCATGTTCAGTTTCTTTCTGAATTTCTGACCCACAAAGACCACAGGTAATGCATTGTTCTGATAATGTTGGGTTCAGGCATCCAAATGAGTTCTACAGACATGAAGTCCAGCTGACTATTGGGAACACAGACCTGGCATTTGTATCTGAAGGCTGAACTATCAAAGTAGATTTGAGGGCTATGTCAGAGACTCTTGCTCCTTGAGTCTTTGGGAGTAGATAGAATTGTCAAGGGTATATGGCCAGAGAAGGAGAGGTTAAGCGAGGAAGAATCTGTGTAAAAGGAAGAGTTGTTATTAAACAGTTACATAATTATTAGTTGGTCCTTATACATATTGTACCAGTGCTCCTAAAATCCCTAAGAGCATTGATTAAATCTGAGTTGTTGCATTAATAAATGCACTAATCAGGAGTGCTACAGTAATGCACTACTCAATCATCTCAGTGGCTTTCACCTACAAACAATCCCTTTCTCACTCCTGTGACATTCATGTCTCACTGCAGGTCGGCTGTGACTCTGATGTAGGCAGCAGTCTGCTCCATGTGTCTTCTCACCCCAGGGAGTGGTGAAAAGAACAGCCTTTGCCAGGAACATGCAGTTCTCAGGAAAAAAGGGGAAACAAGAGATCTTCAGACACTGTTGATGCCTAAGAACACTTCTGTCTCAATGTGATATGTGTCCTGCTTACTCCAATTCCTTTGGCCAAAGCAAGGCACTGGCCAAGGTCAAAGTAACACTTAGGACACACAGCAAGCTACAGAGCATGTTTGAATGTGAAAGTCTCCTAAATGAGGGTGGTGGACACTTGAAAACAGTACCTTACTCTATTTACCAAAGTAACCTTTGTGACTAGCACATCTCTGATACAAGGTACTCAGAAATAAGTGTAGGCTGAATGAATGAACAAATGAATAAATGTGGTGATGGTGGTAAGGAAAGTTCACAAGGTAGACAGTATTGAAGAACTCAAGGAAAATGTGACTTCACAGGTCTAAAATGTAGGAGTCCCTTCCAGGTTCTCATCTTGTCCAAGAAGTCAATATTTGTAATCCCAAAGATACGTTATCAGAATCCCATCAAGTTAATACGAATCTACCACTCCCAGTGCAACTCATGGTGAAAGTAAAGACACTAAAACATATTCATAATTGTTGGGGAGCCATGGGGCCCTAAGTCCAGCCATGAACATGGCTTTCTGGAACAAAGAGGCTGACCCAGGGCTGTACCCGGGTTTTATTCAGTGGAGGAGTGGCTTGAGGAGGAATGACTGAGAATTGTGGGAAATAGGTGAGTACTGTGAGCTGAGCTAGGTGGGTGGCCTACATTTACCTCTGCCATATGCAGAGAAAGTAATCTGCATTATGCTATTGAGATAGTATCTAATCTTTCAGGGGTTTGGTGCTTCAGCTCTGATACGTTATCTTTCAAGGTCCACAAAGTTGTACCCTCTATCTCAAGGCTCCATCCCAGCTGGCGGGGATGAGCACTGGCTCTTCATCCTGTCTCGACCTAGCTCACATTAAAGAGCAGCAGGTGTAGGTTATCAGGGAAATATGCATGCTGCCTTCAAATACTACCACCACCACCTCGGCTAGACCACTATACATTGCTTAAGGCCCATTGAAAGGATAAAGAGACGTCCTAGCCAGCTCTGTATATATCAATACAAGGAAATAGGGTCAGGCTCAGCCAAAATGGATATAATCACTCTTCTTTCAAGGAGAACTGCTCAGGTGGTCCACCACATAAAACATATTTGACAACAGGATGCAATCTTAGGACTCTTTATGATGCTACTGAGTTCCTGTAAGTAGATCACACAATATTTTCAGTCTGGTTTTCCATAAAAACCCTTCCTGGACACCTGTTTTAGGTGTGGGTCCTTTAAGAGAATTAGTTTATTCAAAGATTTAGGACATTTCTGTTCTGCATCCTCCCTCAGTCTCATCCCTCTTTGCTTGCAAGTTCCACTTAGATATCAAAACAGGAGCTTTTTGGTCTGGCATTAGGGTGCAAATGTTTGTCTACCTCCTGGCAAATCAAACAACTGCAAAAAATGGAAGTGACTATAAAAAACCATGTGCCTGTGTGGTAAGGAACAAGCCATTCTCCACGTCTCTTGCCTGGAACAAGGTCAGGCCACATTCTATGAAGGCACAGAGATGGCACTGCCAGGTCTGGAGGGATGTCAAACTTCAGGAGAAAATAGACCAGGGTTTGGCTCTGCACACAACAAAATGAATGAGAATGCTGGTGTGGCATAATTTAGAAATATCAATTCAAGCCATGCTTGTTAGCTTTTTTATTTTTAATTCAGACTAATGAAATATTGAAGGGAAATGAGATGTTCTATGCGATCTGGCCAAATACTGAATAGGTCTTACGGAATCTGACTGCAAAATTAGTTATGGATGACTTTTGGCAAAGGCTATTATTGAAATTAAAATACTGCTTACCTCTTTCTAAAAGATGGTGCGTTAGTGTTCTATGCGCTACTACATGTTTCCTTTGAGAAATGCAAAGGTATTATGGGGGAAAGATCTAGATAGATGTAACATTACTCTTCAGCATTTCAGATCCATGCTAATCGCCATCACTTGCATTATTTTTATTATGTTCTATGAAAATATCAGAGCATTAACAAAAAAAAAGGAAGGAAGGAAGGGAGGGAGGGAGGGAGGGAGGGAGAGAGAAAGAGAGAGAGAGAGAGAGAGAGAGAGAGAGAGAGAGAGGAAGGAAGGAAGGAAGG
>NW_004524605.1:15629607-15643021 GCF_000260255.1 Octodon degus
AGGAAGGAAGGAAGGAAGGAAGGAAGGAAGGAAGGAAGGAAGAAAACACCAGTGCGTGTTGATCCTTCCGTCAACTAACATTTGACTTGTTTCTGGTTTTCTGCTATAGTAGATGATGCAGCTATGAACATTCTTGTATATTTTTGTGCACATTTACAGCAACATCCCTACAGAATATGCACAGGAATAGAATTGCGAGGAGATAAACTATGCATATCTTTGTCTTTCCAAGACAACACCAATTTGTTTCCAAGGGTAATCCCATGATCACTCCACCATCCTGCCCAAGCCTTCTAGTTGTGTTGCTCCATTTCCTTGGCAACATCTGACATCATCAGATTTCTTCCTATTTGCCACTCTTTTGGCTGTAAAGCAATGGTTCTGACTGTTCACAAGTCTGATCTGTTCAGGCCAGATGTTGTAAACCAGCTGCACATGTCTGGATGCCATCCAGAGATGTGATTTGTTTGACCTGATGAGTGTTTCTTGACCTGAAGAGTGAGTTAGTTGCCAATCTTTAAAAATTTGGAGGTTTTACTTAAGAATCCGAACTTGCATATTTTGTGTGGGGCAAAAGTCACTTATTTGCACCTGACAATAATTGACAGTAGCTGAGAAGCAGGTGCTTCTGCTTGCCTGGTGGGAAATGTACTTTGGAACTGGCCCCAGTCTTAGAGTTAGTCTGTATCTTTTGGTTATCTTAGCTGCCTGAACCCTGCAGGTTTTCAAATGACCTCCCCTGCTGTGGGCCTTTAGGAAACAGAGAAAGTCCTCAAAAGTAGGGTGGGGATAGATACATGCCTTCCCCACCCAAGTCTGACCCAAGACTAGCCCTTGCACCACATAGCACCAGATTTGCAGCCTCCAGATGGAGGCTGGAGTTGTCCCAGAGATCAAGGCCTCTTGAACCCAAAACCTGACTCCACTCCTTCCCCATATGTGATCCTCCCTTACTCTGAGCTTCCGTAGTTATTTTCTTTATTTGTACCCCTCTAGTGCCACTAATTATTTCACTATTGTTCTGATTATTTGTATACCCTTTCCTCTATTTTGCTGAGAACTCTTTGAGATTAGCAATTATGTACTTAACGTGACTGGTTCTTTGTTCATTTCTGTTGGCCCTTCACTGTATCTAATGGTGTCAACTTATACCTGGGAGTTTCATTCACTTTTTAATGAATACTTTTTAAGTGGTCACATACCAAGCATTGTGCAAGACACGAAGAACATGAGGTCAAGGATTTAACTGAAACCTGGAGAAAAGGACCACTTTTTTTCCTGCCCTCCTTCCTTCTTTTCCTCTTCCCTCCCTTTCCTCCTTTTTTCCTTCCTTCTTTCCTTCCTTCCTTCCTTCCTTCCTTCCTTCCTTCCTCCCTTTCTTCTTTCTTCCTTCTTGTTTTCTGTTTTTCTTCCACAACAAACATACATGAAGCACATCCTGTGCTAAGTGGTGGGAAGAAAACACAAACAAGATCCTAAACTCTTGATAATGACAAACTAGCAAGGAGTAAGGTGCCTTGTGCCCTTGGTGCATGAAGCTGCCACTGAGATGGCAAGGTGAAGACCGAGCTGAGATCCAAGGGATGAGCAGCTGCTCATCAGTAGAGAAAGGAGGTGGCTGTGTCCAGGCAGAAGAGCCAACACGTGACTGCTCTTGGTGGGAGGAGGCTCAGCTCATTGTCTTGGAAGGAGAGCAAATGTGGCTGTTGCTGAGAGTGCTAAGGGTGGAGGCCAAAGCTGAGATGTGGGTAAGGGCCACACCCCAGATAGAAAAGTGTTTAGGTGCTAAAATAGAGACGAGTACAATTGAATAAGCAGCTGTGGGCTGAATTAATGCATAGACAAATGAGTGTATGGATAAGAATTCCAGAAGCTCAGCATCCAGCTGGGAATATAGGATGTCAAATAGATAGGTGACTGTCGCTTAATCAGGAAGGGGCGATGGTGAGCATTTCAGATACTCACGATGTACTGAGTACTCTTCCTAGCGCTAGTTACAGTAAGAAGAATCCTGCAAGCCTGGAGATTTATTAAAGGTGGATGACTTGTTCTCTTTAAACCCAGCTGGCAAAGGAACAGCCTTCCTCAGGCTTCATAGTCCCTAAAAAGAGGAGAATTGTTGCCTGCGGAGGAGTAGATGAAATAGGGCTGTAATGAAGCAGCTCTGAGTCACTGCCAGCACTTGGCTGCTAACTGGATGGAGCAAGTCCTATTTCCTAAGATCTAGCCACACTGGTGCGACTCAAGGCTCCTGAGGCGAACAGTGCTAACAAGTACATGTTCCCCTCATTGTGCTGCGCTGAGGCTGGCTGATCGCTTCCTGGTAATTCCAGGCCACACTGATTACAGGGCTTTCTCAGGCACACACTTGAAATCTAAAGAGTCCTTGGGGACAGCTCCATTTTGACCCAGTGATACTTTTGGGAGTTTTTTTCTTCATAGCATTTATTAGCATTGATTCCTGAAAATTACAGCTAAGAAGTGTGAGACTTTGCTGCTCTGTGAATGGATGTTGTGTTTGTTTGTTTGATTGACTGTTTTATTGTTGTGAACTCATCAGGAATTAAAAGGGGCCTCTTATCATCCTAATACTTGGTGACACCTCTGTCCCTTGTTCACTCTGTCCCTTTGCCTGGACTGCCTTCCCTCTTCTCAAAGGATGTGTCTAGGCTACCGTGCTGCAGCTCCTTCTTAACTTGCCCATAACTGTACCAAATACTGTACATTTTAGCATTTGCTTATATTGTTTATGTGTGCATTTTTCATATGCATGTGTCTCGGTTCTTCAACAACATCACAACTTGGTTGTAGGTCAATCATATCCATTAAATATTGCATTAATGCCATATAACATTCAGGACCAAGGCCTGCATTATATCCTTTGCTTGCTCCTACTATGCAGGGTCGATCAGTGGGATCATAAGGAATCATCATAATATTTTTGAAGCAAACTGCACTGACATTAGACTGTGTGTATCGTAGTGATTCAGAGCATAGAATGCAGAATTGGGAAGCTCAAAGTTACACAGCTAAGCACGTAAATATGTTCACTCAGTAATTTCTCCATGGCTCAATTTCCCAATTTGTAAAATAGAAATTGTAGTAGCATCCACTTAAGAAGATATTGCCAAGATTAAATAAGATAATGCGTATGCACAAAGCTAACCTCCAACTAAAACTAGCTGGAAACTAGACTGTGTACAGTGAACTGACGGGAAGGTTAAGGGTTTTAACATGGCTTAGAGCTTCTGAAAGGAAGCGGAGAAGGGGGTGGTCTTGCTGAAGTTTAGAATCAACTTTGGAAGACCCTTCAAGAATCATTCCAAGGTTACTGACATGTAAAGGATAGTGCAGAGAGATGAGACAGTAGAGCAATTCACTCCCTTTCTGCCAAGTCTTCTGAAAGAAAAGTGCAAAGTGCTTTCCATTTGGCGAAATCCAGGGATGCCCTAGGAGAAGTGTTGCCTGCTCCTGATCTGCCCCTCTCGAGCCCTTGCTAACCTCTGGCTTTGTGAGGACCTTCGCCTCAGTCTCTGATCTTTTGATAACTGCTATGCGTTTTAGCTGGACTTTTTTTTCCTTATTTTGATGACTATCTTTAACAAATACTTGTTTTGGGCTGGAGAGATGGCTCAGTGGTCTAAAGCACCTACTTGCAACAAGCTTGGCAAAGCACAGGCACCGCGGTTCGATCCCCCAGCACCACATGCCAGCCAGCCGCGCCCCCTGGTGGGCTGAGCTGGCCACACACACACACACACACACACACACAGACACACAATGTTAAAATAAATAAATAATTAAAAAAATACTTGTTTTACACCAATGGTTAGTCATATAAAGTTTCTTTTCAAATTTAGATTTAGTTGAAAAAAGAAAGACTTTAAAAATTAGATAACGAGCTGAGTGTGATGATCCAGGTCTGCAATCTCAGGGCTCAGGAGGCTGAGGCAGGAGCACTGCAGGCTTGAGGACAGCCTGTGCTACATAGCAAATTTAAGGCCAGCCGGGATTATATAGTAAGACCCTACTACAAACAAGGCAAACAGAACCAAACTCTAAGTAAATAGTAGTATAGGAGTTTTGTAGTTAAATAAATCCCACAGAGGTGGAATACACACGGCAGATTAGAAAATCTGTGGGCAGATGTTTAGAAGCAGCCAGGTTCTGGGTATACCAACTTTGCCTCCAAGCAGTCATGTAAACTTAGAAATTCATTTACTTGCCAGAGCATCCCATCATCTGATATGTAAATGAGTGTGTTAGGCAAGAATCTCCATGGTTCTGTCTAGGGTTCTGTGCTAATATTTGGGTGCAGAAGGCATCAGGAAACGTCCTGGTGACGGTGGCAGTAGAATGGTGATTTAAGCTTGGGAGGATCTGCTTCACACAGAGGAGGACGGTGTTGAAGCCGAGCAGATGCGGGAGGCATGCATAGAGTATTTGTTCTCTGGCTATAATTGTTTGTGTTCACCAGTCCCAAGTTGCTGTCTCTATTTTTGCACTAAAAAATGCTCATTTCAGACACTCAGGCTCAAAATCAGCAAATACATCGTCTTCCAAATGCAGTCAGTTCAGACTCTCCCTTGTTTCTCTTGATTTCTTTTCCTTGTGACTTTTGAAAAATAAAGTTTTCATCCCTTTTTCAAAATTCTCTAGGTAGGTCCTATTCTCTGTCTCTGCCTACTACATCAATAGCTCTCACATGCTGAGCTTTTGGCAAGCAGCAGGCACGTGGAAAAGCAGAGTAAGCACAGGATGTTGCTTAAGCTATAACGAGTCAAGGAGGGAGACCTGGCCATCATCCCTGTTTCAAGGAAAGCAGAGCTCAAACCACTTAAGTGACTCACTCCAGGTCACATAACTTCCAAGGAGCAGAAATGCAATTCAAACATAGGAATATTGGATCCCAAGCCTATGTTCTGAAACTTGTTTCATATAGTTAGCATTTTTGTTTTTTGTAAACAGTTTTTCAAAAAATTGCTTTAAAAACATGAAGCAGGGCCAGTGAGATAGTTCAGTGGACTAAGCACCCGCTTAGGCAAACGCAGAGACCAGGGTTCGATCCCCAACACCACATGCTGCACCGGCCCTGCCCTCGGTGCACTGAGCCAGCATCTGGGGATGGTGGCTCATGCCTGTAATCCCAGTGCAAGGGAGGCTGAAAATAGAGGCTCACTCTGAGTCCAATCTAGTAGTGAGACCCTGTACCCAATACATGGAATTTAAATTCCCTTTTAAAATTTAAATGTATCCAAGATAAGTTGTACATATTGCATTAAAAATCTCTCAAATTTCTTGTCAAATCTTATAGTTGACTTCATTAAATCAGAATTTAGAGAGAAAATTCCTCCTCCCAGAAGCTCATAAACACTTTGGGTGGCCAGCCTGAAGAAAAATGCACGTGTATACATGTGTGTGTAATACTTTGCACGTCATTTCAGAGAATTGATGTCCCCATTGGCAGGAAAACTCCTTCTGAAGCTTTGGCTGAGATGGTTGGACCTCAGTTAGCATGAGATTGAAAGGATCTGAGTTTCAGAGCAACGAAGTGAAGACTTTCATACCGGCAGCCTCTGTGGCTGGTGTAAGAGCTTTTGGGTTTAACAAAGGCTCTGTGACTGCTTCAACTGCACAGCTTCTCCCAGGTTGGCCAGGGCAGGTGACAGTGGGAGCTTAACAGTGCAGAGTCCAGGACATCTGCTGGGATTCAAGTGACAACTTGTTCATTATGTACAACACATTTTTCTAAGCCCTTGTCCTCTTTTCTGTGAAATGGAGGTGATAATACGAGGATGATGGCAAGGAGGACGTGGGTACCTCACGTGGTGGTTGTACAAGTTCAGAAACGCATGTTGTGAAACACTCAACCTAGTGCCTGCCTTACCTGGAGGAAACCCTAAGGGTGTGCAGCATGTCTGTTTCAGATACTAGCTGTGACCAGACTTGAGCCTCACCACAGATTATGTGTCAACTGCAAGTCCATTTCTCTTTACAATTTATCATCAATTATGGTGCATCCTTTTATGGTTTATTATGTACCATATAAAACTACCTAGCTACAAATATAAACATATTTTTTCCTCATGCACAAAAATTAAACATCTTTTCAGAGAATTTAAAGTGATCAGAAATTGTTCCTGTGAATAAATCTTATTTTGCAAAACTGTCAAAAGTTCTTTCTCAAGACATGCTTGTAAGATTCTCTTCTTTGAATCATAGGCTTCACTGTATTCATACAAAGGACAAAGATGCTAATGATTTATGTAAGTTTGCTGATGGTTTATCCAGCTCCAACTCCATCTCACTACCCAGGACCACTTTTGCTGGTTCTGTCCCTCTGTGGGACTTGCTATCCCTTTCTCATCTTTCAGGGCTTGGTTCAGCTATGACTTCTCCATGGTCCCTCATCTCATCCTGACCTCAATCTTCTGTCAACCCCACCCCACCAACTGTTCTCCTGTGATTCTCATAGAATCAAATTCCTTTGCTTTATTGTCCTTGTCCCTGTAATTCATTTGGTGTCCATTTGACTCCTATCTGTTTTCCCACCAGACTGTAACTGACCAGAAGGCAGCATCTGTATGTCTTGGGCTCACTCTTGTGCTTTGCTTCTGGCTAAGTGAACAAAGAAGCAGTTTGGCTTGGGCGTGCATCTGCCAAGCTCCAAGGACAGCACCTGCTCCCAACCTCACAGAGCACTTGTAGGGAGGTTCACTTTATGCATTTTATACCCCAAGGAAAAGGTGGGTTGCAGGGAATGAATAACTCTCTGCAGATTAGAAGGTAGGTAGGGCCAGGGAGATAGCATAGGAGAATAAGCACCTGCCTTGCAAGCACAGGATCCTGAGTTCAATCCCCAGTACAAAAAAAAAAAAAAAAAAAAAAAAAGATTAGATGGTAGTTCTCTTGGACAGAGAAAAGAAGAATCTGGAAACCTCCAAAGGGCTGGATTCCTAGTTTCAACCAAGAGAGTGTTAGCCAACCTACTAGTCAATTAGAAGAACCATCACTGAAAATCATCTCCCCCTGACTAATCAGGTCTTAAAATTGAGATGTCCTATAATTTCTTTCCTTTCAGTCTATCTGGGTCAAAATTTTAAGTTATTAAGAAATCATTTTTTATTTTTCTCAAGGTAACTAAACATTTAAAATTTAAACAAAAGACAACATTGAAAAGAAAGTTAAAATGAGCTTCAAAATTAATTTCTTAATTATTTTTGAAATCTGCAGAGATTGCTGGAGCAGATGTGCCACAAATGGATGGTTTCCAATGTCCTGTTAAAATCTAGGATGCCTTGGAGGCTGTAAAAATAAAATTCTAAACACAATTTCATTCTGGCAGAGAGTGGGCAACTTTCTGGATTGTACAAAAATATCTAACTGGCTCAAGCACAGAGGATCAGTGCTGTCCTCTTATTGGTAAACTTCTTATGTGGAGATTAAATGGAATCATAGGATTGTCATTAGTCATAATTATAGAAATAGTTTCTTCTGTTTTTATCTCTTTGCTGAGACAGTTGCCTGGGATAGCTTTAGCTAACTTATTCTTGAGTTTGGGGATCACTACAGAAGAAAGTTTCTGGACTCGATTTACTTATGGTATAAACAAATGGGTTACTTTTAGAGTTATTCAGAGGCCTTTTCTCATTTTTCCTTAGACCAAAGCTCTTTGGCCCTACCTGGTGTCTGAGGCAACAAAGAGGCCAGTTCTGGGGTACAGATTGACTCCATGGCTGAGTGGAGACATCATGCAGAGCCTCCAGCACTCTGAGGAGATGTGGTAGAGGCTGTGTCTCTTGGGAAGACAGGGAGTAAGAACCTCCTGCTCACAATTCAGGTTGTTTGCATGGCTACTATTTTGCTGTTCTCTGGTTATGTTTCAATGTGAAGCTAAATTCATGCAGGTTGAGCACCTCTAATTTGCAAATCCAAAATTTGAACTGCTTCATACTCTGCCGCTTTTTGAGTACTTATGTTGGTTCCTGATTTGTGATGGTTCAGTGTAAACAAGCTTTGTTTCATACACAAAATTATTAAAGATACTGTATGACATTATCTTCAGCCTTTGTATATGTTACATAGGAATCATAAATGAACTTTGATTCATTGAGTCCCTCCCTAAGATATCAATGTGCAAATATCCCCAAATCCATAAAGATCCCAAATCCACAAACCTTCTGGCCCCAAGCAGTTTAAGTAAGGTGTCCTTAGCCTATACCATGATTTCTGGAGCACTCTCTTTTAGGACTCTGACTCCTCTGTCTCCCATCTGATTGATGAGTGACACTATCCCATCATTTCCCTCCATTCAGTAACAGAATTCTTTAGTGAAAAGAGCCCACGTTTCTTTCTACATGTCCTTTCTTTAAAGAGAAGCAGATAAACATTAGCCCCGTTAAGGCTGCTTAGAGGAAATTCTAGAAAATCTTTATCCTAGACAAATGTAAACTCTTTGCTTGAATATAATTGCTATCAAGGTCTATAAACATAGTAGACAGGGTCAGAGAACATTTACAGCTTCTTTAGGGAGCCTTCAAGAAAGAAAGTCTGTCCCTTGAGGTGTTTTTCCTCAGAAGAAATAATAACATCCAACTCTATAGCCATCACTTCATGCCAGTCAGTGAAGCCAAAGACCTCTCTATTGCATGCATGCTGAGATGACGACACTACAAGAATGACTGAGAATACAGGAAGGAAATTGTTGCTAACTCTATTCCATCTCATGGGGTGCTTACATTGCATGGAAAAACTGAGCAAGAATGCTGCATGTTGTAGAAAAAAAATTAGATTTCCTCAGTTTTCCAGGGAATTGGAAGAGGAGCACATTGCAGGGAGTGGGGGAAGTGGCGTTATCACAGCAGAATGGGCAGCACTGAAGAATTTCTGTACCTGCTGAGTCAGAAATTCTGAGACTGGGGCCCAACAAGGTAAATTTCACAAACCGGCCCCAATTCTTATGTGCATGAAAGTCTCAGAACCATTGGGTTTGACATCCAAAAAAAATTTCTCTCCCGTAGTTTTTCAGTAGCAAAATGAGCTACCATTGCTAGTAGAAGAGCATCTACCTGGGTGCAGAAAGGCTGCCTGAAGAAAACTGAAAGGGTTGGGATTTCAGGCTCTCCTAAGTGTGTTAGTCAGCTTTCTATCACTGTAACTAATACCGAAGATAATCATCTTATAAAGACTGACTTAAAGGTTGGAGAGAAAAACTACTCACTCAGCAACTAAGAGGCAAGAAAAGGAAGAGGAGAGGGTCAAGGTGCCATCATCCCATTGGAAGGCCCATGCCAAGATTTGCCACAAGGCTCATGCTAAAGTTTCTGCCGCCACTACCCCGATGACGCCACCATGAGGATAAGGCCTTTCACACATGGGCCTTTGAGAGGCATTTTTAAGATCTGAACTATACCAGCATGTAACTTATCATAACTTACTTAACATGAAATACTTTTATAATTATGAGATACTAATAAGATACCACTGGGAGTTTGTAAAATAGTGCGTGATTGCCTTAGGTTTCAAAAAATACTTCCAAATGAAATCAGTACTGTCAGAATATCTCAAAAATCTTAACTTTATAATGTATATAAAAAGCAATTTAGTAATAAGATCATTTGAATTTCTTTCTTTTTTTTTTTTTTTTTTTTTTTTTTGTGGAACCAGGGATTGAACTCAGGCCCTTGCACTTGTCAAGGAAGCGCTTATTCCACTGAGCCATCTCCCCGGCCCCAAGATCATTTGAATTTCTTAATTTTGGTTATAAGCATAGGTATGTCTTTCCCCTTCCCATATTTGTTACTGTATCAGAGATGGCAAAGTCAATGCTCTGGTATCCTTTCCATCCTGGGTGACACTCTCTAGAAAGCAAGAAGAGTGGCAGAAATTATATCTGCAATTGGCCCACACTTTTCCATGACTTCAGCTCTTTACTACTCTCCTCCTTTGCACTTTTCCATCTTTCTCCCAGAGCCCCTAGGCCCTGGATGTTCAGTGCTCTCATCTGTCTGCCTGAGCATTCTCCATCTTTCCTCACATTCTTGTTCCCAGGACTCCTTTCAGCCCCTGCCCCCATCAGACTCATGCTATTTCCAGGGCGAACTGCTCATCTCATGGACCTGAGCAGCTGCAAGTGAGTTATTGGTTCATTTCTCAGGTAATCTACTTGATTTTTCACAGAAGCCTTCTAGGGCCAGTGCCTGCGAGAGGTAAAGTTTTAGAAGTCAGCTTGAGGGGTAAGCACATGGTGGAGAGAACTTCACAGTCCAGTTCAAACTTGACTCATTAGTATTAACCAGAAAGGCTTTTCTCTGGAGTTCTAGCTGCATTAGGAACCGAAATTGAAGGTGAAACCCAACCATTGACTCAGCTTCAACTTAACACAGTCTGCAGAGTAGGGAGAGGATGTTTATGCTGCACCCCTATGGTTCAAAGTCTCATTTGGCTGGGTCCTTGGAGTTATGATTTGATTGGCTTTTCTAACCAGCCTCCCATGAGGAGGGCAGATAAGAGGATGAGGGCAGAGTTTTCCCCATAACTATTACCTGTGAATGGAGGTCTGCTTATGGTTGCTTATTGTTCAACATGATATTTTGGCTTCATTTGCCATAAAGATTAGCATGATCTAGAGTCAGCCCACTGGATCTCTCTGCAATTGTCTAAAAATAAGCAAAGCCCAAAGGGTTCATTCCTTCTTCCCATTAATTTGAAGGAAGGCAGATGGTGCCCAATAACCTGATTTGAATTGCCAATAAAACTCATCATCCTTTTGCTAAGTACTTACTGTTAAATTCTAACAGACGCGTTCAGGTGGTGCAGAGTGAGCCCCTCTCCACTTGTGGGGTGGGCAAAGTGGGAAGGAGGCAGCTTGTCTCCACTCAGCCTCCATGAGAAAGAAGAGTTAGAAGGATGAGAGAGGCTGAGTACAACAGTATTGTTGAGAAATAAAAGCAAAATATGGCAGAAAGGGTAAGTGAAGTGGTATTTTCCAAGAAGCTGGGAACAAGTTTGGCATTTGGGGCACCCCCGGTGGCTCAGTTATTCCCAGGTTCCTACCAGCCTGGCTGAGTGAGCAATGCACATGCCTCAGGAGTGGAAAAGGTAACTATAGTAAGGGGGAAAGAATGTACCACCAAGGGTGGGGAGGGAAACGACCTTCCGCAAGACCAGGGAGATGGAAGAGTCCAGGCCTGGAAGCTTTGGCTGTAGTCCGGACTTTGCTATAACTTCATTGAAGGAAGTATTCAATTCAATCTAAATCACTAGATGCAAAAGATGGGTTTCACACTGTTCAGCTTACCTCCTTCAAATGGGACTAGAGTCCTAGATTCCAAACTTCCTAGTGATGCTTCCACAAACATTGACAAGCTTGCTCATTGCTTGAGGGTTTTGTGAATAGTTTACTGATTTATTTTAAAAACTCAAAATGGTTAATTCTAAACAAAATGGTTAATCCTGCTGAGGTGTTTGATTTTTCTTAATGTAGTTAGCACAGGATCTGCAGGGTCTCACTGCACAGATCAGACTCATAATGATCCTTCTGTTTTCAGTCTCCCAAGCGCTGAGATTTCAGGCTCACACCACCACGCCTAGTCCCAATTGCTGTCTCAGAGCGCCCTGGAGGTGGGGCTGGCACAGCACACCAGGGCTCAAACCTTGGTCCCAGCATCTGCCTAAGCAGGAGCTTTAATGTACTTTAATCCCCTGAGCTCTCTGGCCAGCCCCCTGCGGAGTTTTTAAAAATATCAACATTAAGCAACTGAACTAGATCAATAAGGTATTCAACCCTACAATTCTATGATGTGTTCCATGATGTTTGTAAAGGGTCAAGTTTTGTTTGTTGCCTTAGTATGTAATTTTAGGGTCCCCAAGCCAGCCTAACTGAAGTACAGGTATAAGAATATCTTGAAAGACTATAATCCCTGGAGAAGAATAAATTTTGTTATGGGCATTTCTGCTGGAGATGTCAAACATCTTAGTCTAATTTGCCAGGCTATGGCGTCTTTTCACAGTTCATTGTGGGTTTCTTCTCTTCCTGTCAGCTCTCACTCAGAGAACCACCTCTCCCCTTTTCCCAATCCGTGTGGTAGTGGCTGGGCGAGCCTCTCCCTTATGGGTGGACACCTGACTACTGTGTAGTCCAAAGGAGTACTCTGCGATCTCTGTGAAGTGTTTGCTTCAAGGATGAGAATTTAACTCAAGACAGCCAAAGGAAAATCAGTTTCAGGATTTTGCACAGTTGAGAGTAAAGTTCATTAAACAGCACAGCTATAAGCTGGAAGTTCCACGTGGCCACAAGCTCTTGAGGGGATCCTTGGCCCATGGTTGAAGCCAACGTAAAACAACCAAAATTTTAAAATGGAGAGATGAGGTCTTGGAATTACTTGATTGTAAGAAATTTATGCTTCTACTTTTCCAGCCAATGAAGTGATGAATTTCCTTCTGGACTGAAGTTGTTTTTAATCATTATTATTGTTTGCATATGCTTGGGACATGTCCTACCTAACTCAGCCACATTAGTACTCAGAGTGATAAGTAGAAAAGGACAAAGGGAGACTAGCAGTATCATGAGAAAATACGGTGAGTCGTAGCATACAACCTGTTGGGTTTGGATTAGCCCAATAGGATCTGGAGAGAAGGCTCTGGCCAAGCTACTTGCTACACCTAACATACAATTAACTAATTAATATTTGACATTTTATAGTTATAGTAGCAGCATGGACTAGTGGGATTTAACATAGTTCAAGCCATTACCATCAGAGCCGACTAAGTTGTTCTTGCTTTTTTTTTTTTAAGAATTCTGATTTTAGGGCTTTACTTGGCTCTACTTTTCAGAATTGGATGGTATGGGCTTGAATCTTTCTTTCTTAAAAGATCTCCTGGGTACCTAAATTGAAATTAGAAATTCTGGTTTTGAATCTAGTCTCTGCCATTCACTCCCTATACAAGCTTGGGAGTTAAGAAAACCTAAAATTATAAGAGAGGAAACAAAACCTAAGGAAACTCAGATGGCTGGTCAGATAGCTCAGCAGATTAAAATGCCTGCTTAGACAGACGCAAGCACTGCAGTTCGATTCCTGGCCTGCCATGTGAGCCCTGCCCTGGGGTGCGCTGAGACAGCAATTGAGACGGGGCATGGTGGTGCTCACCTGTAATTGCAGCACTTGGGAGGCTGAAAACAGAAGGATCTATGAGTCTGACCTGCACAGTGAGACCCTGTAGATCCTGTACTAAGTACCAAAAAAAAAGTGAGAAAAAATGAAAGAGAAAAGAAAACTCAGAGAAGAAGAATGGGAAGTTGGGATGTGATACTCAGCATGGATGATGAGCATGAGCAGGTACTGTGGACAAGCCCATACTGTGGTCAGGCAGGTTCCGTGGACAAGCCCATACTGTGGTCAGGCAGGTTCCGTGG
>NW_004524605.1:15643346-15645934 GCF_000260255.1 Octodon degus
AGCTGAAACACCTGAATCAAACACTGGTTTGGTCACTTACCAGCTATACAACTTCTTTTGGCTTTGAACATCAGTTTTTTCATCTGTAAAGTAAGATTCATGCTGGTACTCAGAAACTGATAGCTTTTATTCTGATAATGAGTCAGATAATGACTAAAAAGGACATAAACAATACTAGCTTCATTATGACCATTTTCCCCTTTTCCAATTATATTAATGCTTTTTTCTTGTGCTTATACCCGCTTAGTCTTATTCCTCTGAGATATTCCTCTCCCACTGGCCCCTGCCTTTGTAATTAAATAAGAAAATTAGAGTCAGTGAAAAGGCCTCCCACTGCTAGCCTTTAACTGGAGCTGAATGCACTTAGAGAGGGCTCTGGGCTGGAGGTGGTGGAAACCCCACCTTGTGCTATAGGGCCCTGGCTCTGGGGCTGATAACCTATATACTTGAAGATGTGTGGGCAACTTCAATGGGCATTTACAAAGTGTCAAAACCCTGAGCGTATCCTTCCTAATGGAGCCCTAGGAAATCTCAGGCACAAGGCATTAAGTAAATGACAAAAAAAAACTGCCACCTTTGGTCTGGAAGTCATGAGGATGGGTGGGGTGTCCTGTCAGGTAGGCACTAAACACTCAAGGGTGAGTTCAGAGAATCTTTTCAAGTGAAAAGGTGGGAACAAGTCTAGCCAGCTACACAATGAGGAAATAACTGCAGAAGCAAATCAACCATGCTGCAAAATCATTGGGAAGAGTTAGTGGGCAAGTCTAGACCAAAATACATGTTCAGCCTCCTCTTCCTCATCTACTAGATTAGATCTTTAATGATACTTTTTACACTCACTATTGAATGTTCTTATATTTCACATTCTAGAATGCTTCTGAAAGTCTTTTCCTTGTGGAAGTCTCTGCATTCCATCTGAATTTCCAACCATGGGGAACAACACGGTGACATCTGCAGTTGAAACCAGGCCATGTTGTTGAGCAGTTGGCAAATGCAACTGATTCTCTTCTCACTGGAATGGGTGCAGGGTTGCATATTAATTTATAATTACTCATAAAGTAGACAGCAAAGGCTTTTCTTTCATCAACACTTGGACATACAAATTAGGTAATATCAAACGGGCAATGAATATTTCATTTCCACCTTGCATTGTGGTGCCCATCATCTTAAATGAGACCAGATTAACATCAGAAGTGACTCACACATGGTGAGGTATCTGTGTCTGCCCGCTCTGACTTGCTCTGTCTTGGCCTCAATTTGTCAGCTCTATGCTGTTATTGACTGTGCCAGACAAAAGCATAGGCTCAGACTTATGCTGGGCATGACCTGCAGCTTTTTAAAGTGATCTTTGTTTCTCACAATATGGTAGAGAAATCTTGTACAAAGTAAAAATAAAAATACATAGAATTTGTCAAAATACTCAGGCATAAAATAAAGGAAAAGATCCTCAGGTGCAAGCAGTGAAGAGTGAAACCAAAGCAGGACAGTAATGGAGAGCTGGTGGTCGGCTGGAGAAACACTGCCGACACCCAGGGAACAGAGGCAGACGTATCTACATTGACGAGCACTGCCTGGGATCAGACCCTGGTTGTTGGTGGTCTAGAGCCAATATCAGTGCGCTTGTTAGCAAGGTTTTTTTTTTTTTTTCCTCACGTGAAACTACTTTTCTCTTAAGAAATAATGGAATCAGGCTAGAACCAAACTCTAACCTGGAAGTTCATGCATAAAACCTTGTAACTGCATATTGTTTGGGCAAAACAGTATCTTAAAATAAATCTGAATCACTCCATAACATGGGAAAGGTATGGAAATTCAAATAAAACTCTGAATTTCTAATTTCTTTGTGTTTCCATGGGACAATAATTGCTTGAAAGAACACAGTTAGGCAGAGCCCTTACTTCCAGTTCTGTGGGGTCCCACCCAGCCCACATCACTCATTTATATTACCTGCCTGCTCTCTGTAGGAATTGAAGTTTACAGCACTTGAATGAGCTCTTTCAGTTTTATCTTCAATAAAGTATGACATGTAAGGCATCTGCATTGCTACATTTTTTCCTGCATATGGACATAGGCTCTTTTCTGAATTTTCTGATCGAGGTGGGTTATGGAGTTGGCAGGTGGTTGCTTTTGCATATCTTCCTTTACAAGACATACACTGTACAAATGCACATTTGTGAAACATATGGTTTTCCATGTGCACAAGTACACTTTGTTGATTTTTTTTTATTTTCCTAAGTTCTCCAAGAGCCCTTTAGAATAAACACAAGCTGCCACTTGAGAAACAATTCTGAGGAAAAATTCAGCTGGGGAGGAAAAAATAAGGGGCTTCAAAAAGCTGTCAAGTGACTGTATGTGGGGTACAGATTTCTGCAGTGCTCAAAGACTGAGTGAGACTCTTCCTCCCTTTGAATGGTACCTGAAGAGCACAGGTATGAAACTGTCCCTGTACAAAGCTGCCTTTGCTCTTCAAGCTCGTGGCAAGGAATGAGACAGAAAGGAAAATGGAACTTGCTATGATTTCAATTTGAGATGTCCCTCAAAACTCATTTGTTGAAGGCCTAGTCCCCAAAGCAGTGGTCTACAGAGAT
>NW_004524605.1:15646239-15651347 GCF_000260255.1 Octodon degus
TGTGATGCCCCGCTTCACCACAGGCCCAGAAACAATGGAGCCAGTTGACCAAGGATGAAACCCACTTAAGCCATGAGACAAAATAAACCTTTCTTCCCTTTAAATTGTTTTCTTCAAGTGTTATGTCATGGTGACGGAAAGCTGAGGAACAAAGCCTTTTAATGATAAGCCTTAATTAGAAACACACAGAAATATTTTAACACGTAATAGGCCTTGGATTTACATCTACCGAAAACAAGGTGGCAAGCTCAGGGGAAGATAAATCTGAGCAGGAGCATTTCTCCAAAAGCCAGCCTTGCTTAAGAAATGTTAATGGTGAGTTTGCCAACCCAGGGAACCCTGCCTTAATGAGGACACATTAATAATTGTTGTACTAACTTTCCCTGAGGGATCAAGAAATGGGAGCACTCCAGCCAAAATTTTGTAACTGAAACTATCTGCTTGCCTGGCGGGGTAAGGGATTCCACTCTGGTCCACTGCTTCAGGCTTACCCTGTGTGCTGTTTCAACTACCGCTGGAAAAAGATACAGCTAAAGTACTGAAGTGTTCAAGAGAAACTCCTAGTTTCTCTTTTAGAAGAAGTAAAGACTATGATATCAAATATAAATTGCTAAAATATATGAATTTTTTTTCTGAAAAAGTCTTGCACCAGTTAATAACCTTTTCTGAGGGCTGTTGGTGAGACTGGCACTTGACAAAATTATGAAAGAACAAAGCTTGTCTGGATAGTTCATGTTTCAAAACATCTTTCTTCCCTGTCTGAGTCCACTGTTGTTCACTATTCACCGTTCCCATGGCTCCCCACATACTGCACCCTTCTCTTGGCTTGAAGTAGTTGCCTAGCCTCCTAACCCATCTCTGCTTCAGCCCCACCAGAGGTCACATCTCCCTGCCATTGTGTCAGTGAAGTTTTCTGGTGGTGCTTTATAAACTGAGTTTCTTTGGAGAGGAAGGATGCTACTTCTAATTGTCTTCATTTGTTTGGGTGGTTAGAACAGAATACTACAGAGTGAGTGGCTTGTAAATCACAGAAATGTATTATCTACCAGTCCAGAGGCCTAAAGTCTAAGATCTAAGCACTGGTAGATTTGGTGTCTGCTGAGAGCCAGCTTGGTGATTCATGGAAGGTGGCTTCTCACTGTGTCCTCATTTAACAGAAGTGGTGACTGAGCTTAGATGTCCTAGTTAGGATTCACTAGAGGAACAAAATTAATATTACACATATTATATCATATATATATAGACATATATATATATATATATATATATATATATATATACACACACATATATATATATATTTGGTGGTGGTTAGACAACTGGTTGTCAACTTGTAATACCCCCTGCATTGAATCAGCATGGTGCCAGGTGTAGGAGGCCCATCTGAGAACGGTTGCCAGCAGCAAAAGAGACAGTATTGGAGCAGGAGAGAAGCTGTTGGGAGCTCATAGAAACTGTTGGTTTTCTTGGGCTATTTTGCTAGAGGACCTGGTCATACTGGCTTTCCTGGTGAATTTAGCAGTTCTCATCATGGGAGGAGCTTGGGACCTCATTGTTGTTGAGAACTGCTACAGTTCGTTTTAGGGTAGTTCTGGTCCTCACCTTGAGCATCGCTTCCTGGATCCAGAGGGGAAGATGATGCGCTGCTCAGTCTCCTGGAGAAGCTTGTCACATTGGCTTTCTTGATGGGAGCTTGGTTTTCCTCATCACTGGAAGAACTCAGGACCTCACTCTTGCTGAGGATGGCTGTGGTACTTTTGAGGAGAGCTCTGTCTCTTACCTTGAGCATTGCCTCCTGGCTCCAGCGCAGATCCCTCACCCTGCTGGCACAGTTCCTTCATCCTGCACAGACTTTCTAGCTTCCACCACTGACCTTTGGGTCTTCCCAGCACAGATCCATGAAGCAGGCCGGCATGAGACATTGTTGCGGACTCTAGGCCTCCAGCTGGACTCATGGGAGGCATTGTTATGAGCTCTGAGTCTTCAGATACACTCACGCAGGACATGATTGTGGGATCCAGACCCTCACCTGGATTCTTTGGTCTTTAGTGTGTTGAAAGATTTCTCGAACTCTTTGTATATGATTCTTTGGCTGACTATTATAAATAATCTTGTAAAATATGTCTTGTATTAAATTCTTCCTCCTTGCAAAATCCTGAATATATCTATATCTATATCTATATCTATATCTATATCTATATCTACATCTATATCTATCTATCTATCTATCTATCTATCTATCTATCTATATCTCACCAGGTACCAGATAGGCTTACAATGCCTGTGGAATCAAGAGTGGGAGAATGCAAATAGCTCTCTATATGCTGGAGGACCCAGCTGAAGGTTAAAGGCCTGGAGCTCATTGCAGAGGTGTGTGTGTGTGTGTGTGTGTGTGTGTGTGATCTAAGCAGTCTGTGTGAAAGACTGAAATATCTATGCTGGAAGACAAAGGAAATGGAAGCAAACCTCCAAAGGCAATAGGGAACACTGAAGCTCCTCCAAAGAAGGAAAGAAGACTTTTTTCCTCCTTCTCTCTCTCTCCTTCATCCAGGCTACAAGCCTGGTTAGTGCCACTCACGTCCAGGTTGGACCTCCCCTCCTCAGTTTGCAGCCCACCTCTCAACCATCCAGACACACCTATGGCTTTAGTAATCTTCTGGGAAGTACTCACTCAAGGCAGGGTGACGAATCGCAACTAATCGTAAACCCCTTGCCAACTTGAGTACCATGTGTGCATATATATTATGCATTCTGGAACAGCAGAAATGGCTAAAGGACAGATGATTCAGGGATATAGTGAACCCACAGTAAGTCAAAAATTGGCTACAGCTCCTTTGATCACCTGACCTCCGTAGTTCCCCACTCCCCCTGAGGGCCACGGTGATGTTTTAGATCACCTAGAATTAGTATTAGTTCAGAACTCCAGTGCGTCTTAGTACCAGAAATGTCTAATCATGTCCCTTTCCCTAGGGTACAACTATCCTGGTGCAAGGGCTTAGGTCTCCATGGGGAAAGGTTTGGAGCAATATTGACAATATGATTTGCTCTTCATTAGATTTGTTGGTACGATTTAGATCTACATAATGATCATATTCATCATAGGGAATTTGTACTTGTGCATGATGTATCTTGATTCCTCTTTTTTTCCTAATATTCTCCCCTCCCTTTAACATCTTTCCCCCTCTTCCTTACAAATAATTGTTTCAATTTTGTCCTTCTTTCATTTCTTTGCATCTTCTTTTCCCTCTCTAGTTTCTGTTTCTTTTGAAGTTTTTCTCTATTTCGTAATACCTGCTGTATACTTTCGTCCTTATTTACACTTTCAGTTCTCACACCAGAGAAATAATGTGATATTTACACATCTGTGACTGATTTATTTCACTTAGAAATTTCTCAAGTTTATCTTTATTTAGGGCTAAGTAGTAGTCCACTGTATAAAAAGTCACATCCAGGTTTTATCCATTACTTGGTTTATGGGCATTTGGGTTGTTCCCAAGATCTAGCTAATGCAAATCGTGCTTCTATAAACATGGAAATCACCAAGATAAAATATTTATGCACCAAACACAAAGTCATCCGAATACATAAAACAAATGTTAACGGACACGAAAAACCAAAAGAAACACTAACAACCGCAGTGGGGGATCTGAATACCCCACCCTCACAAGTAGAAAGATCAGTTAGACAAAAAATCAATAAACAAATATCTGAATTAAGCCAAGGCTGTGAACAAATGCACTTGGTAGATGTCTACAGAATGTCCCACCCCAAAACATCAGAATACACATTCTTCTCAGCTGCACGTGGGTCATTCTCCAAATAGATCATATCTTAGCTGACGAAATATGTTTAAGTAAATGTAGAGGAATAGAAATCATCCCATGCACACTATCTGATCATAGCTCAATGAAACTGGAAATAAATGACAAAGGAAACTACAGAAACTATGTTGCTGTGATATGATGTTTTTAATTCTTTTTGGAAGATAGCCAGAAGGAGGAAAACTGAATAAAATAGGACTCCTAACCCTACTTTTATGAGGAATCTCCACATGGATTTCCAGGGTTTGCAACAGTCTACAATTACACCAATAGTGGAGAAGGGTTCCTTTTCCCCCATAATCCCTCCATCATTTGTTATTAATTGATTTCTTAATAATATCCATTCTTTCTAGGGTGAGATGGAATCTTAACATTATTTTAATTTACATTAGTGATATTTAATATTTTTCGTATATTTATTTGCTGTTTGCATTTCTTCCTCTAAAAATGTGCATTCATTTCAGAGGCCCATTTTTGAATGTTTTTTTTTTAATTTAGGCGGTCTATATTTTTTATTTTTATTTATTATTTATTTATTTATTATTATTATTTTTTGGTAGAACCAGGGATTGAACTCAGATCCTTGCGTTTGCCAGTCAAGCACTTATCTTACTGAGCCATCTCCCCGGCCCCTCTAATATTTTTTAATTCTTTATATATTCTAGACATTAGTTCCTTGCCTCAAGGACAACTGGCTAAAATTTTTTCCAACTCTGTTGGTTGTCTTTTCACTCTATTGGTAATTTCTTTTGCTATGCAAAAGCTTTTTAATGAGATCCCAGTTGTCGATTCTTTGAAGTATTTCCCATGAAATCCATATTTTGTTCATGAAGGCTCAATTGTTCTGGATCTTCTAATCTTTTCCTTTGATCCTCAGATCTATTTTGTTTTTCCAATGCCATGCTCTTCTTATCATAATCGCTTTGCAGTATAATTTCAGGTCAGAAATTGTGATGTGTTCTCTCTTGCCTTTATTGCCTAGGATTGTTTTTGCTATTCTAGGTTTCTTCTGGTTCCAAATGAACCTTAAGAATGTTTTCTGTAGTTCCGTGAGATATACGAATGGTATTTTGATTGGGATCACATTAAATCTGTATAACAATTTTAGGAGTATGGTCATTTTCAGCATGTTGATTCTTCCTATCCATGAGCAAGTAGTTTCTGGTGTCTTCTTTGATCCAGAAGAGCATCAATACATCCTATGAGAACCTATACTCTAGTAAGATGGAAGATAGGAAAAAATGAACAGATCCATTATGTATCACCAAAACTGAACAATATATATAT
>NW_004524605.1:15651447-15662050 GCF_000260255.1 Octodon degus
ATATAATTTTAAATAATCCAGTATAAGTAAAAGAAATTGAAAATATAATTAAAAACTTACCCATAAAAAGTCCAGATCCTAATGGATTCACTGCTGAATTCTGTAAGAAATTGAGAGAAGACCTAATGTCACTAATGTTGAAATTCTTTAATGGAAGTGAAAGGGAAATACTATTCCCAAAATCATTCCTGGAAGCAAGTATCCTCCTGATACCCAAACCAGAGTTGAATCCAATCCAAAAAAGAGTACTACACGCCAATCTCCCTAACAAACATAGGTTTAAAAAAAAATCCTCAATAAGGTACTGGCAAACAAAATGCAGCAAATCATCAAGAAGAGTATTCATCATGACAAAGTAGGATTGATCCAAGGGATGCAGGAATGATTCAATTTACATAAATCAATAAATTCAATACACCAGATCAACAGAGCTAAAGACAAAAATCACATGATCATCTCAAGTCTTGGAATTGGTTGACAGGTTGTGATTGTCTTTTGTCATGATTTGAACAAGATTTCTGTTCATTTGTCCTAAAATTTTACTACTTATATAAATCCTGTAAAATTCTAGTAGATTTTCTGTCTATTTCACTTTGGAGAGCATCATAACTAATCAGCCAAAGCTGTGGGTCTACACATATCAGATCAGGACAATCATTGCTTTATTTCCTCTTTCCTTTACAGTAAGCATACCTGCCTTGTTTTTGGAAGATGAGCACTGCCATTGACCCCTGTCTTTCTGGGATCCCATTAAACCCATTGCTTCTAAGTTTCCCAGCTGAGTGACCATGGCCCCCACCATAATGTCTGGCATACTGAAAAGAGCTGTGACTGGGCTCCTCAAGGATACTGGTGCTCCCCTCATAAATCTGTTACTTAAGATATTAGTGAAGCTTCATTTTTCTGGGACTACTCAATGTGGAAAATCAGTTTTTTGTTTTTTTACTGGAAAATCCACCCCAGCATTTCCAATTATCTAAGTTCATTCTTTAACGCTAAACTAAAGAATATCAGACAGGCATGTCTAGCTTATTGACAGTGGATTGTCTTTTGATCCAATAAGTCAAATAAACTATTAAATAAACTAACACCTTTTTGAGCTCCCTGAGCTGCACCATGAATTTCACAATCTCCATGTGATAGATCTGTATCAACCTGATTCACATTTGTGTTTCTTCCACTGCTATCTCACATCCTTCAAGTCCACTGCTATCCTTGTTCCTCAGACCCTTGCTTGTAAGAAATAGAAAACTCAAGAAGTTCCTTGGGAATATGACAGACCCCGTTCATGGGTCATGCTGTGCACCTCACTTTTGGGAGGTTTCTGAGATATGAATCCGTTTATTGCCTAGAAACAAAAGAGGAAAGTAAAGGTGGGTCCTCAGAGGGGACAGCAATGTTTTGCTTGATACCTACATTAGAGGCAGTTACTACCATCACTATAGGTAACCCCCGATTAATTTCTCTACGTACAGGAGGAGAGATCCAATACTACAGTGGGTGGGGCTGGGCGGTGGGTGCTTCTGCCACTATGAGTTCAGAAATCTGCTCCTCTGGCAAAATAGCCTCAGAGGGATATAAGAGCTCAAGGTCTCAAGTCTTGTCAGTTCCTCCCACACATCTCCATCCCAATTTACAGGAGTCCATTCTTTTCCAATCAGGGCTCTCACTTGCACTTCACATGCCCTTGAAGACCAAGCATTAAACATACCTGGCATTTCAGTAAATTGAATTATGAGGGTTTGTGTTTGAGTTTCTGCAGCTGCAGCCCTACAGCTCAAGGAGAGAAGATTGTCCCTCAGGATACACCTACCAGCCCTTAGGTTGTTTATGCATGGCTGGAGGTGGAGGTTTGAATCTTTGATTGCTGTATTTTTCTTTATTAATTTGTCTTCACACTTAGAAGGCTTTAGATTGTTTATACTGGAACTCATGATTTTCCTTTACTAGTTTCTCCAGAGATGCTAAAAGCAACAAGCTAGCATTATTACATTTTCTACTCCTATGAAAATGTTCCAACATATTGCATATCAAATCACTAAGTCCCTTGCATCTCACAAGTGGTGAATTAGAATAAAAAAATAGATATATACTGAGGATTGCTTTAAACAGTTCACACCATGGAGTGTCAGTACTCTCCACATTATTGGAAGGACAGTCTCCTCGAATTACAGGGTCAAGCTCAGAAACCACCAACCCAATTAAAGAAATTCATCTTTGAATTCTGTCTCTGGAACAACTCTCAGTTCCAAAATCTTTCTTTATCAATTTTTCACCACTGGGACAATACACCTAACCCCTGAAATTAATTGGAGGAGAGGTTTATTTTGGCACATTTCAGTCTACAGTTGGCTGGATCCAGGACAGGACAGCATGACAAAGGGGCCTGCAGATGAATAGCTGCTTACCTCATGGAAGCTAGAAAGCATAAACCATCAAGGAAGGAAAAGGAGATTAAACTCTTTAGGACATGCCCACAGTGACCCACCCCTTCTAACCAGATCCTACCTTCTAACAGTAAGTCAGCTCTAGCCCAATAATCCAATCACTTTCCACACAACATGAAGCTTTGGGGCATTTTGATATAAACTATAGCAATAGGCCTCTTTTATGGGAGCACTGATATCATTCATGAAGTTTTATCCTCATGACTTAATCACCTTGGGGGTTAGGATATTAACACATAAATTTTATTTTATTTTTTATGTATTTGTACAGGGTCTCGCTATGCAGCTCATACTCATAGTGATCCTCCTGTTTTCAGCCTCTCCAGCACTGGGATTACACGCATGCACCACACCTACTCTTGGTGGCCAGCTCAGTGCACCCAGGGACAGGCCCAGCATGGCTTGTGGTACCAGGGATGGAACACTGGTCCCTACACTTGCCTAAGAAGGCACTTTGACCTCTGAGCTATCTTGCTGACCCTCAACATATAAATTTTAGAGGGATATAAATATTCAAACCATAGCAATGGTTGTATATAGATAACATTTTATCCACTCCAGAGAATATATTTCTATAGTGACCTTAAGTTATATAATACTTTGCCTTGTCTTACAAAGGGACTCTAAAGTAGGTCTTGACCCAAAAGAGGATTAAGAAGGAATCTAATATTCTACTATAGTGACAGCTGAACTCAACAGAGTTGGGAATAGGAATGATTTTTTGCATATCAAGTCAAAACAGCGAAATACTCAGCAAGCCCAATTTGGAAAAAAATAAACCCAACTGCTACTACTAGAAACCTTTAATGTAACTTTAAAAGTTATAACCAACAGGTATGAAAAAGTACTGGAGAGAGTTTTTGAGATAAAATTTTTCCCGCTTTCCTTTGCACCACACAACAAAGAGAAAACAGAATGCCAAAATACCATCGACAGAGCTTGTGTGTTATTCAACTTTCCATTGTTCTAACAAATACCTGAGCTAAATCAGTCTACCCAAAGATTTACTTTTCACTTGTATTTAGAGGTTTCAGCTCATGCTTGTTTCCCCAGTTGCTTTCAGGCCTATGGTGAGGCAGTACCTCATAGCAGAAGAAACTCCTTCACCACATAACAAGACAAAGAATGGGGTCAGACCCGAATATCCTATAATAGATTGTCCACTGGTGGTCAACCTGTTACAACCAGCTGAATTGAACTAGCTTGGTGCTGGGTGTTGGAGGCCAAATGAGGAGTGCTGCCAGCAGCATAAGAGACAGAACTGCAGAGGAGCTTGTAGAGACTGTTAGGGAAACTGTTTGGAGAAGCTGTTGGAAGCTGCTGGTTCTCTTGGGTTATTCTGCTGAAGGCCCTTGTCATGCTGGCTTTCCTGACAAACTTGGCTGCTTCTGTTGTTAGAGGAGGTCTGGACCTTTACTTTCACTAAGGATGGCTATGATTCAGTTTTGGGGAGCTCTGGTCCTTGCCTTGAGCATTGCTTCTTGTCACGTTGGCTTTCTAGATAGGAACTCAGCTTTCCTCATTGCTGGAGGAGCTCAGGACCTCACTGTTGCTGAGGATGACTGTGCTACTTTTGGGGGAAGCTCTGCTTCTTATCTTGAGAATTGTTCTGGCTCCAGTGCAGATACCTCAGCCTGCTGTCACAGATCTTTCATTCCACTGGCACAGACTTTATAGCTTCTACCACTAACCTGTGGGTCTTCCCAGTGCAGATCCATGAAGCGGGCCTGCATGAGATATTGTCATGAACTCTGGCCTCCAGTTGGACTTGTGAAAGACATTGTTATGGGTTCTAGGTTTTCAGCTGGACTCATGTAGAGTATTAGGATCCAGACCCTCAGTGGATTCTTTGGTCTTTAGTGTGTGGAAAGATTTCCTACCCCCTGGTATATGATTCTTTAGGTGATTATAAGATAATCTTATAGAATCTATGCTGTATTATAGTGTCCCCTTACAAAACCCCCAAAGCATGACATATCCCCTCAGAGATATGCCACCAATGACCTAACTTGTTCCCACTAGATTCCCAGTAGTGCCACAGGCTATTAACAAGCCTTTAACATATAAGCCTTTGGGAATGATACAAGATCCAAACTAGTTACAGCAGCTGGGGGCTGACATTGTGTGGACGGGGAAAAAGAAGGAAATAGAGCATGAAATAACAAGAACTGTTAATAAGAGCGGTGATGAATCAAACTATGCACAAGGGCAAACAGCCAAGTAGCCTTCCTGAAAGCAATCCAGGACAGCATCTCAGAGGCACTGGCATTTTTCTTCAGTCTCAAGTGTAAGAATGAACTAGCCATATGTGGGAATGAGTAATAGCATCCATGCAGGGGAAACACCATGCATAAAGGTCGTGATTACTGAGATATGCTTGTGGTCTTGGAAGAAGCGAAGGTCCCTGGAGGATGGAAAGGAAAAGACCACATGGAATAAGATAAACTGGAACAGAGCTTGAGGACCTTGAAGACCTATATAGAGCATGCATTTTATTCTATGTATAATGACAATTATTTGATGCTTATAAAACTTACATATACTAAAAGTGTATAGATCTTAAAGGTGCCATTCACTGAGATTAACAAGTGCATATGCTCCATAACAATTGCCCTCACTACAGTGTAGAATATTTCCATGTGTCCTGAAAGGTCCTTCCTGTTCTTTTCCAGTTACTTACAGTCACTAATAGGTAACTATTCTTTTGATTTCTATTAATATACTTGTGTTTATTAATGAAAATGACACCATAATGTGCATTGTTTTGTCTCTCTTTCACTCAACAGAATCTTAAGATGTACCTAACTATTGGTTCCTTTCTATTCTAAGCAACTTCTCTTGTATAATTCTTGTCACTAGTGGATTCTCTATTTTTCTGTTGAAGGATTCCATCCTCCCCAGTTTGTAGTAAATAATTAGGGGTGGAATTGTGGATCATAAAATAAGAATATGATTTCTTTCTTCATTTTAAATTTAAAAATTTTGTAGAGGTATAGTGTACATGCAATAAAATTCACCTACATTAAGTGAATTATTTGATAGATTTTACAAACATTTGCAACAGGTAACCTTCATAATATAGAGTTTGTACATTATTCCAAACACTCTCCCTTAGCCCTTTGTAGCTAATCCTGAGGCAGGAGATTAGAGCAGCACAGCTGGCTGGGGAGGTAGGCAGGATCTGTCAATTATAGAACCCCAGGCACAGAGCAGTCGCCAGAGCCCTGCAGGTAGACTGCTTGCACAAACTTGAGCATGTTTTTGATAGGACGTCCCAGACTTGATGCCAACCTGCAGAGGTGAAAAATACAAAGGCTCAGCCAGGTTTGAGCTTCTTGCTACTGTGTTCTCTCACAATAGCCTGCTCTTACCCTGTAGAGTGTATTTATTTTCCTACTTTTACGTGGCCCAAACTCACTCTACAGACCCTGTTTTTCTATACCTTTAATAAACATAAAACATAGTTACCATTTATGTGTATCTTGACTAATTCTTTGTTTGAGACAGAAAGAACCTACAAACCACCTCTAGAAGGAGACTTCAGCCTTTGCAAATCCAGTAATAACACATTTCTAGATCTACTGCCCTTACGAACTATTTTGCTTTCCGTCACCACAGCTTTGCCTTTTGTAGACTCTCAGATACAAATGAAGCCATATAATTTCATGTCTTGCTTTTTCACTTAGCAGAATCTTTATGATACTCATCCATGATGATGGTATATCAATAGCTCATCTCTTATATTGCAGAATAGTATTCCATTACATGGCTATGCCACCATTTGTTTATTAATTGATTGAGAAAATTTGCATTGTTTGCATTTTTTAGTTACTACAAAAACCTTCTGTAAGTGTTTGTTTGATTGATTTTTAAAAAAGGGTCTCACTGTGTAATTGGCCTTGATTGGCCTTGAGCTTGCTATGTAGCCCAGGTTGGCTTCAAACTTGTGGAAATCCTCTTGTCTCAGCCTGCTAAATGCTAGGGTGACAGGTGTGTGCCACCATGCTTGAGTCTACAAGCATTAAAATGAAGTGTTAAGACTCATGATGGTGAGATCTGTATTTGAAAGTAACTGTCTCACTTTGTACTTCCACCATCAGCCCAGGAGCATTCCACTGACCTCATATGCTGTCTTTTTAATTTTAGCCTTTCTGGTTGGTGTGCAGGACAGTATCACTTAATTTGGGTTTTTGAAGAATTGATTCTGATATGCCTAGGTATGTTTCTTTTAGTTTATTTTATAGATAATGTAGTGAGCATCTTGAGCATGGATACTAATATTGTCATCAAATTTTGGAGGTGTTTTGCCGTTATGTATTCAAATATTCTCTCTGCCTCTTATTCAGTCTATCCCTTCTTTATTATACACGTGTTTGTTCTACATTTGACGGTTCTATAGTCTCTGAAGCTCTACTGATTGTTGTTCATTTTTTCTTTCTTTTCTTCTTACACTCATATTTGTTCAAAACTGGCAGGGGGAGTGTTTGTTTTTGTGCAGGATCTCACTACCCAGCTCAGACCCATAGTGATTCTCCTGATTTCTGCCTCCCTAGTGCTGACATTACAGGTGCACACCACCACCAAACCCAGACTCCATTGCTGGCTCAGCACTCCTGGGGGCAGGGATCGAACCCTGGCCCCTGTGCTTACCTGAGCAAGCGCTGAGTCTGCTGAGCTATATCACCAGCTCTAAACTGCGTATTTTTGATCATATAACAGGACAACTCTAGAAATCGGATTCTCTCCTTTCCCCAGGGTTTGCTGCCATTTGCTATACTTATTGTATGGTTAGTGATTTTTTTGACCTAACGCTGATACAGTAAGTGATGACTCCCCAAGAGATAAATTCCAGATTCTTCTGTACATTTCAGAAAACATGGCAACCAAATGCCTGATGGTGAAAGAAAAAGCAGCTACGTTTGTTAAAGTTAATGGGGAGGATGTGCTCAGGGCTCATGCCAGCAGAAACAAGAAAGGGCTGCATGAATGGGCAAAGAAATGGTGCCAAGGTGGTGAGGAGAAAAGAAAGAAAAAACAAATCATGTTTTTGGGTATAAAAGATCTGCAGTCCAGTCAGGGTTGTTCTTATCAGTTCTCTCTGGATATGACTGATATAAATGACAATGTGCTGATTTATCAGGGAGCTGATTTATTTCAAAGACATCTAATATGCAAGAATCCTCCCAAATTCATTCTGATTTAATTACATGCATGCTATGTAGTCCCTCTGTATGAATCTTTAATGAATTTTGAGTGGGAAAAAGTTACTATTGGTCATGCCATGAGATCTAACACGTGTGTGTTCTGGCCCAGAGCTTTAGAGACTTTCTGAGACTTTGCTCTTCTTACTTCTGCTTCTCTTAGGATAATGGAAGGAGGATTGGCCCTGTGGTATTGCCAAGTTTATATAGATAGAGGGAGTGATTCCACAGTTCCAGCTGTAGCATCTGCACTAATGCTGTAAAACTTGTACTCTTTGTTGATAGCATCCATTGATGATACTGCTTACTTAGCTTGGAGGTCAAGTAAAGACCTACTTAACATTGTCATAAATGCCTAGAACCACTAACCTGTGTAGTTTTTGCAAAGGGTCTCCGGTAGCTGATTTGGTCAACAACCTAAATAGATTAAGGAAAAGTTGGCAAAGCACATTTCTAGCTGTGTCCGTGATGTTCCCAGAGAAGATTAGCTTGTGGGTCAGCCATCTGAGTGGACAAGATCTGTCCTGAATGTAGGGAGCATCATCAAGTAGGTTGAGGGCCTGTACTCATTTAAGATAGAGGAAATAAAAGTAGATAAAAAGGAGACAAAGAAATTACAATTTAAAACATACTTTAAAAACTCAATTAAAAAAAATCCTCTTCTTCTAAGGCGCAATAAACCTGGGCAATTCCCTTTTAGCTACGATTGGCCTTTCTCACCTGTGAACAGACTCTTCTTTTCACTGTAGAAGAGACTTTTCCCTAGGAATGGGCCATTGGCTTTCTATGGGTGAGCCATTATTTTCCCATAAACCAAGGCCTCTGATGAAAGTTCCTATAGCATTTCCATCCTCCCAAGAGAAACATCAATGTTTCCAGTTAGAGGAAATTACATGCCTCTCTGTCTCTTGGGGGCCACACTCTATTTATCTGAGTGTGTACTTTTGAATTTCTGTCTAATAAATCCCCTATGCCTCTTCCTGGCACATCTTGAAAATTCTTCTTCCACAATGAGAGTCAGTGAACCTCCAACTTAATTTTATGGGTAATGAAAGCTGTTTTAGTTACTTTTCTCTTGTGGCTGAGACAAAATGCCCACCCAATACCCAAAGTTAAATGAGAAAGAGTTTATTTAGCTCACAGTTTGCAGATGTTTTAGTCCATGATTGCTAGCTCTGAGGCAGAGTGGCACTTGGCAGAGGGAAACTGTTCATGGTGATGGAAGGCTTTTATCCCCCTTTGGAAACCTCCTAGGACCCAGTCCAGTGACAAGGTGCAATTAAAAAGTAGAAGAACAAAGCTTATTCATGCACACCTGGCCCTTCTTGAAACAGGAACATTTTTGACTTTCAACATAGCTTGTGGACATGAGACTCTGCATTCTTTGGGCTTTGAATACAGCTCCCAAGGGGCTTTGAGGCCTTCATCCTCAGACTGGGGCTGCATCATTAGTCTCTTTTTCTGAGGTTACCAGCTTCTTGACCTGAGTGCCTACTGATTCTTCCTGCTCTCCAGCCTGTAGACAGCCATTGTGGGACTATTCAGCTTCTCAGCCTGTGAACCACACTCATTAACCCGGTCTTGTACTAATTATGCACATTCCATAGCTTCTATTCCTCGGGAGATCCCTAGCTGATAGTCTCTGTGTGAATGCTGGAGTATGCCTTTAGGCAATTGACAGCTCTACCTCAATCCCAAATTTCTGTTTGCGCTGAGCCTACTTGTCAACCACATGTCATAGTGCAGGGTCTTCATGGGCCTTTTCTGTGCTTGCATACAGCTTCATGAGCACATGCTTTCCTTTGGACACTCAGGCAGAGGTGAGAGCAATTCACAGCCCCTAGGGATATCTCTTCATCTGCAGAATTTTGTGTCAAGTTCGTCTATTGTTTTCTTCAACAATTATCTACTGTTTCACCAATGTGATAGTAAGCAGTTGTCTGTAGCTATTTTTGACAAATGCCCTAAGGGAGGGGGGCATTTGACTCACATCAAATAAACACATGCTTTCAATGGAAGTCTGTTAGGAATGACCAGGCAGGTACAATAATTACAGTTCTTTGAGAATGGGGCTTCTAAGTAACTTCAAGCTCATCCTGCCCCTACCAGTGGCTGCCACTATGTTGTTTTCCACGATGATATTGAGCTGTTGGTTTTCAAGTTGGAGAATATGGATAGACATATGGCCACCTGCTTAATTACTTTTCTCTTGTTGCTGGGACAAATACCCAACACTCAAAATGAGGGAAGCAAAGATTTATTTAGCTCACTGTTACTGGAGGTTTCATAGTTGAAAGCAGCCTGAATTATGTAGAAAGACCTTGGAGCTTTTTTAATCAGGAGAGAGAGTCAGTGCCTCTGTCTTCTCCAGACATCTCTCTGCCTGATGCGGCCTCAATCACAGACACCACTGCCCCGTGCTACAGGGTCTGGAGGAGAGGCTGGGGAGCTGCTGTGTCCAGGATGACCCTCTGCACATCTCCAAGGGAGGCCTCTGGCTTGAACGGGGCGGGGAGTGAAGGGTATGCTGCCAGTTTAACGGTTTGCGCTTCTCTGGCCCTGCCCCTCAGGCCCAGCCCTGGTCCTCTGGCCCCACTCCTCAAGCCACTTGCTGTTCCTCCAGCCATGTCTGTCCCATGACTTACATGAGGCTTTGGGGGAACAACTAGATACAAACCATAACACTACTTAAAATGTTATGAAACTCATTGTAAGATTCAGCTGTTTTTCTTGAATCCATACTCCACACATTGCCACAAGACTTTGGTTATTTCCCAGAGTTCTGATAAAAGTTGATTCTGATCATTTTTTGAAAGTTTTCTCATTGCTTTTATAAAGGAAACAATTTTCAAGATGCTTACTCTGCCACCCCTCTCACATTTGGTTTTAGTTTGTGTTAGGAAAAAAGATGCAAAGTCAGAGAGAGAGAGAGAGAGAGAGAGAGAGAGAGAGAGA